>NC_142492.1:20724875-21324875 GCF_965113065.1 Corylus avellana
CATAATTTCCTTAGCAATGGCATGGATTAATGGTTGATTATGGCTGATTGACTTTCCAATTACATACCAATTAATTGGATAATTGACTTGCCAAATTACATGCCAATAAATTGGTTGATTGACTTACCTATTTCTAGACCTTCCTTAGGCGTGATTTATTTGCCAATTTCAGTCTATTTTTGGCATGGAGGAGCTACTAATTTAGACCAAATCAACCCTAATTTTAGGCTTTTATTAGTTAGTCCTTTTTTACCTTATTTACTTTCCAATGTTGGAACCAACTTAATTTCCTTTCCATACCAAGCAAGTACTTATATTTTCAACCATGCTTTATAAATAGCATGCACTCATTGTAATAGACATCATGAATTAAAATACAAAAAAAGTAAGGTTTGCTTCTTCTATTGGTTCTTCAAAGAACTTGTGAACTTAGCAAGGATTCTTCCTTGTGGTGTTCAAACTTTATACCTTCGGTTCGTGATTCAATTATTGTCATTGGGTCGATGGTTGTTACTTTATACCTTTGGTTCGCGTTTCATTTATAAATGTTGGGTCAAGGTTTTCTATCCAAAAAAATCTGAATTTTAGCTTTTTTGGGTCAGTATTCCAATATTGTTTGTTGGGTCTCAAAAGCGCGTCGCTTGAGGTTCGCATCATTTGGTATCAGAGCACAGGCTCTAAAATCAGGTTTACTATCCTTTTTATCTTTTGTTTATTGTTATCATCCTATCTTGTTCCGTTTGTGTTCATTATTACTTGTTGTTGTTTTGCGTCATGCACCAAGTTCAAAAAAAAAAAAAAAAAAAAAAAAAAAAAAGGAGACATTAGCAAAGAAAAGAAAAAAGAAAAAAAAAAAACGAGACGTAAAAAAAAAAAAAACAAAAAAAAAAACAAAACAATTGTCCTCTTCCTTTTGATGTAGGTGATAATTCGAGGACGAATCTTTTGAAGAGAGTGGGAATGATGAGAATCAACAAGCACCATTAAAGGACCCATTGCAAGTTCCTGTTGGGCCTATTACTAGAGCAAGATCCAAGAAAATAAAAAAAGCACTTAATGGGCTGATTCAAGAGATTTGAGCTGATTCTAAAATGGGGCATTCCAAGCTTGGCCCAAAGGGAGATGAAGGCGTAATAAATTTGATCCAAGCTATTAATGGAGCTGATTGCGCATAATTTCCTTAGCAATGGCATGGATTAATGGTTGATTATGGCTGATTGACTTTCCAATTACATACCAATTAATTGGATGATTGACTTGCCAAATTACATGCCAATAAATTGGTTGATTGACTTACCTATTTCTAGACCTTCCTTAGGCGTGATTTAATTGCCAATTTCAGTCTATTTTTGGCATGGAGGAGCTGCTAATTTAGACCAAATCAACCTTAATTTTAGGCTTTTATTAGTTAGTCCTTTTTTTACCTTATTTACTTTCCAATGTTGGAACTAACTTAATTTCCTTTCCATACCAAGCAGGTACTTATATTTCAACCATGCTTTATAAATAGAATGCAATCATTGTAATGGACATCATGAATGAAAATACAAAAAAAGTGAGGTTTGCTTCTTCTATTGGTTCTTCAAAGAACTTGTGAACTTATCAAGGATTCTTCCTTGTGGTGTTCAAACTTTATACCTTCGGTTCGTGATTCAATTATAGTCATTGGGTCGATGGTTGTTACTTTATACCTTTGGTTCGCGTTTCATTTATAAACGTTGGGTCAAGGTTTTCTATCCAAAAAAATCTGAATTTTAGCTTTCTTGAGTCAGTATTCCAATATTGTTTGTTGGGTCTCAAAAGCGTGTCGCTTGAGGTTCGCATCAGGTGTGGCAGACCGTGAGTGGCAAATAAGGGAGAAAATTATATTTTTCTAATTAAAAAACCTTTGTCATGTCAGCTTGAAAATTTTTCTGGGTTCATTTGTTTGCCTCTCTAACACTGCTCAATATGAAAAGGGCCACTACTTTTGGAATTTTGAGTTTTATTTTTTTAAAAAAATTAATATATATATGTTTATTTTTGTAGTTGGATTAGCAATATTTTATTTTAATGTATTGACTATTTTTAATATATAAAAGATGTCTATTTGATTAGACTCTAGTTATCAGTTTGTATTTTCAAATGTTTATTTTTGTAGTTGGATTAGCAATATTTTATCTTAATGTATTGATTATTTTTAATATATAAAAGATGTCTATTTGATTAGACTCTAGTTATCAGTTTATTAAAAGATGAGTTCGTAGTTTAAAAAAAAAAAGTGTATGCAGTGAAACTGCGTGAATCATGAGTTACTGTACTAGGCTAGTAGCGCCAAATACAATATATGAATGTTCTACATCCAACTTATTATTTAAGTTGGGGCATTACATGGCCCAAAGACGGAAGGAGGGGAGGGCCGGTATTGGCCTTGACCCTCCCCTTTTGATTTTTTTTTTATTATTATAATTATAGTATATAAAAAGTTCATTTTATATATTTGCGCCAAAAATAATTAAAGATTGGCGCATGCCACAAAAAAAATAATAATAATAATAATAATAATAATAAATATAAAAAAAAGGCTAGGCCCCTAGCTTTATAATAACAAAAATCATTTTATACCTAAGCCTTTAATAGCCCAAATGTATTATGAGCAGCACCCCAAATATATCATTAAAAAAATTAGGCGTGATCAATAGCTTCCGGCATAAAAGAGTTTTTAACGCAACAAGGGCAACAATGTAGGTTTACTCTTCACGTTTACCACAACTTCAGAATAAGTATTTTCAGCCATTAATATTATCAAAATTAGGCTTCACAACAAAATTGAAGATAAATTTCTAACAGGTTCTTTGATGTTGTACATCGAAAAAAAAATTGCTACGAAATTTAATAAGATTCAATCATAAATGTTTTTCGAGATCTAAAAGAATGCAAGGTTCCATTTTGATAAGAGTTTGAGCTGCAAATTAAAATATATTAAGAAATAATTCTTTCCTTTTTTTTTCATTTCTTTTGTTTGATTTTTAGAGTAAATATCTAATAAATCCCTGAGTCAATGCTTGACAACAAAAAACTCCCTCAACTTTTTTTTTTTGAATTTTTACTCCCTAGGTCAGTCGATAAGACATCACAAGTCCTTCCGTTACATTTTCTTCAAAATGTCTAACGTCTGTTATTAAATCTCAAAACTCACTGTTTTGCCACGTCAGCTTTTTTTCACCTCACTTTAAAACATTAATTTTTTATTAATTTAATTTAAAAATTAAATCTAAAAAAAATAAAAAATAAAAATTGAAGGGGTGGCCAGTGGTGGGGCTGCCACCCCTGGCCACCCCCAAACTAACCATGGGGTGGCTGCAAGCCACCCCCAGGGGGTTAGGGGTGGCTTTGCGGCCACCTCTAACACCTTCAGGGGTGGCCGTAGGTGTAATGCTCCGAAAATTAATTAACTAGTAATTAACTCCATGATTCGTCTCCCAGCCTTATTCCGCGAGCAACGAAACTCATGGATTTCTATTTCTCGAAAAGAGAGAATACTAAGCAGCATAAACATCAAGATTCTATAAACATTAATCATTAAAACCAGAGCATTTACCAAAGATCATCAAAGTAGCTAAAATCACACTAGACAAGTCATCTTTACAAGGAATACATGCTATACCTTAATATGCAATCATGCATAAAAGCTCTTAAGTCTACAACATAACCCAAAAGTACTAGTTACCATAAGCATCCGCCTAATCTCGCAATAAGTCCTCAAGCATCACCCAGATCAAGTCCTCCACAATAACCGAATGCTTCATGGTATCCATCTTCTACTAAACTATCTATAACCGCATAATTGTACATATGGAGAAAAAGAGAAAGAATACAAGGGTAAGCCCAACAACTTAGTGAGTATAAATGCACATGATGTACCCATCATTAAATGGTGAACTTAGTTGTTTATAAAGCACATGCAACAATATGAGATGACAGTTTATCAAGAATGCCACATAGATATAATATATGTTGTAATATGAGAATCATGTCATAGTTCAACAGTTCTACCCGAAATATTACCCATTCTCAACAAGGTTGGCGCTGTCCCAAGGGACCTATAATACAACATACGTTTTCACAAAAGAGAGTTCACAGTAATTCAAAAATGTATTTCATGAGAGTTGCAAAATATGCATATTTGATATATATAAAATAATCGTGCAATGCAGGAAAAGTAACAACAAGTATCCATGTGAGTTTATACTCACCTGAGTTGCAAAGCTCCTCCATAAAATCTCCTTAAGGCTCCATAACCTCGAATACTAAGAAAAGACCTACCATTAATTCTAAATCCAACTAAAACAATCATAGAACATGAAAACAGAGGCTATTGGATGACTGGCCAAAGTGGTGTTCCCTAGAATGCTTTTGGCTATACATCTGGGCTCGTGGCCGTACGTCCGCCCAGAAGGTTCAGGTGGAACCTCATTTGGTTCAACCGTCCTTCTATCCTCCCAAATTGGTTCTAAAGCTACCAAAATGATTCCTAGGACCTCCTATCTCAAAACAAAAGCCTCCATGCATAAGAAAATCCATTCAATCAAAATGAAACGCTAAACTAAACTTAAACCAAGATTAAAGAGAAACTGTAATGCCTCCAAAATTAACCTTGGCTAACCTGGCAGGGGTTCCTGGGTTCTAAAATACGCAAGTGAGGCTAAGGGCAGACGCCTAGCTCCCTAGTCGTACGTACAGGCCCCGAGGACGTAAGTTCGGTCAGTGAGTTAGGCATTCCAGCCTCTTAGCTCCTTTATCGGGGTATTACAGAAACGACACAACTAGAAGCTTAAAACTATCGACTAAGCTAACTACGAAAAACATAATAACTAAGTAAGGAACAAACTAAGCTTAGAAGATTACCTCATCGAAGCAAAACCTCCAAGAAATCTCTCATTCTCCTCCAAAAACTCTCACAACTCACAAAATCACTCAAGCAGGGGTTCTAGAGGGCAACGAGGGCATAATGAGGCTTAAGGGTCGAGTGGGGAGGGGTATTTATAGGGCTAGAAAGCCTGTGGGCGTTGCTGGAACTATCCTGAAAAGTAGAGTACATCCGGTACTATAGGGGCGTACTATTCACCCAGTGGACCAAAGGTTGCATCGTATGTATGGGCATTAACCAGTGGTCAACCAAAAGTTAGCGTACGTCCGGTCAGAAAGTTTGAAAATTTCAAAATGCCCTCATAGCTGTTCTTAGTGACTCAAAGCCCAAATTAATCATCTAACTAAACTACCTAAGCTTAGTTAATTATTTAGGTCACTACAGCACGCCACCCCCAACCCCTATTGGGTGGCCAAAAAGCCACCCCTAACCCCCGGGGGTGGCTTGTAGCCACCCCATGGTTGGTTTAGGGGTGGCAGCCCCATCGCTGGCCACCCCTTCAATTTTTTTATTTTTTTTTAGATTTAATTTTTAAATTAAATTAATAAAAAATTAATATTTTAAAGTGAGGTGAAAAAAAACTGATGTGGTAAAACGGTGAGTTTTGAGATTTAATAACAGACGTTAGTCATTTTGAAGAAAATGTAATGAAAGAACTTATGACATCTTTTCGATTGACCCATGGAGTAAAAATTCAAAAAAAGAAAAAGAAAAAAGCAGAGGGTGTTTTTTGTTTTCATGCGTTAACTCAGGGATTTACTAGATATTTACTCTATTTTTTATTAATATTAATATTTTTTTATATATATTACTTTAATCTTGCATCTTTAATATATTTTTCATTCATATTTGGCCCATTCTGAAATGACCGGTCATACATTCTACTTCCGTCCTTGCTTAGAATGCTGAAGCTTTCCTTTATTTGCATACAAGTGCCCGGTCCATGGGCTCTTATTCCCCCCTTGGGCTTTAATTCGGCCCACTTCATCAATGTTCTTCTACATAGCTTGAAGCCCATATATATATATATATATATATATATCCCAAAACTCCAAAATCAGCTGATTCCATATTATTTAATTCCTTTATAACAAAATAGAACCATCTTAGGTCTAAGTTTTTTTCCTTAATTTTTCCAAAATTAGCACTTTATTCCTAGAATATCATACATTCTCCTTACGCTCAAAATTAAGATCCCTTTGCTTCAATGGGTTAAAATCGGGGATGTTACACTTTTTTTTTAAAAAAAACAAAACATAGAAAATGATTTTATGAAAACTTATTTAGACAGCCTTTGACTGCAAATGTCTAAACAAAGTGTTAGAACAGTTTCCGGTTAGGTGAGCACTTGGATTAGACGAATGAATACCTGCAAAATAAAGAGAGAAAATAGACACAAAAACTTGTTGGAATGTGTCGGCATAGAATAGCTCTGATACTTAAGTCAGTTGAAAATTGACCACTTTTACCTAGAATGAGACTCTTTTTATAGGAGGGAGTTGTGGTTATTGTCAATTAGTTCTCGAGGATTGGCATAATCCCAAGAATTTCGGGATTGAGGCATTATCCTAAGAGTTTATCATTATCCCTACAAGGCTACAACAAATTCTGGATTCCTCGGTATGGAATATTCGAGATTCTCTTGATGGATCCCAGATTCCCAAGGGAGAAGGAGATGATCCCTCGATTTCACATCCTCGTTGGCCCGAATAATGGCCTCGTTTATGGGCCTTGTTGGTCTTTGGGCTCATTCCAGCCCACCCTAGTAGGTGGACTATCCGATTAGCCCAATCCTAACACAAAGCATTTTTTTTTTTCTCTCCAATAAATACTAGATAAATTTCTCTAGCTTATCCCCTAGTTTTATAGGCTATAACCAAACATTTTGCTTTGTTTCATAACATATTTTGTTTATCCCTTTATGCGTTCTTTTTTTTCAAAACAAAAATATTAACAAATAACTTAAAACAAAAAGAATTTAGCTTAAACATTATATTAAAAAAAACTATAACTTAAAACAAAAAGAATTTAGCTTAAACATTATATTAAAAAACCTATAACATAAGCAGTCCAAATTTAATTTCACTCTTTCTGGTTCTCATAAAAAAATTTAATTAAATCTAAGAGGTTGAAAAAAAAATAAAAATAAAGAACATCATTTAAAAAACATTAAAATATATGGATTGCCTTTACTGAAAAGCACTTAAGAGACAAAGCACTGTTTAAGCGGCGCCCCCAAACGGCCCCTAGGGTTTAATATAAGACCACTCTAAACTCCAAAGCCCTTCCTTTGCTACACAATTGCCACAGGCTCTCCGGTTTGTTCAGAGGCATTTACTCTCTCCACAGAAATGGTTACTTTCAGGGTAAGTAGCATTCTTATCACAAATTCATATTCTCATGATTTTTTCTGCCTTGTTTATTCACCGTTTTGTTGCTGAAAAAGCTTAGGAAAATAGGAGAAAATAGATTGTGGGCCTTAGGATTTATGATGATTTTTGTTTTGTTTTTGTTCTTTTTATCTGGTTCTCACTGCTGAAAGCCTGAAAGTTTCAACTCGGATGAATAAGTATTTGTATGGTTCATAGCTATACGTGGGTTTTTAGAATTGTACTGAAAAACTTGGGATCTGAGCCTGGGTTTTCTTTTCTTTGCTTTTCCTGCATTTTCCCAGCTACCAAACGGTTAAATATTTCGGTTTGCTTCATGGGTTTGGTTCTGATTGGATCGTTAGTAACATTTTTGCCTTGTCACATGATTGTAGTAGGCTCAGTTGAGTGGGTGAATTATGTTATATTTGGTCTTTGTATGGAATATTCAGAAATTGTTTCTGTTTTCTTTTTGTTGCCAAACTAATGTAATGTTGTTGTAGTTCACGTGTTTGGTCCTGTTTATGATGATGTTGGGGTTTTGAATTGACAAGGGTTTGCTTGTTTACAGTTTCATCAATACCAGGTAGTGGGGAGAGCATTGCCTTCTCAAACAGATGAGCATCCGAAAATTTATCGGATGAAACTTTGGGCAACAAATGAGGTTCGCTCCAAGTCAAAGTTTTGGTGTGTAATCTAATCTCTATGTATTGAACTTGCAATTGATTCTGATCCATTATGCTAATGATGTGTTGGAATTTAAATTAAAGTGAAATGTTTTGGCTTGTGATCTGTTTGGCTCTTGATTCAACATGGGAAGACAATTATGTTTTATGTTTCTGAGTGCTACATGGTTTTGACTTTTTTGGGATGGGAGGAAACAAAAACTTGCGCTCAACTGAAATATAAGTAATTAAAAGAAAATGGAACATAAAAGACATTGTGATTTTGTTACTGGGAGTCTAAAGAGAACCATCAATTTGTTGAATCTTAACTCCTACCATAGGCCTTCGCTTAAGTATTTCTTTTTATTTTTCTTTCATTGAGAGCCTTAAGGACATGATACATAAGATTTGATTTTCTTAAATGATGTTCTGTTGCTGTCAACATTCTTGGAAGCAGAAGGTTGGTTTATTTGCTGCTGCTTATTGTATTTTATCATGCATGTCACTGCTTTTTGGAGATAAATCTTTTTATCTTTTAGGAACTTTGACTAAGGGATTTTTGTGTTTTTTTTGGAAGGTATTTCTTGAGGAAACTCAAGAAAGTTAAAAAGAGCAATGGGCAGATATTAGCTATTAATGAGGTATGAACCATATATGCTTGATTTTTCATCTTGATTAGTCTTGCTTTGTCAAGTTACATTACCCTTGCTGAGGAAAAATGCTTTAAAGTGCTGGAGCCATTTTTCACTTTCCCTCACGAATCTGTATGCTCTCTCCCCCCACTTTTCCCTTCTTTTTTTTTTTTTTTTTTCTTTTTTAAAAAAAAAAAAAAAAAAAAAAAATTTTAAGTAAGAAAATCATCATGCTATTATTACAGTTATAAATTTGGGTAATAGCTTATTGGAATTTAGAGGTGAAGTTGGTTAAAGATAAACGAATCATTGAATTCTCTCTGTGTATGCATGTGTGGAGTGGGAGCAAGGGGCAGCTTCTGCTGGAATTGTAACTAATATTATCCCGTTCCCGTTTTCCTTGCTGGAATACAACGTAACTCTGTTGTGGGCAGCTTCTTTTTCACTTATTGTTCTGTTATACTATATCTATGCCAGAAAAAAGGGGCTCTGGAGAATGTGCAATATATTTGGACCAAAATATGAGGGGAGAGATGGAAAGTGAGATTGCAACTTAAGGCAGCCCTAAGTAGACAGACAGTATATACAAGAGGCTCCAAACAAGCAAGAAACCCAAGGCCTCAAACCCAAACCCTGACAAGCCCTCAAACCCAAAACCCACAATACAACAAAGTCCAAAATCCTCCAAGGCACTCAACACTAGAAAAGGCACCCACCCCCCCCCCCCCCCCCCCCCGCGGCCGGGCCTAGAGGATGCTCCTCTAGAATCATAGTTGTCTTAAAATCCACAACGAATATGTTGACATGTTTATGAGTTTGTGGGTAGCTTGTGTTTTTACCTATAATTCTGTTATACTCTATCGTAGTCAGCAAAAGGGGCAGGGTAGATTGTGCAACATATTTGGACCAAAATGTGAGAGGAGATGATTGTAATCATTTTCCACAGTTCAAATCATGATGAATGTCAAGTACTATTGGTTCAATATTATTTTATTTTCTGGTGCAAACCATGTATTGCTATCAATTGAAGAGTATTTCGTCAATCTAAGTGAAAATTATTTCATTTATGTCCCAAACTTTGAATCTCTACTCTCCTTAGACTAAACTTGAACTTGAAACTATTTTCTCTTAAATTACTGGCAGAAAGAGAAACTTTCCGCCAGTTTCACACAATATCATCCTCATGGCTTGAAAAACTGCTGATTTTAGCTTCTTGAAGTCTATTATTTTTCCCCTTAAATTTGTCTAGATAATTTAATTGGGACTAAGACATAGTTAAGTTGGGTTGAACTCTTGATCAATTTTCTCTTACACTATAGCTATGGTGGTCTACAGAATTTGGGGATGGTATTTGCTGCTCCTCTGGCAGGCTGCAAATGCGATTTATACATTCCCCTCCCCCTATCTTCTTTATATCTCTAGTTGTCTTATTGGTTTTAATGATCTCTGTGAGATGATTTTTCTATTCCCATTTATACTGCAGATCTTTGAAAAGAATCCTACGAAGATCAAGAATTTTGGTATCTGGCTGCGCTATCAAAGCCGAACTGGGTATCACAATATGTACAAGGAGTATCGAGACACCACACTAAATGGTGCTGTGGAGCAAATGTACACTGAGATGGCTTCTCGTCACAGAGTGAGGTTCCCATGCATTCAGATCATCAAAACAGCCACCATACCAGCTAAGCTTTGCAAGAGGGAGAGCACCAAGCAATTCCACAACTCCAAAATCAAGTTCCCTCTGGTGTTCAAGAAAATTCGGCCACCCACCAGGAAGCTCAAGACCACATATAAGGCGTCAAGGCCAAACCTATTTATGTAACTCGTATGATGGTTACTTTCTCTTGTTTCTTGCTAGGATTTTCATGTTTTTGATGAGCTTTAGATGTGAGACATCGGCTGATGCTTTGAACTTTAAATTCTGTTTTGGTAGTGGAATGCTTGTTAACGAGTTCACTTGTACGGGTTCTCTTTTAGCTCTCTCATTTGCGGAGATAATTAAGAGTACCACCTAGTATACTCCTGTCGTTTTTGCTATAATGAATTATAGTTGCTGGAAGTTTCTTAGCTTTAAGATGTTGCGTTGAGAAATAGAACCCATTGAGCTTTGATCTATAGAAAATGTTTGAAAGAACTCTTAAAGGAAAGCCTCATTTTCAAGATTTCCAGACAATTTGGGATTTTTAAAGAAAAGTGTTTGTCAAATTTATTTTTTTACCGAACTCACCTTTTTCTTTTTTCTTTATTTATTTTTAATGGCATGTGATAAAGATTCTGTCTGACTTAACTAGATTCTAACGACGGAATTTTTTTTGTAACAAAATAGTAATTTAATGCGGTTGAGCGAGACAAATGTGAGTTCACGGGACAACTTGTAAATCAGTGGTAGGTCGTGAGGAGAAAGGTAATTAACCTGTAAAGTTGTGTTAAAAAAAAAACTAAGAGCAAAATTAGGTCAGCTATAAGAGGCAAGAGGACTTGAGTGCTGGAAATTAGGGTTAGGGTTGTGGCAACTAATCTACTTAATAATTTCATCCCTAAATTCAACATTTAGTTCACAAACACACAAACCACAAATGTTCAAAATCCAGAAAATCAAGCACATAAATCTTGCAATCAAACTAGCCCTTAAACAATTTTCACTACAAACCCAAATTTAGCTTGAATTCATCCATATGTACACAGCACAAACATACATGCATATGCTATATGTTATTACACATTCCTTCATATTGATCAAAACTTCAAAACATTCAATTAAAAAGTTCTTGGAGATGACACATTAGAGAAAAAAGAGTTTCTTCTTCTTCTACTAAATATCATTATTGATGGCCTCATTTTTTTTTGAGTAGAGGCTAAGAAAGTTTAAACTGCTTGGCATTTTCTGTTTATATGCAAAATTTACATTGATTGAGATGGTTCAAGGATATTTTTGCATGCACTCCTTTACTCTCTTTCTCTCTCTCTCTCTCTCTCTCTCTCTCTCTCTCTTTTGGTTTAACTCAAATACAGACTAGTGTCAATTTATCTCTTTCAAAACATCATCCTTACAAATTTGGTAAATCATATGTAGCATTTCGATCGAATAACTTGACCTGTTCTTAGCTTCTTTGTGAATATATAATAATACAATGAAAAAGCACCCGTTCTTTATAACTAGTTTTGATAATGCTATAATAGTACATGAGCAGGAGTAATAAAACTTGGTTTACAGATTAAGAGTTGCTTATTTTGATACAAGCTAGAGTTTGTGCAGTACAATGTGAGCACCAAATTGAGGTTGAAGAGTTATAATTGTGAAAGGAGCATGAGCATAGGATGAGGAAATTTCAAATGAGAAGTGCTGCAATATCACTGACAACGCCATTTTGGCTTCCACCATAGCAAAGTTTTGTCCAATGCACAACCGAGGACCCCCTCCAAATGGGAAAAATGATAGTTGGCCCTTTGTTGCCTTTGAGACACCTTCTGAAAACCTCTCTGGGTCAAACTCATTTGCATTGTCTCCCCAAAGTTCACAATCACGTTGGATAAGGATTATTGGTAAACCGATCATTGCTCCAGCTGGTATTATCAAATTTCCTAGCCTTGTGTCCTTGTCAACTGCTCGATTCAGCATAGTTACTGGCGGGTAGAACCTCAGAACCTCATGCAGAATCATGGTTACCTGTGCCATGGATACACTTCTCTCATAAACATGTTTAATTAACATTGAAGACTACTTATAGATAGAAAACCAAGACTTATTACTCCATCTACGGACCTAACTCTAGGAGCATTTGTTAAAGATTAACTTCATCCATTTCTATTAACTTAAACTTTTGAGAAAAGTTTGATTTAATATAGTATCAGAACAAAGGTTCTACTCATTTAATAGGAAAGAATTTGAGCCTACCATAGTGATAGTGTTATGTTTTTTGTGGTGTTTGCCTGAAAACTACATCAGTATATCCAAGTCTTATGATTACATGTTGAATCACTATTTTGAAGGTTGAGAAACTGATTGAATCAACTTGATAGACAAAGAAAATATGTATTGAAACATCCATCTTAATAAGGTAAACATAAGGAAATATACTCACAACTTTAAGGTGATGTAACCCATCAAAGTCTGGTTTGTTCTTGCCAAAAACTTGCAAAACCTCTTCTCTTGCACGCGCTTGCCAATTTGGATACTTGCTCAACAAAACCATTGTCCAAACGAGCAAAACTGAGGTTGTCTCTTGCCCCGCAAAGTAAAATAGCTTACATTCCTCAATTACATCTGTAAGACTCATTGCAGCTTTCTTTTCATTTCCAGATTCTCGAAGTTCTCTAGAATTGGATTCCAAAAGTATACCTAATAAATCATCATTTGGGGCATTTCCTGCCTTCCTTTCCCTCTCTCGATTGTTAATGATTTCCGTTAGCAAAGTTCGTACTTCTCGATCGATTTCCTTCATTCTCTTGTTCATTTTGGTTGGTAGAAACCTACACATAAAAATCTTACAAATTGTGAAGGCATGAAGAAGGGAAATAAGAATGTGATTCCTCACTACTTTTGTAACAATTCAGTTTGGGTCTCTTTTTTGGGCGGTGCAGATGAGTAGCCCACATAGAATGAGTGGTTTATAAAGACACTCATGGGTGCTATCTCCCAAATTGAGTGATTTTGGAGTGATAATGCAAATGTGGCTAACGCTTTCCCTAGTTCGTTACAAATGGTATTAGAGCCACTTACTAATGTCATGTGGTATTGTTCGCACCGCATGACGTGGCCCTGACGAAGACGTCAGGGGTTTAAGGGGGGAGTTTGTAAAACTCCGATCCCATATTGGGAAGATGAGTAGTTCACATAGAGTGTAGTTTATAAATCCCACATTTGCTAATAAGTTAGCAAATGTGGCTAGAGCTTTCCTTGGTTGCTACAACTTTGTTGATCAGTTGTTTAGGAAAAAAAATTATAATACGAAAAACGGGTTTTCAAATAAACTATAAGATCTATTCTTCACCTAAAGTCGTAAGAAAAGTGAACTGAAATAGGTGGAAGGAGCAGAAGTTAAAATTTGTTGAAAGTTTGCTGCATTTCTTGTCCCAACTTCTTTTTCTGCAGTCTAACACTATTTCTGAACTTAACCATAATTCAATATAAACTAACTTGACCTGATTTCATGATGAAGTTAAATAAAAATTTAAACATTAATTACCTCCATCCTGGAATGTAGACAGATTTTATAGCTTTCACAACAAATTCAGCTTGTTCTTTTTGGAGTTGGAATATTCTTTTTCCTTCAGTGTAGCTACTTCCAAATGCTGTTCGAGAAATCGCATCACCTGATAGATTTTCAATATAAGGCCATATATCTAACTCACAAGACCCCTCTTCACCGATCAGCCTCTCCCATTGGCTAATCATATCATTGCAACTCTGATAAAATGCATGTGTCATAGCCTGCAGCAATCACAAGGTAAAAGATTTTGAAAGATCATATAGGAAACAGAGCTTTTAGCATAAAAGTGTTTCCATTGATGTAAACAATTCAGAATAGCTAAATGCTTTATAATGGCTTCCTGAAACTAGTTGAAATGGAAATTTAACTCTTGAGTGGTATTATTTCGAGGGAGGGAGTTTAAATTTACAGGAGTTTGATGGAATTTCCAATAATTGACATTCTTGATGTTTGAATGTTGTTAGATTTTGATTTGAACCCAACACTTTTTGTCATCAGTTTCTGAACTAGAAGATGATCAAAATACTATTGTGTATTCATTTTGTATCCTTAAGAGATTAAGGATTACAGCTTGGGATTATTTATTAAAATGACACAAAAAATTCTTTTCCTTTTGCTAAGAAAAGTGAATGTGTAGTAGTCATTTTGTATCCTTTCAAGGAAAAATTAAGGATTACCATTATAGATGGATAGTTTATTAAAATGACAAAAAAAAGCCGTTAAATGTTGAAAACATCTTTTTTGATGAAAAATAGTCATTATTTTCTGGTAAAAACAAAAATATCTTGTAAACTTAGAGTCCGTTTGGCCCTACGTTCACAGGCCAAAGTATGTTTTTAAACAAAATCGTGAAAAATGTCTTGTTTGGAGTGCATTCTTAAAAAATGGAGATTTGAAAAAAATGGGAAAATCCACATTTTCAAACTGCAAGTCTGGAAGCAAGGGAGAATTAAAGGCCAAAATGTGATTTTAAAAGCCAATCCGCGATTCTATCAAATTCTTAACTACGTTTTTAAAAATCTCGTTTTGTAATCGTTATTTTTTAAATCGCATGTTTTGAAACCACAAACCCCAACAGACCGTTAAGAAATGAGAGAACTTTTTTTTTTTTTTTTTGGAGGTACAAATTATAAGACCATATTCATAGGAATACAAATTATACCAGACAATTCCTTGGAACCACAAAAAACCAAAATTCAAACAATTTTCAAGCAAGATTTGAACAGATCCACCCCACATGGAGGCAAGGGAAAGAGTTCCACCTTGCACACCTTTGTGGGTTGGAGATCCACATGCAGGGACCAAGGAAGGGGGTGGCCCATATAGGCCATGGCTACCCCCTAACTCATAAGGAAAAAATAAAAATAAAATAATTGAAGGTAAAAAAAAAAAAAAAAATTATAAGGTTATATATATATATATATATATATATATATAATATCGCCCTTAGCAACACAATTTCAATTTATTAGTCATTGGCCTCTGTCTATACTAAACTCTGCCTCCATCCCTGTCTGCATGAGACAGACTACACCCCGTCCACCTCTGCCAGGGTAGAGAACCATCCCCACATAGGAGACAATGGCTCCACCCCACGCAAAAGAGTGTGGCACTAGGGAAAATTTTTTTTTTGAGAAAATGTTTTACCCCAAAACAAACAGGGACAACATTTTCAACATAACGTGATAACAAGAATCCAGTTTTAGACAGTACAACTGCACAAGTATTGCTTCTGAATGGATTTAAACAAAAACAGAAAGTAAAAGAAAAAACCTTCAACTTTTCGACCCGGAATGCAGGGTTGATAATCTTTCTGTGTTTAGCCCATTTCTCTCCCTCGTACGCCACTACTCCCAATGACAGCAACCTAGAAAGTGGGTTTATGCGTGGCTTCCGAAACTCACCGATATTTGTGAAAACATCTTTTATTAGTTCCGGATCCATAATAAACACTCTCGGCTTTGGGCCAATCCATATAAAACAATTCTTGCCTGCATATGTTTCAAGGTCAGAAGAAGATCCAATATCTTTATGAAACATGGAAAATAAGAGAAATGTTTCAAGTCTATTTACACTCTCTTTAATAGTAATTATCACGTCACGTCACATCTGAGAGTATGAATTTGGGAGTGTAGACGTGAAAGTATGTGTAAAATTTATTGGGAGATAATAAAAGTTGCAATGATATAATCTAATCATATCCGAGAACCGCTACATACTCCCACATGGGGCGGAATTAGAAAATAATTTTGGAGGGGGGAAAATTTTAAAAAGAAGAAATTTTTAGAGGTAAAAATTAATTTTGAGAGGTCAATTTTATAAAAATATCTAAAATTTAAATGAAATTCTTAAAATTTTGTGACATTTTTTAAATTTTGTCAAGGGACCGAAACCCCTCAAGGCTAGACTCGTGGCCCTAATGGAACGAAAAATTAAGACTCTAAGCTTATTTTATAAAAATGAAAAAAAAAAATTAGGAAAAAGTTTATATACTCCTCTCAAACTACTACCTAATTAATAATGTTCTTCAAACTTTTATTTGTGACAATGTCTCCAAACTTTCTTTTTTTTAAAAAAAAAAAAAAACCTTTTTATAAGAAAATAATTAAAAAAAAAAGATTTTTTTTATTTAATAAAATTGAAAATTTTCATTTTTTTTTTTAAATAAAAATTTCGGTTTCGGAAAACAAACCCTTTTTTTTTAAAAAAAAAAAAAAAAAAATCCGTTTTAAAAAAATTAAAAATTATTATTATTTTTGTTTTTTGTTTTTTGTTTTTTGAATTTATAAGCGTATTTTTGTCTTATTGAGAAATTCATAAGAACATTTTTATCTTTTTGCTAGTCTTAAGTGATAATATTTTAGTAGTTTAGAAAAGAAAAATGCTAGATATTCTTCTGGGATTCTCCTAGTGCTCTTCTCATCCTAGGTAGATATTATTTTTTAAAAACAAAATGACAAAAATAAAGAAAGTTTATTTTTTTTACTTTTTTAAAAAATAATATACACTTATGATTAAGAGATCACCAAGAGAGCACCTAGCCCTTTTCTTTGAAAAATATTGTCTCAATTGAAAGATTAGAATTACATTATTAATTGAGTTTTAATTTGAGAAAAATATACCAACTTTACTCAAAAATTTATAAAGCTACGTGACACATGATGATTGAGGTAACAAAATGAGTAGATAATAAGGGTATGGTAGACATACCATAATTCTTGACAGTGTGATGGACGAAGGGGATGACACGTGGCGAAATATCATCAGAGAAATTGATGGGTGTAGACTTTGCTTGCTTCGACATCATGGAGCTGTCCTTCAAGTCTCCGAAGAAGAGCCGGTAGGAGTTGCCGGAACAGCCCTGCTCTCTCAGGCGCCTCTCCAGGTATTTGGGCCTCAGCCACACCCACTTCAGAATCCTCCACCCCAACGTTAGGATTGCAAGGAGAAGAGTACTGCTGAAGATCACAAGTAGTGATGATACAGCCATTTTTTGCAGGAGGGGGAGAGGCAGAGAAGAAGGATGGAGAAGAGTAGGAAAGGGGAGAAGTGAATTTTATGGATGGCTTTTTTTGTATTCAAAGGAGGAAAAAGATCAAAGGGGCGACAAGGGGAAATTTTGTTCAAATTGATGCTTGTTTCATTGATTAGGACATTGTTTTGAGTTTGTGGATTTAATAAAGTCAAATTTTTAAATATTTTTTTTTTAATTGTTAATTTTCAAAATCGTAAAAGGATAAGTTAAAACATGTTAATTTTATTTTTTATCAAATATTTGTTATATAAAATCGTAATTTTAGTTTAAATTAATTTTTTTTCAAATAAATTTAAATTATTATTAAAAAATCGTAATTTCAAACATACCATATAAAAAAAAAAAAAGATTAAAGAAAAGACTGAGTGTCGTGATTGTAATCACTACCTTGTCATTTTCAACGGCTCCATGATAAGGACCAAAATAAATATTAACATAAAAAAAAAATAAAAAATAAAAAAGAGCTATATCACAAAAAAAGAAGAAAAAATAAACTCGAGAGAGAGAGAGAGAGAGAGGGGGGGGGGGAGGGTGGCCAAATCACATTTTAAGGCCATGGATATGCATAAAATTTGGGGTTAAATGCTTTTTTGCTCCTTGTAATTTAACAATTTTTATTTTTGTCCCCTTGATTTATTTTGTATCATATATGGTACCCAGTGAGGGCGACTTGAGGGCGGGCGCCCATGGTAAAAAAAAATTAAAAAAAAATTCTTAACTCAGTTTCTAATTTTTGGTTTGTTGCGCCCTTGGTATTTTTAATTTTTTGGTTTGTTGCGCTTTTCACTCAGTTCATTGTGCAGCGTGTTGTTAATTTTTAATTGTTTGATGTCTATGCGTAAGTAAGTGCGTGTTCGATGTTTCTCTCACATTTTTGACAAATTTTTTTTTGCATTCTCTCATCCATTTTCCCATCATCTCCTCTCTTTTGTATTTATTTATTTATTATTATTTTTTTTAAAAAAAAAAATCTAGATGTAGATAGAAGAAAGATGGTGAGGAGATGGGTGGGAGAATGCATTGCAGCAAATCTCCACATTCTCTGTGCATTGTCAATGACTCAATTGTTATAACCAAGAAGTAAAGAACACTCAATTGTCAAAACCAAGAAGTAAAGGACTTGGTTTCTCTCAGTCTCGTGTAACGTGTTTGATGTTTTTCAGACTTTTTCTAATATTTCCCTCTTTGGCTGTTTTTTTTTTGGTTTCATATTAAAAAAAAAAAAAAAAAAATTTAATGTTTATTTATCAATATTTATCATTTTCATGTAATAACCCAACTGAGTAAGTTGAGAGTAAAGTTTATAATTAAAGCTATTAAGGCCTTAATTTGTTTTGGTTACGACCGTGCCCTTAATTTGTTTGGTTATAATTTAAGCAAGCTTTTTAATTGAGATATATTTTGTATTTTGTATTTTTGTATTTTATATTTTGGCTATGACCGTGCCCTTATTTTATATTTTGTATTTTTCTTTACTTTTATAGTAGTGCTTATATAGTAACCGATAAATATGCTTTTTTTATATGTTAGCATATATTTATGAAGACGTACGTGCTTACGCAATCTGCAAACGATGTGGCAGCACGTGTTAATCACTCAACGAGGCGCGTGCATATGAACAATTTCAATTTACATTATTGGCTTCCCGTTATGCAAAATACTGATTGCTCACATGCGTGGTGGACCCTTTTCTTTGCCGTATGAGTTTCTCTTCTAGCTTCTAGCTTCTAGCCGAGTTTGGAAGAATTTGTTTTAATTTAGGGGTTAATTATCTTTTCAGTATTTATTGTTAGGGTCTCATTTTATTCCTTATTATTTGAGCTAACTTCACTTTGGACCTCTGAATTATTACGTGATTTGAGAAGGTCTCCTAAACTTCAAAACCTTTCAATTTCGACTCTTGAACTTTCAATTATAGTCAATTTGCACCTCTCCATCAGATTTACCGTCAGATTTAGCCGTTAACTTTCTTGATTTACCTCTAAAATAACCAAAATATCCTTAATTTTTTTTTTAAAAAAAAAAATTGAAATTAAGGGTAAATTTAAAATTTTATAAAAAAATTAGGGGTATAAACGTCATTGTCTCACTTTTAACGTTTAAAATCTGACGAAAATGTTCAAATTGATTACAATTGAAAATTTAGAGATCCAAATTGAAAAATTTTGAAGTTTTTAAAATTTCTCAAATTGCGTGATAATTTAAGGGTGTAAAGTGAAGTTACTAATTTTTTTTTTACTATATTTTGAGTTTATATTTGGCTATTATTTTAACCTAATTCTAATTTTTTCAACTCAACTCAACTTTTTTTTTTTTAACCCAACTCAAATTTATATATATATTATTCAACCAAATTCAAAATAAAATAAAATAAAATAAAGAATAAAAAAAATTAAAAATAACCTATGGGCGGTTGAGCCACCCCTGGTTGCCACCCCCAAGTGGTTCTTCAGGTGGCTCAACTACCCCATTACCCCCATATAGCGGTTGGGGTGGCAGATAGCCACCCCATTGGTTTTCAGGGGTAACCAATCCATCCCTATGGGGGTGGTTTTGGAACCACTCATGTATTCAATTTTTAGTTTATTTGTTTATTTATTTTTAGTTTTTGATATTTTAAATTTAGATCATTTTTATTTATTTATTTTTAGTTTTTATCAAATATATTCAATTTAATTTACCTTTTAAAATATTTTTTCCAATTTTGTTTCAAATTCTCGAAACTATCCATACATAATCTTAAAAAACTTTTTTCTCGATATTGTGAATATCTAAGTGATGGAGATGACAGATGAGTAGGAAAGGAGAGGTGTATTTTATGGATGACTTTTTTTCTATTCAAAGGGGAATTTCCTTTTTCATCGATGGCTTGTTTCATTAATGTGGGGGATAAAGGATTAAAGACTTGAGGAAAGCCTGATTGTCGTTTCGTCATTGTATTGATCACTGCCTTATCGTTTTCAACTGGTCCGTCCATAAGGACCAAAATATAAATAAATAAATAACACAAATGAAATTGTATGAAATGATTGAAAAGCCATGTTAGTATGTTACTATGCCATATTGTCCCAAAAGAAAAAGAAAAAGAAAAAACAAAAATAAAATTTAAAAGCATTGTTATATATATATATATATATATATATATATATATAGTGGTGTTATATATATATAGTGGTGATATTGCGCACGCAGCGTGAGTGCACAATGCCTCATGCTGGTGTAAATAGTAATTAAAAGTTACTGTTTCAACATTTTTTTAATATTTTTTTGGTTACTATTCACACCAGCATGATGCATTATGTACTCATGTTGGCGTGCGTATTATCACCACTAATATATATATCAGCGTGATGCATTATGTACTCATGTTGGCGTGCATATTATCACCACTAATATATATATATATATATATATATATATATATATATATATATAAGTGAAAGTTTTCTCAATCCCGAAGGACACAGGAGTTTTATAGAAAGTAATTTGTCTTCTGAGCATTCTCAATTGAAGAGTTAAATTTTTGTGAAAGTTTTCTCAATCCCGAAGGACATAGGAGTTTTATAGAAAGTAATTTGTCCTCTGAGCATTCTCAATTGAAGAGTTAAATTTTTGTACAAAATAACTCATTAAAACTCACTTTACTTAATTTAGCTAATAATTTTTTAAAAGTTTTCTATATCCGATTAGCTATTAAAAAAATTGTGAACGAATATTCTCACAATGATTCTTTGAAAAGTAGAAAAAATTTTAAAAAGGGAGAAAACATGCTAGAGAAACAATAAAAAATAATATAATTTTCTTAAAAAGTGCTGCTCCATATAATTTTTTTCTTTTTTTGCTAATCTAATCAAATATTTATTTTAAATTTTATTTTGCTAATTCAAAATAAAATTTATTTTATAAATTTAATTAATTATTTTAGATAAAAGTACAATTTGACTCTCCAAATGAATATGACAAGGGAGAGTGAATATGACAAGGGGGAGTGAAGTTTATGAGAGATGGAATTAAATATAAACGTGACACATGCAGACGCACGTGCTTACGCAATCCATGATGAATTCGCTGTCAACAATGTGGTAGGTACGTGTTAATTGCTCAACGAGGCGCGTGTATATGACCATTAGCATTATTGGATTCGGCCACGGCCATGGGCGACAAATCCGAGAGATGCAATTTTTTATTTTATATATATATATATATATATATGAAATGGCAACGTTTTTGTATTTAAACATATATAAAAATTTAAAAATGATATCCAGGAACGAGATCAGAAAATTTTATGGGAGGAGGTCAGCTAATTATTATTATTTTTTTTTTTCGGTTCTTTATAATTTTTTTTATTAAAAAAATATTTTTTATGAATTAAAGACTATCGTAAGAGTCGAAAAAGTGGGCATTTGAAAGTAGGGCCAAAATTTTTAAAAATAGAGCCAAATTTGGCCCTATTTTACTTCTCCTTTTTTTTTTTTTTTTTTTTTTTTTTTTTTACTTTGATTGTTTTTTCTCGTATTTTTGGGGGTGGGCCTATGCCAATCCCCCCTAGTTCCGTCATTGATGATGTCGTATGTAGTAGGGTATTATCATATTACCATATAGACGACATCATTTTTGTTTTTAGTTTTTTAAAATTGAACTTTTTAATTTTTCTTTAAAAAGCGGTTATTAAGGTTATTAACTACTAACTGCCTTAACCGCAAGGCAAGCGGATGCAGTTAGTGAATTTTACTAACCGTCTAGGCGATTACGGTTACCGGTTATTGGCTATACCGTTAACCATTAACTGCATATATATATATATATATATATATATATATATATATATATATATATATATATATGCAGTTAATGGTTAACGGTTAGCGATTTTTATATATATATATATATATATGCAGTTAATGGTTAACGGTTAGCGATTTTTTCAAAAACTAAAACCAGTATCTGTAACTGCCTAGGCAGTTAGTGGTTTTTCTTAACTGCATTTAAAAGCGGTTAGTGCGATTAACAGTTAGTGCGGTTAGTAGGCACCTGCCTTTTCACCCCTACATGTGAGATGCAAATGCACTTTTAGAGCCCGTTTGGGAGTGCGATTTCAAAAATTGCATTTTTTAAATCACTACTTTTTAAAATCCCAGAGGCGTATGGTAAAACATGTTAAAAAATACTTTTATTTTTTTTTTTTTTATCAATTTGGTGTTAGGATAACATTAGCATATAATTGCAATTTCATGACCAAATTATCAATAATGACATTTCTTTATAACAGTAAAATAACTAACATTTCTTTTTAACACCTCTGCAAACAAAAGTATGACTTATAATTTGACATTATCTTTGAGTTTTCTATTTAGGCAATTATATATTGCTATATTACTTGTTTCTATGTGTTTTTTTGTTTTTGTATTTGTTTTTTCTTGAAACATATTCCAAACAAACATATAATAAAAAATAGAAGAACAATTCATCAAATAAAACTATAACGTTTATCAAATTTAACTATTACATAATTCACCAATAATTTAAATTAGTACTTGATAAATCACCAAAAAATAAAAATTAAAGGACATTAAAAATTAGCCTAAAACATAAATAATAAAGCACTCTTTACAGCCCACAAACGGATTGAGCTATATTGTCACGAACCATTTTCATCTCCTTGTCATGTATATTGCCAATGTTTTCTTGACTGTTACTCCATGCATCATCATCATTATCGGAGTTATCTTTATCCCACTTAAACCCCTTATCATTTCTATATGTATTCTAATAAAATTATGAAGGACCGCAGTAGCAATTACAATGAGCATTTGGTCGTTAATATCATAAGATGACATTTGCCTTAAAATATGCCACTATTCTTCCACACACCAAAAGTTCACTCGATAACACTTCTAATTGATGAGTGAACATAGTTATACCTCTCCTCTATCCCATTTCCTTGACCAGCCCGTCGAAAATCAGGAAAGTGATATCTCTCCCTTTTGTAAGGTGTCAAGTACCCTTTCATTAAGGGGTATCCAACACCAACGAAATAATATTTTTTCTACACATGAGAATAATAATCATCTATAAGATATACATAAACAATATGCATTCATAATCAATAAGATTAAAAAAATACTATACCTAATGGTGGTTTCGGAAAGTTTGCAAATGGAGTACGAATAGCATCTAAAAAAATACATGTATCATGTGCCGCACCTTCCCATCCTACCATAATAAATGTGAAAAGTAAATCAAAATTGCATCCCACCATCACATATTGAGTTGTTGTTTCTTTTCTTCCAATGTATGGAATTTTCTTATCCTCTCTAACAACAACTGGGATATGTGTTCCATCAATGGCACCGATATAGTCATACAATACACATTTCGTTAAATTTTAGATACTTATTAAGCTACTTTAACAGAAGGCAAGCACAAATTGAGCAATATTGATAAACAAATAAAATAAGTTCCTTAAAATGTGGCCAATACAATGGATTGTGCCGAATTGTATTGGGAACTTCATTGAAGGTGGGATCAGAAGGTTTGATGAGATCCATTGCCATTAGGTTAAGCGCTTTTAGAACTTTATGAAAATGTCTGTGTATAGTCTCACCAAAATGTTGAAACCTTTCTTGAACCATTCTATTACATGATCCTTGTGCAAGAATCATCAAACATATACCTACTGACTCTTCTAGTCTAATATGGCTCATGTGCTGAAGTCCATATGTATGTTGCAGAACATTACATAATTGAAAGAAAATATATGGTTTCATTCTAAACATATCATGACATATAGTCTCATTTCCAGTCATCGTATGTATCAACCACCTATATCCAATTTCTTTAGAATTTCTACAAGGTTGTTTATCAATGTATTTAATGACATACGTCACTACTACACGTCATCCAACAAAAACAAGATGGTAAAATTCATCATTACTATCATCATCATCATTATCGTCATTATCATGACAATGATCATCATTACCATAATCCATATAATCATCATAATCCATGTGAGTGATACCTAAAAAATATTAACAATTAATAAGATAAAACACATAAAACTATCTTTTAAAGAAATTGTTCAACAATCACATTTATCAAAATATAATATAACATAAGTCATATCAAGTGGAGAAAATAAAGTCACATTGTCCAATTATAATAATAATAATAAAAAAAACACACATAGTTCAAACATCCCAACACCGAAAATAACAAGTGTCTTATTGCAAATTTATCCACTAGCTAATCAAGTAAAGAAATGGCAGTTGTCCATCAATTTCGCTTCATGTTTTAGAAACATAAGCTGCAAATGTGGTTTTTCCCATACAGTGAACACCTCTCTCTTTTCTAAGTGTTGTGTCAAATACTACCTAAATTAATAGATAATATTTAATATGTTTTAACTCGCAAGTGCACAAGATCAAACGATAGTATAGCAGGCAAATACGAGATTATTCCCACGAGGATTGGTAAATTATGCTTAGAAGTAGTTTCCTATTTGATTAAAAGATAAAATTCAATTGTCACGATTGAATTTAATATAAAGAAATAAAATAAAAGGTAAACAAAAACTAAAAAGGATTAAGGTTTTGATATCCACTACTAATCAGACTAATTAAGATAACTATATGCCAATGCGCCAATTATACCGGTATATCTAATGTTTGCCAACCTAAGAGCATGAGTGTTTACTCCTTAAGCTATTGATTTTCCTAAGCAACGAATTAGGCATAGGTGTCTACTCTAATTCTTTTCTTTCTTAAAGGATTTAGTATGGGTGTCTACTAAGATGTTATTTAAGAAAGCATAAATCTGTGGAAATCGACATACACACGAGGCCTAGGGCATGGGTGTCTACTCCCGGTTCCCCATGTTGATTAACCCAAGAACCGCGGTGTGGATTCTTTTGTTACTCTTGTTAAACCTAAGACTCGGTCATCCAAATTGATTTAACTAACTAGTCCATACCACATGCATATGTTGGTCAGACAAACACATATGAGGAATTCATGAAAACAGGTATTAATCAAGTTAAAAACACCAAATATAATTGTAGCAAATGTGCCAATATTGTAATCATAAATATACATGATTAGGGCTTCAATCTTAGCCCTAATTAAAATATAAACTACATAATGAAAATAAAAAGGTGGAAGAGAAAAAACCCAAACTCCTCTTGATTTAGCCTTCAGTTCCTTTCCAGAGCTTGTGCCTCTTTTCCCCACACCTATTCCTAGAACCTAAGAGGTCGGCTTTAGAAATCCTTGTTACACTAGTAAACCTAGGGAATTCGTAGGGTTTTAATCCTATTACAAGTGAGAGTTGGAAAACCCTAATATGGAAATAATTACAGTCTAGCCTCACTCTTGATTTATCTCCTGCGCACGGGTGTGATCGATCGCAACCATGTGCGCTCGATCGCAAATGGCCGCTTCTAATGCTCATCCTTTCTGGTAGTGCGCTCGATCGCACTGTCAGAAGCTCAAACTTTTTCCAATTTCTCTTTTTGAGCCCAAATCTTCCAGATTTACTTCATTTTTTTCAAAAAGCCTACAAAAGCATGGAAAACACAAAAATGAACTAAAATAGCACAAATTAACATACTTAAGGAATTAACACATATAAGTTTAAGGGCTAAAATATGAATATTTTGGCACTTAACAATAAGAACCATAAAGTTTATGCTGAATAATGCTGAATAATGCTTCTGACATAATGCAGTCCTACTCTCCTTTTGTATAATTTTGGTGCATGGAGACATAAAGTGATTATTTGTGTTGCGATTAAGATGATTATTGTTTGTTTCTCAGTACGGTGGATACTCCTTATGAACACGTGACGCCATACCCAAAAAGGTTCGTTGATTATTCTAGTTAAATCAAACTCATCCTTTAATTACATTTGTTCGTGTTTACAATTTTGTTAATGTGTTCTTCTTGTTATCTTTTGTTGTCTAATCTCTTTATCTACATTAACTATCAACTACATTCATATATAAGATCTTATTGTTGGGATTTATATGCTTCATATATTTATGCATATATGCCAATAATCAATTTGTCACACGTGATCCTCCTAAATCATAGATGTCATTTTTTTCCACTCCACGCAAATCCCCCGCAAGCATGTTGTTTCCACCCACTCACCCTCCCCCCTCGTTGGCCAGGTTAACAGTGTTACGAAAATGGGAAGAAGCCCACGAGGACCGTTTGATCGACATTCTGAGAGAATTCCTTGAAGAAGGTACACGACCACCATATCGAAAAAAAAATAATTCCTCGCATTACCCAAAGGCTGAACAACCAACTTGATGATGACACTCAGTACACAGATTACCAAGTTGGTGAGAAAATTCATCGCCTAAGAGAGGCGTATGCCGGTTACTTGGCTCTTAAAAGGGACATCATTGGTACTGGGTTTCGTTGGGATGATGACTGTGGGACGATCAATGCAACTCTGGAGCAATGTGAACACATCAGAACAATAATCTTTTACCTTTATTAGTAACATGTATTTATTGTTATGTCATTTGCCACTTAGAGAGGTTGTGCTTCCTTAACTATTGTTTGTATTATTTTTTTTTTCTTTTAACAAGATTCAAAATTGAAAAAGTACTACAATATTCGTACTAGCCCACTTCAGGCCTTCGTGAAACGGTGTTACATCTTTACAGGGTCCACTGCCACTAGAAACTACAAACATGCTAGCACCCAATCCCCCTCGAACTGCGTTTGTGATGATGACTATCACGTAGATCTTAATCTCCCTTTGGCCATCATTGACCTGACTAAGGGCCCTAGCTGTCCTATATAGAAGCCAAAAGGCAAATCAGAAGGAAAGAGGAAATGTGACATGGACTTGCAGACCTCGCATTCTAGCAAGTGTTCCACAAAGAGTGAGGAGGTTTACACTCGAATTACCAACGAATTTGATTCCATTAAGGATATAGTCATCCGACATTTGAAAATATCCAACAGTTCCCCGTCAGTTAGGGATGGTAAGTCTGCCCGGCACCCTTCATCTCAAGGTTCTGCTGCAACTGTTATGAACATAGTTAATGTTCTTGCTAAGGAGATGTCAATGCCTCCTACTTCATATGTGAAGATGTGTCAAACCCTTAAGGACCCACACTGGGCATCAATCATATTGAACATGAATACCGCGGGACGTCAGTGGGTTGCGAATTTCATGCCCTCCGGCGATAATTGATATAATAATTATCATTTTATGTTATCTTTCTATTATGCTTCACTTGAAAGACATTATCACCTAGTTGTGATTATGTGCAGTATCTAAATTTTAGTAGTGTACGGATGCTTATTCCTTAATATGTTTGTAGATTTTAAATCTATACTATGTTTTGTGGTTTTAATATCTAAGGATGCATATTTCAATATGATGTAGACCTAAAGGACATTATGCATTCCATTAAATTGTAGGTTTTTCGACATGGATGTAGATGAAACCTCAGCTGATAACAATGATTTCACACACTGTGATGATGTTACAGATTCCGATTTAGAGGTATCGGATGACAACGATGACGAGCTGAATTTGGATTCATTACTAAAGGAGGAATTGGAGGTTCTTCTTTTGTGCATGTTTGAATTAGTGCAAGAATGTTACAACCATTTAATGCACCCATTAATAAGGCGCATGCCAATTCCTCAAAGGACTTCACAGTTGACCGACGCTATGTGGGTACATTGGGTACTTATCATGTCAACAAAACTACATGCTATGAGCGATTTCGGATGGGGCCGAGTACATTCTTGAAACTGTGTAACACATTGAAACAAAATGGTTTCTTAAAGAACAGTCGTTATGTTAAGATTACAGAGCAAGTTGCGACATTTCTCTTAGTTGCCACACACGGTCACTCGCATAGGGATGTGTCGGATAGGATACAATGATCTTAAAAAACAATAAACTGATATTGTCACCTAGTTTCGAAAGTGCTTTGTAGGCTTGGAAAAACTATCATACGACCATCCGTAATGCAAATGCCTCATCCGTATGTCATGAAAGATAGCCGCTATTATCCGTGGTTCGGAGTAAGTCATATTAAAACCAACGTAATGTTTAGTTGGAAAAGTTTAGTTGCTGAAATGTAAGCATTTACGTTTATTAGTAACATTTATTGATTTTATGATTTTTTTTTTTATTTGTCCCAGAAATGCATTGGGGCCATTGATGGCACCCACGTTGATGCCAACATGAGAAGGGAGAACAAGGTGTTGTATCGGGATAGAACGTCGAACACATCGCAGAATGCGTTGTGTATAGTTGAGTTTGACCAATGTTTCACTTACGATTATACTGGTTGAGAGGGCAGGACACATGACTTCCGGATTTTTTGGGAGTGCATCTACGATCCAAAAGTCCGCTTTCCCATGCCAACTGAAGGTACTAGTTCATAAAGTGTGCATGTTACATTTTCTATGTAATATGTAGGTTTTGTGACTTAGGCTATGGCTACTACAAGGGGTTTCTTACCCTGCATCGCAATGAAAGATACCATCCGAAGACATTTTGTCAATTTCGGATACCCCCAAGAATGTTATGGAATTTTTTCATTACAGGCACTCCTCCCTACATTCAGTTGTTGAAAGAACGTTCAGAATTCTAAAGAAACGTTTCAAAATCTTCAAGTGTATGCCTCCGTTTTCCATACAATATCAGCGATATTTTGTGATCGCGTGTTGTACCATCCACAACTTCATTCGAAAGGACTGCGGTCTCACGGATCCGTCATTTGTTGATGCTCTAAAGAAGATATACGGGGAATAATGGATTGATGTGTCGTAGGCAGCAACCATGCCAGTTGTTCTATACGTCACGCGTGATGTACCATCGGACCGATCTCCCTCAAGTAAGGACTTCATGGTAATATACCTGGACGCAATGATAAGTCACATGTGAAAAACCGTTAAGTTTAGAATAATTTACTTCTTCTTTCCTTTTCCCGTATTTTGTTTAGTTTTTTTTGTGTATTATGGATATTGCAGAACTTAAAAACGAATCTAGACAACACCTAGAAGGGGGTTGACTAGGTGTATGCAGTTAATAGCTTATCATTTTGACTTGAAAATTTTCAAGTAATATGATAAAGTCCTTCGTATGTACAAAAAAAACTTGCTATGTATTTTCAAGTGAAATACATCAAAGACCTTAATGTATATGACTTTCAATTACTTTCAAGGGGCTCGACTCACTTATTAGCGCGACTTATATATATATATTAAATAGTTTATATATTACAAATAGTATTTATGCTTATATAGTATGTAGCATAAATACTAGTGTATTGTGTGTATTAAAATAAGGTAACTAATTAGTTAATTAGTTTAGTTATATATAGAGAGAGCCAATTGGTTAATATTAAAAAAAAAATGTTAGATAATTTGTATATATAATAAACATTTTTTTTATTATTATTATTATTTTTTATTTTTTTTTTATCAAAGTCAATTTCATATATTAGTAATATTAATCATGTATATTAAACATTTTTTTGCTACTATTAAGTGTTAAGAGTAAACTCTTTCTGATTTTATGTGTATTTGTTTGCTTACAAGTGTCCCACACCAATTAAAGAAAATCAAGCACACATCTCTAACAATAATAGTTAGCTTGTCCAGTTGTCCCACATGGAATACTATTTATAATATATCAAAGCAAAGATACGTAATTAATGAGTTTAAACTTTGCTTTGAATGCATCAAAGCAAAGGTATAGCAGGGGGACCAAGATGATGATACCATTGATCAATGGTGACACGTTCGCCAACAAAAGGAGCACAAGATCGATGAAGAAGAGGAAGGCCAAGGATAAAGACCGAGTCTACTAGGGCTTTAAAGCAATAAATTCCCCGATCAAAGATCCTTAACACGAAAAATATAATGATGAAATTCAATGAAAATAGGCCGGTTGGGTAACATTAGAGCAACAAGTTACCAGATTTTGGAATACAAAATGAACATTGTGGGTTTGTGATGAGTGTCAAATATTGCATATTTGGACCACTTAATTTGCATTTCCTAAGCATTTAGTTTTATTATTTTATGATATTTTTGTTAGTTTTGGTATTTTAGTGTTTTGCAGCTTGTCAAGAGAAAATTGCAGTCTAAGTGTGGAAGTTGCAAAGAAGTTGAAGAATTTCTGGAAGGGGCACGATCGAGCACATAGTTCCACGCTTGAGCACATCTGCACTCAAGCCCATGCAAGGCACGCTTGAGTGCACCCCCGCATACACCCAAGCAAGCAGCGCTCGTGCGCTGCGCTGTAGAAGAGCTAAAACCTACACGAGTACGCTCGAGCGCACTCATCCGACCTGACAGTGCTGAAACCCTAACTAGCATTATAAATATCAATTTTTTTATTGTAAACCACACGGAGGCACGCTAGGGGGCACTGTTCTTTGTCATTTTCGTGTTTTTTGGGTTTTTGTAGCTCTGAACATCAATTCTTTTGTAAGTTCTTTGATTTTAATGAAGTTAATTAGTTTCTTTCTTATTCCTTTTGTTATGAGAGGCTAAACCTTCAATTAAAGTTGAAGATGAAGCCTCACCATTGATTTGTTTGCATATTTTTATGTTTTGTTCGTACAATTTTGACGTTTAGTGTAATGTATGTTCGTTTCAATATAATTATTTAATTAAGTTCTTGTAATTGATTGTTTAGATTAATATTTGTGCCAAAGTTGGATATTCAATGTGTTTCATTCGACGGATATATTCCATCTTTCAATTTAAATTGGACATCCATCGTTTTTCGTTAATGAAATGGATACATTGGATGATTTTGATTTAAGTTGGATATGCATTGTGATTTGTGTTATGGATGGATTCATGGAATCTTTCAATAGGTTATTTTTATAAAAAGGAACATGCATAGGATTTTATTGAAATTCGGATGTATGAACAAACATAATAATGTGGGCTTTGATTTGGTGAGTGTGAATTCTGAAACCATAGTATTTATTTTTTGATTAATTTTATTTTGTTTTGTTTTCAATTTCAAAATCAAAAACCTTTTGGAACTAGGTTAGGATTTAATTAGTTTAGATTAAAATTGTTTTCAAAAAAACTATTCTCTGTGGGATCGACCTCGCACTTGCAAAACCCTTTATTGCAAACAATTCATGCACTTGCGAGTAATTAAAACTCACAACAAGTTTTTGCACCGTTGCCGGAGAATTGTTTGATTTTTAAATTAAATTTATGTATGAATTTATTTTATCCTTCTATTAGTTATAATTAGGATTTTCATTATGCAATTTTTTATTTTATTTTGTTTAATTCCTGTTGCTAATAAAAAATAAAAAAAAATTCTTTGTGTTTTTGTTTTGTTTTCCCTATTTTGCAGTTTTTGCCGAAGCAACGCAAGTGTGATCGAGCGCAGTTTTACTACGCTCGAGTGCAATCATGGCCAAGGCAGCATCTACCCCAGTTGAGCTCGCCAGCCCTCGACAACTCTCCGCATCAACTCGAGCGCACCAACAGCAGTAGACGGATCAGCGCATCTGCCCTCGATCCCATCCAAGTAGCGCTCGAGCGCACAGAGCAACACCAGGCAGGACGCACGCACGCAAAAGGCAGCATCTCTGACGGATCAGCACGCCTGCTTTCGATTGCATTTAGCCTGCGGTCAAGCACACCTCCGCAGACTACACCACGACGAATCAGCACCAAAATTTCGTCAAATTTATTTTTGGTCCGTTTTGTGAATTTTTGAGTTTTAGTTTTTAATTTTTGGTATGTTTGTTTAGTTTATGCTTCTTTGTTAGTTTTCATTTTTATTTATTTTATTTCTTTAAAAAAAAAAATTGGTTACTATTTTATGTGGGATATTTGCATGCTAAAGAGTGAGGTTGAAGTATGAATTTTCCGTTTGGTAATTTTAACGCTTCTCCTAATTGTAGCCTTGTAGGACACCAGCTCCTAATCATACTGCTTCAATCCTTATCATAGTTCTAGTAATTGTCCATCATGGGGAGAATTTTTCAATTTTTCATATGAGTAGATGAACACCAATTTTTCAGTCGAGGTTTGAATCAAATTCCAATTTTTACACCCCGGGACGGAACAATCATTCTGATTTCTCATGGTCAACTCAGACCACGGGAAATTATGTTGCCAAAGATCATGAACTGCACCATTCAGATTATCCGTAGTTCGATAATCCATCTTCCTTGGAAGACTCTCTCAAATCCTTCAAGCAACTAACCGGCCAATCTACCATTCAAATGCCACAACCACAGTTATCATTGGAAGACACACTCAAAGCGTTCAGGCAAATTGCTAGTCAGGGCATACAAGAGCTTAAGAGTTCCACCATGGTCAATAACCAAGCCATTTAAGAACTCAAGTACGCCACCACGGTCAACACTCAGGAAATTGCAAGATTGGAAGGACAAGTCGATCATCTAGTTGCTGAATATAACATAATAGAGGTAGAAGTGCTTGAAGGTCAACTGATGGCTGAAGGGTACTACATGATTGATGATGATGATTCCAGCAATCTTCATCATGAGCATGTCCAAGCCGCCACCACACTTGGGAGTGAAGAAAGTGTTGAGGAGACTGTTAATGAACCAAGTCTAGAGGATCCATTTGGGAGAGTGCTTTGCTCAATTTGGATGTGACCTAGACCTTGACAAGTTCCTTGAGCAAGCTGAGACTTCTAATGAGCCAAGTTTGGAGGATCATTTGGAAGAGTGCTTTGCTTAATTTGAATTTGATCTGGACCTTGATATGATACGGGAGCAAGTTGACGCCTTATTGGATTCCACTCCTGAGATGCGAACTGAGAATAGGGAAACCGCTAAGATATTATTCCCTAACCCATCTTCATCAGCAGCTGAGCCTCTCAATATTGATAATAAGGAGTAAGAAGGAAAAGAGGAGCAAGTTGAGCACCTAGAGAAAAGTGAGCCCCCGTCAACTCCAAATTTGTCCAATGACAAGGAAGTGAGCATGAAGCTCATTCCTTCGTCACAATCCCTCTTGAGACTCTTCATGAAGCTTCAGTTCTTCAATGTATTAAAAAACTATCTCATGCTAAACTTCTCAAGGATCTCTGCACACAAGGTCACAAATCTAAGAACCATGTTCCTAAGAGGATCCTCCAAAGCATGCAAGTAAACTACCTAAGAGGGTGAAACATCCTTTCAGAGGGCTATAAAATTCTAAAGAAGAAAGGGTGGAAGGGATTGGTTGGACACCCAAATGATCGGGGAAAGTGCGGTATCTTTTTTTTCTTTTCTTTTCTTTTTTTTTTTTTTTTTTTTTTTTTTTTTTTTTCCGCACTTCATCTTTGAGTTCTTTTTCTTTTGTCATTTTATTTCTTGTCATTTTATTTTTTTGTTTCTGACAGCAATTAATCTTTTGATATTTGTTTCTGTGAGAACATATTGTTATTAGTTTTTGACAGGTGTTTTGGTGTTTAAGTTTGGGGGACACCTTTGCCTTTTGCACACTCAGTTATTTCCTTACTTCTAGTAATGTATTTCTCCATTACATATTAAGGACAATGTGTAATTCAAGTTTGGGGGTATAGAAAGACACTTTGTCTCTTTTTGTTTATATGTTTATCTTTTTGTTAAAAAAAAAAAAAATGCTATGTTGATGTTAAGCATGAGTTAGCTGTAGCCGTGGTTTGATTTTCATTGGCTTGTTTAACATTGTTAACACACCATCATGTCATTAGGAATCTATCTGAGTCGTTTTACTCATTTTTGGGCTAGAGAGACTTTACATGTTTTGAGTTTATCATCACGAGCAAATTAGCATAGAGTCTGTGAGGTATAAAATTTGAACTGAATCATGTGTATCTTGAGATTTGTTGGATGATTTGTTAATGAATAACCTTGGCTTGAAAATAAAATAAAAAAAATAAAAAAATAAAAAATAAACAATCATTTTGAGTTTCTAATTGAGTAACCGGACCTCTTGCCTCATTAAGCATTGAGTGTTCGTGTAAAAAGTTGTGAAATTCAAGTTGGTTAATTGTATGGCTAGTTTGGCTTTATAGCCTTTTTGACTTGAGTTTTTAAGCCTCTAGGGATGTTTCTACATCTAGTGCCCTAAAACCATCTGATTTGGGAGTAATTGGCCTAACACTCATTACATATGGCAATTAGAAAGCTTAAAGGAGCTAAACATTGCACAACCTGTACCCAAAAAAAAAAAAAAAAAAAAGCATATCTTGCCTTGATTGTTTCATTTGATAGGGATTCCAATGAATTTTGAGGTATTTATCTTGTGAATAAATTGAAGCCTCGTGATTGTATGCTAATTTTATTTTGCAGCTATTTGAGCATATGTTGTCTCAACTTTCCATTTATGAGTTCTTTGATTTTGGATTTCCTAATGACTGTAATGATAGTGTTTGTCTTGATAAGCTTGCTTATGAATGAGAATTATGGTTTATGTGAAAATTTATTCTTTTCAATGACATAGCACTGACAATGTTTGTGGGTATCATTCCTGTTAAACCCTCACGAGACTTCACTCGTCCTCTAGGGATGCGTAGGGGTTTAAAAGGCTTGTTGCATATACTAAATGCAATCATCGCTCCCACGACAACGGACTTATATTTCATGCTTTGATTTTGTTTTTCATTTTGTTTTGCTAAGGGACTAGCAAAATGTAAGTTTATGGGTATTTGATGAGTGCCAAATATTGCATATTTGGATCCCTTAATTAGCATTTGCTAAGCCTTTAGCTTTATTATTTTCTGAAGTTTTTGTTAGTTTTGGGGTCTTAGTGTTTTGCAGGTTGTTAGGAGAAAATTGCGGTCTAAGTGTGGAAGTTGCAAAGAAGTTGAAGAATTTCTAGAAGGGGCACGATCGAGCGCACAGTTCCATGCTCGAGCATATTTGTGCTTGAGTCCATGCAAGGCACGCTCGAGTGCACCCCCGCATACACCCAAGCAAGCAGCACCCGTGTGCTACATCGCTAAAGCGCTGAAACGTGCACGAGTACGCTCAAGCGTACCTAGTGTGCAATTAAGCGCACTCATTGGACCTGGCAGCGCTGAAACCCTAATTAACATTATAAATATCAATTTTTTTTTTTTATTGTAAACCACACGGAGGCGCGCCAGCGAGCGTTGTTCTTTGTCATTTTCGTGTTTTATGGGTTTTTGTAGCTCTCAACATGAATTGTTTTGTAAGTTCTTTGATTTTAATGAATTTAATTAGTTTCTTTATGATTCATTTTGTCATGAGAGGCTAAACATTCAACTAAGGTCGAAGATGAAGTCTCACTATTGATTCGTTTGCATATTTTTATGTTTTGTTCGTACAATTCCGACGTTTACTGTAATGTATGTTCGTTTCGATTCAATTATTTGATTAAGTTCTTGTAATTGATTGTTTAGAGTAATATTTGTGCCAAAGTTAGATATTCAATGTGTTTCATCCGACGGATACATTGCATCTTTCAATTTAAATTGGATATTCATTGTTTTTCGTTAATAAAACGGATACATTGGATGATTTTGATTTAAATTGGATATGCATTGTGATTTGTGTAATTGATGGATTCATAGAATCTTTCAATAGGTTATTTTTATAAAAATGAACATGCATAGGATTTTATTGAAATTCGGATGTATAAACAAACATAATAATGTGCGCTTTGATTTGGTGAGTGTGAATTCTGAAACCTTACTATTTATCTTTTGATTAATTTAATTTTGTTTTGTTTTCACTTTCAGAATCAAAAACCTTTTGGAACTAGGTTAGGATTTAATTAGTTTAGATTAAAATTGTTTTCAAAAACACAATTTTATGTGGGATTGACCTCGCACTTACAAAACCCTTTATTGCAAACGATTCGTGCACTTGCGAGTAATTAAAACTCACAACGATTTGTTTCTTCCATTTATTTATTTATTTTTCTATGGTTTGTTTCTGCTTGTTTCTCTTTATCTTTAATAAAATAAAAAATAAAAAATGCCGTCATGTAAACGCCCTAAAAGAAGGCTAGTTATCTTTATCTTTAGGTAACACTTTAAAAACACAACAAATGCAGCTAATTATACAGCTTTAGGTGTAAAGTGATTCAATCAAAGAGAAAAAGATGAAGCAGAATTATAATAAAAGGGAAGGTTGTAATGATTGCATAAAATAAAAAAAAATAAAAAAATAAAAAATAAAAAAACCTTTGTTTACACTTGAATACAACAATGAAAATACATGAGCAATGAAGGTAGAGCCAAACATAGACCGCATATAGTGATTCAATGAAAATATGCCAGTTAGGTAAAACTATGTTGTTACATATAGGATTGTCATTTAAATACAACACACCTTTATTTTGTGAAAAAACATTTCCTTACAAGGGCAGCCTACGCCGATCAATACCCTGAGGTATTTCAAAAATAAGATACATGAACATTGAAGCTAGAGCCAAACATAGAGCGCGTAGTGCAATAAGCAGAAAATGGAGTCGACTCTCAATAGCTTCTTTATGGTGAAGTATATTCTTTTTCTTCAGCTCAGATAACATTGCGCAGGTATGATCATTGTCAGGGTCGTCAACCCAGTCAAAAAAGTTGCAATGTTTTCCACTTCCATGTTTAAATTTAGGGCACTCAAAGTAGCACCGACCTGGGTTATCTTTACTTTATGAGGTTCGAAGCGGACATGGCAATTTGCAAAAGCATACACGCGTCTCCTGGTGACCATGACCAAAGGCAGTTGATGAACGTTCTGGCATTTGCATCCAAAGAACCACAGGCATGACAAAATGTATGGTTATTCAATTAAATGTCGTTTATTATGTATGGTTAAATTTAATGCCAAGCGTGTTATGCATGGTTCAACAAAATGTTGTCTATTCAAATTAGCTTGTGGGACTTTTATATTTAATTGGGTATTACAACAAATTAGGAGGTTGTTTTATATTTAATAATCATCTTCGCAAAACCACAAAATTTAAACAAATAAGGGATAAAAACAAGCAAAACCTCCATCTAACTAGCATATTTTATTTGTTTTGATCCGAGCAATATAGTATTAGGCTCCATTGACAATGTTATAAAAGAAAAAGTATTAACATACAACTCATAATATGAAACGCTTAAAATTATTCGCATTTTCACGGTCACGTCACAACAAAAAAAGCTCACATTTTTGTTTCGAGTCTCAACGAGCTATCCAATTGTTCTAGTTGTGAAATGAAGGAGACTTTTAGCATGTTTTGTGCTTTACCATGTATTAAGCATTAAGTATAGACTGAGATTTAAAGAAAAGAGAAGCAAGAACACCAAACAAGACCCTTTAATAATTCATGGAAAAAATATTGCACTTCTCTCTCCTGTTGTGAGTATATTGTGTTTTTGTCGAAATTGGAGTAAAACTTAAATAATCTAATTGTCAAAGTTTAAAACCAAATTACTAAATTGAAATTACACAAAAAACATAGAGAATAAATTTGATTTTTCATTCAATAAAATGTTATCAATTGTATTTCATTTATCCCAGTGCTCTTTCTTTTTTATCATCAAGGCTTTCCTTTATCCCAGTGCATCATCGTCTAAGGCTCCCCACCATATTCTTAAGCAATAAAAGAAACCCTATTCTTTTATCGTGAAAATAAATTTATAGATTTAATGATTTTTTTTTTTGAAAAAAATAAGTAAATAAATTGAAGCTCATCCTTTATTTTAGCACAATATTGCACATCTAGCTAAATCCAAGTTCGAAGTTCTAAAATAATTATTTAAAGATGTATTCAGTCAAAAATATATATTGGGTATATACACTGGAACACTTGCACTGTTCATTCAGAACAGTTGGATCAGAGTCTGAAATGCGGGACAAATATCTCTCCACTTGCTAGTATTTACAGCAATTACAGTAAAGAGGATCAAAATCAACTGTAATGAACTAAACTAACTCAGAACAAATCAGATGTTGTAAGAAATATGAACAAATATTCGGAGAAGGGTTTCCACAACTTCCTTTACTCAAAAGTATCCAAGGTGATTTGCAAAAATCTAAAACGTGAAAAGCTTCGGAATGATTCGACCGAAACAATGAAATGAAGAGAAAATCACCTTAGTTCGGGCTCTAGTGAATGGAGCCGTGGTTACAGCTCTTCACCGTCATTGGGCCACTGAGGAAGAAGAAGGCATGAGCATCTAACCGTGGTTGCTAGTAGGTTGTTGACGAAGAGGGTGAATCTCAGTGGGGAAGAAGGAGGAAGAAGGAAGTGTGAGAGTGAAGAACAAAAAAGACATGCAATCCTTGGACATTTAAACGGATGCATAGAAAAAACCAAAAAAAAAAGGTGAGAAACACAAGTAGAAGGGTATTTGGTTAGACTAGCAGGGTTGCTTTACACGAGGTGCTTGGCCTTCTTTTTCCATATAGGTGCAGCTACTCTGAATGCAGTAGTCACTCCATGTACTGGGTGGTCAATCATGGCTACAGTGCGAAACCAATGTCATAAAAAACGTTTGTCAAATACACCCAAAATCACTCCCAAATACATTATGCAGCCAATGTCTTGGATTTTGTTCAAGATTTAGAGAATCGGACGCAGGGACATAGCTATAAACTATTATGAACTATTATGAGCAGGGCGTAGCCAAAAAAATTATTGCTAGGGGCCAATAGGTTGAAAAAATAAAATTACCTTATAATTTTTTTTTCTTAGAAATTGGGGGGCATCCTCTGTCCCTAACCGGACCATTAATTTATGATACCTTTGGAATTATTTATGGACTAATTTGCTAATGCTTATTTAGCAAATAAGAACATTAATACATAACTAACTCATAAAAACTCGATATTATTTTTACTTAATATCATATCACATAAAAAAAAAACCATTACCAACATGAGGCTCCGCCAAGGCGCCAACTATTCATAGTTAATCACGTGAAATGAATGGCTTAAAAGTATGATTTTTATGGATATTAGAATGAATTAGGATCATTTTTATTTTACTTGAACTGGAGAATATTAAGTTAGTTACAGTAGAGATGCATTTTTGTTCTCTAAGAGCATCTTCAGTAGGACTTTTAAACTAACTTTTAAGTTGAATTTAGTAATTTTGGTGCTCCAGCGGACCTTTTAAAATAGCAATTCTCCTAAAATTTACTATAGTAAACTTTCATATTTGAAAGTTTACTGTAGCACATTCTAAACATTTTTTATTCTTTCTTTATCATCTCTCTCCCTCTCTCCTCTATCTATAATAAAAATATATTAAAAATAATATTTAAATAAAGTAGATTATAAAATACATAGTCTACTGAAGTTCATTGTAAAAAATTAGTATCTAAAAAAGTAGTAGCTAAACTAAAAAAGTTAAAAAATAGTAGCCATTAACGTGGCTAAAAATGCTCTAAAAAGTAAAAAGTATAATTAATTAGATATTATATAAATCACTAAAACTTGAGAGAATCCGTAAGGATGTAATTATGTTGTCAAACATTTAGTTCACTTGTTCTTATTTCTCATGTGGACGACAGACAGTTTAAGATGAGGTAGGGATCCTGCCAGCTGGCTGAGGCCGTACAGGTCTTCAGAGATAAGACGACTTGCGTCAATGGCCCAGTACTATTTAGTGTTTAAACATCACTAACTTGGCTATCACCCTATCTATCAAACTATCCCCTCCTTCTTCTTCTTCTTCTTCCTTTCGAGCTGCTTTTTGCTTCTATCAATCTTGATCAACAATGGAAATATGGGTCGCGCTTTCCATTGTTGCCGTCGTGGTGGTGTTAATATCAGCATGGAGAGTGTTCAGATGGGCGTGGGTGAGGCCAAAGGCGCTGGAGAGGTGCCTGAGAGAGCAGGGTCTCACCGGCAACTCCTACAGCCTTTTGTTTGGAGACTTGAAGGAGAGCTTTAAGATGTCTGATCAAGCAAGGTCTACCCCCATAAACTTCACCAATGATATTGCACCACGTGTCGTCCCCTTCATCCATCAAAATGTCAAGAATTATGGTGTGTACTATTCCTAGTTGGGTGAACTATTCCTTTTACTTGCCAAATAATATACATTGACAGAAATTCGTGGAATTTGTTGAAGTGAAAATGGGTTTTTTTTTTTTTTTTTTTGGTGTGAAGTGTTTTCTTGTCAAAAGGATGATGTGGAGGTTAATGAGAACTAGAAGGATGTGGGTTTATTTTATTTCTCTTGTGAATTGCTTGGAATTTTTTTTTTTTTTTGGTTTCTCTGTGAAGTGTTTGGGTGACAAGAAAGTTGGAGCAATTGGCACTTTGAAGTCATTGGGCTGATGCTGATTTTTGCGTCCCTCTAAAATCTTGTTCTCTCATTCTCAATTTCTGTTGGTTTTCTTCTCTTGGTCTCATTTGATTTGGCATTTAAAGCTTTTTCTTTTTCAATTTGAATTGTATCTTCTCTGATGGTTGTTGGCAGAGAACCCCATAATTGATGATTTTCATTCCATTATGTATTGAATTGTACGTACCTCATAATTTATTGCGGATAAGGATCCCTTACAATTTCAAAAAATATTAGATTCTAAAATTATGTGAATTCAGGCTGTTCTTTGCATCAAACAGCTTAAAAAATGCTACCGATTAAAAATGAGGCATGTTACCAATTGATTGGTGGCATTTCTGTCTCATTTGGTTGTTGGTATTTCTGTCTTGAATTGTATGTACCACATAATTGATAACCTTCATGGTTGTTTGCATAATTGATTGGGCACAAGTAGAGCTTGGTCCCTGTAAAATGGTGGAGGAGCTTATGAATGCTGCATTCCTAGCTTTTTACAGGCTGGTTGATTTTGTCAATGAGCATACTTCCTTTTCTCTTCTCTTGATACATGATCCATTCTGGGCTTCACTTTGTTCATTGCCTTTCTCTAAACACCTTTTCCTTTTCTATTTGGAACTTGCTGCCACTCTCAAAACCCTTTTCTTGTTTCTCTCTCCAACTTTGCTAATTGGGTTGTTCTGTCACATTTTGCATAGAAGCAATAGGGCATCTAGAGGCATATCCAAACATGTTACATGTAGAACAGCTAGGTTGTATGGACAAATTCCAGTCCCTTATTCATCTAGTAAGGCGCTAATAAGTGAGGCGCAAAACAGAATATTTTAATTGAGATGTAGTGAATTGTAGAGTCAGGGTTCGAACTCATTATCTTTGACTTTGATACTATGTTAAATCATCAAGTAATGCTATACGTCCCTCTTATGTCATCTCAAAACTGATGTGACTTTTAAAATCATCATTGCATCAAAATTTAATAGTGATTTATTACAAATCGAATGGTAATTTTAAAAGCCATATCAATTTTGAGAGGACATAAGGGAGATGTTTAGCATTATTCTCAACCGTCATTTATCCTAAAAGTTTAAGCTAATAGAAAATGATGAATTTAATTATTTAAAATGCATTATAACATAATATGACTGTTGGAATAAAGAGTAAAGTAATAATAAAGAAGAATGTTTTAATTGAGTAGAGAAAGATTTAGAGAGTTTGATGTAAAGTGCTTTTGGAGGGAGGGAGGAGGGAGCTAGTTAAACTAGAAAAAAGTGAGTTTTCTAACCAAATTTTAACTAAAGAATAGCTAGTTCACTATAAATGCCTAAGATGAGCTAGGTCATGAATAATGTGTCCGCCACGGAACTTCTGCTAACTTTTAAAAGTGATGTGTCATTGTGTCCACGGAATAATGTGTACTTTTGTAATTAAGCTAAGCACACCATGTAAGCCTCTAAAAGTGATATGTGCTATTAAAAAAGCATGTGAGAAGCACATATTATTAAAAAAAAACGTGTTTTTCACATGGTAAGATATTTACTAAAACCCAATTTGTAGGAAATTATGTGTAAGAAACGCTTGACTTAAATGATATGCATGTCAGCAACCATTATTTGAATAGAGTATTAGATATTCTTCTCGACTTATTATATATATATGCTAAACAGAGAACAAAAACATGCAGGTAAGAATTCTTTTATGTGGTTTGGCCCAACACCCAGGGTGAACATTACGAACCCTGAACAATTGAAAGATATCTTCTCCAAGATCTATGACTTTCGAAAGATAGGAGGAACTCCACTTACCAAATTGCTAGCAACCGGACTAGTACAATATGAGGCTGAAAAATGGGCTAAACACAGAAAAATTATCAATCCAGCTTTCCATCTAGAGAAGCTGAAGGTTAGTTTATTCTTCCCATTTATTGCAATCCATTTAGATTCAATTACAATGACATTTGAATTAAACTTACTGTTTGAATCTTGATTAAAAATGTTGTATGTTGAGTCATGAATGTTTTCTCATCTCAAAAGTTAGTCCCTAATTTAATTCCATCGGTATGATGCAAATATTTTTTACAACTGTTTTCTTCTCTCTTTGAAGAAGCATTTGCAAAAAAAAAAAAAAAAATAGTTGCTTTTAGCCAAGAGTAATGCTAGGAGGGACTTTAGTCCTCACAAATGTGATGTGGCTTTTAAATTCACCAATTGATCAAAACTCAATAATGATCACCTCAAATTTAATGGTGATTTTAAAAACAATATTACATTTGGGAGGATTCTAGTCTTTCTTCTAACATTACTCTTTAATTGCCAAACACTTCTCAAAACACTTTAAAAAAAATACTCGTTACTTTTAGCCAATTTTCTATATAGAGTATTTCCTATATATTTTCCATGTTAGCATGATTTACTTCTAGGTTTACCTTTGATTCTTTTCCTTATTTAGTCTAGGTTTTTTTTGTTTACCATTGTTATACAATTTAATGCACTTCAATATATTCAAGATAGTTCTTAACGGTTTTATTTTATTTTTTTTGAATAACTTAACGGTTTTATTTGTTTCTCTCTCTCTGCTTCTGCTCTCTTCTCTCTTTCATATTATATGTACCGTTATATATTTCTACATGGTATTAGAGCCACTTTTCTATGGTATTTAGCAAACGCCTTTTAGCATTTGCTTGGTGTCCCTTCTTTGCTCTCTTTGGCAATCTTTCCGTTCCAAGCATCCTTTTGAGTTTCTGGCCTCTAATTTTTATCAGTCTAATTAGCAATTCACGCGCTTCCTGAAAAATCTGTTTCCATTGCCGCTACTTTCAATGCTTCTAAGCCTTCCTTGAACTATATTCTAGAAATTGAAAACCAGAATCAAGTTTGCAAGGTACAGATCTATAGATTTGTGAAAGCTCTAATGTCATCGGACATCCCATGCCACCACGCACTAATGTTGCCGCTTTTACCGCCTTCACCGCAGCTCATTTTGGAACAATAACCCCGGAATCAAGTTTGCTAGGTAGAGATCAGTTGATTTATGGAAGGTGCGATGCAGACAGCCACCACAAGCGCCTTCACCCAATCAACTTGGCGGCCTTCCTACGTGTTGATGGAGTCTCTGCATGTGGGAATTTTTATATATTTCCATGTTAGCATGATTTACTTCTAGGTTTACCAGTGTGATAGGGATAAGATTAGGGTTAGATAGGTTTAATAGTTTTAAGTAATTATGATTAAAGTTATTTGAATTTGAATATTAAAACTTTATGTGTTATCACTTTAGGCTTTATCTACTTGTATTTCTATTTAAGGACCAGACGTATGTCTTTGTGGTTTGTATTCAGCTCCAATTGGATTCACTTGTGGTTTGTCTCTAGCCCTAATTTACTTGTCCCAAAAACTTGCTGATAGGAAGATGTAAAGTTAATTATTTAATTAATACTTTAACACTCCCCTCATGTGTGGGCTTAAAATTCATTTTAAAAGGTGAAGTCCAACACGTGAAATATTTTAATTAAATGAGGGTGAATAATGGAGTTAAGGTTCAAACTTAGGACTTTGGCTCTAATATCATATATGTTAAATCATCACTTATCCCAAAAGTTAAAGCTAATAGGAAAAAGTAAATTTAATTATTTAATCAATACTTTAACATTCTTTTCCTTATTTGGTCTAGATTTTCTTGTTCACCACTTCTTAGCTTCTGTATAAAGATACCATTGTAATACAGTTTAATACACTTCAATATATTCAAGATGCAAGTATGTAACCCTAATGATTTCATCAGTTTCTCTCTCTCTCTGCTTTCTAATATATATATATATATATATATATATATGGGTGTGTGTGTGTGTATGCATAACACTAATTTGTACCTAGTACCTATCAAGTACCTAAATCACTCCACTGTGACATTGGCCCCAGATTTCAAACTAGAATACACTTGAAATATTTGTATATTCATGTGATATATGCTAATTTTATATGTTTGCTTTGATACTCACCTATATATTTCCTTTGTTATTTTTTCATCTTCTTTTATGTAGAATATGTTACCAGCATTTCGTCAAAGTTGCAGTGACATGATTATCAAATGGGAAAGTTTGGTCTCTGAAGACGGTTCAATTGAGTTAGATGTATGGCCTTATCTGCAAAATTTGTCAAGTGATATGATTTCTCGAACAGCCTTCGGGAGTAGTTATGAAGAAGGAAGAAATATTTTCGAACTTCAAAGAGAGCTAGCGGAGCTGGCCATTCAAAGTGCGCGATCTATTTACATTCCGGGATGGAGGTAAACTAAAACATTTCAATGTCTTTTAATACTTAAATAATTAAGTTTTTCTTATTGAATTAGGTTCCTTTATCAAATGAATCAAACAAAAGAGCAACTTGAATTTTTATACTAGAAAGAATGTTTTTTTTTTTTATAAGTAAAGAAAGTTTTATAAAAATAAAAAAATAAAAAAGCGTAAGGCGCATATACAACCAGTATACAATAGAAACACTTAACTAGAACGAGCAAAAGAAAGAGCCAAATAACCCAACACATGCAGCCCTAAAACCCGAAACCTACAAAACACTCGCCGCTAAAATACATGAGCCTTGCCTTAAAGTTTTTATTTAATTTGGATTTAGTTCTTGGGTTTTCAATTTTAAGAATAAGTGTTTAAGTTTTGCCCAAGTTTTAAGTTGGTCCTTTTATCGTTTTACCGTCAAAGCTAACAGTTTTTACCTGCCACACTTGTCTCATTTGACACCCCAAGCTCTATGTCAACGTCAAAGTTAACAGTTTTCCCTCCAATGCTACAAATCCACAATATTAGGATGATTCAAAGGTAACTGTTTTTGTTTCTGTAGTTGGATCTGTTGTTTTTTGTTTTTCTATGGATGAGTTGGCACTTAATGATATAGCATTGATATTAGATGCTAGTTTGGACATTGATGTGTCAATTGAAACAAAAGTGACATGACATCCTTAATTCTAACAAAAAAGTAAAATCTAATAACCATATTATTGAAATTAGAAACCCAATGACTAAATTCTAACAAGTTTTTGGTTGACAAAAATACCAACATCCAAAAACTGAAGTTAAATGCATATTGTTGCACGTAATTCACTCTATTCTTGTCCTCACATTTTCATGAATGGTTTTGCAAGTAGGTTTCTGCCAACTAAGATGAACAAGAGGATGAAGGAAATTGACAAGGAAATACAAGCTTCCCTTAAAGGGATTATCAACAAAAGAGAGAGGGCAATAAAGGGAGGTGAAAGCAGAAACGATGACTTATTAGGCATACTCATGGAATCCAACTTGAAAGAAATTGAAGAACATGGGAACAACAAGAATATGGGTATCAATCTTAAAGATGTAATCGAGGAGTGTAAACTTTTTTATTTTGCCGGGCAAGAAACGAGCTCGGTTTTGCTGGTTTGGACGATGGTTATGCTGACTAGGTATCCGAGTTGGCAAGAACGTGCAAGAGAAGAGGTTTTGCAAGTCTTTGGTCAAAACAAACCAGATTTTGATGGGTTGAATCGCCTAAAAGTAGTAAGTACTTTTTTTTTCTTAGTCTACTAAATAGTATTTCTCAGAATGAATTATTTAAAAACGTTATGGATGGTTTGAGAAAATTGCTTGCTTTCAATAGTTCTTTGAATCAACCATTTTAGCAAGAGAATTTGCATAGATTGCTTCACCATTTTGCTGATGAATTCTTAAAATATTAATCACAATGATCAATGTCATAGGTGACCATGATTTTGTATGAAGTTCTAAGACTATATCCACCAGTAATTTTCCTTACTCGAAAGGTTCACGAGGAAACGAAGCTTGGAAAGTTGTCTTTACCGGCCGGAGTTCAGATCACCTTGCCGATAATTCTCATCCACCATGATCATGAACTTTGGGGTGATGATGCACATGAGTTCAAACCAGAGAGGTTTTCTGAGGGAGTTTCCAAGGCAACAAAGGGCCAAGTTTCTTTCTTCCCCTTCGGATGGGGTCCTCGGATATGCATTGGACAAAGCTTTGCTATGATGGAAGCTAAACTTACTCTATCAATGATCCTACAACGCTTTTGCTTGGAGGTTTCCCCATCGTATGCTCATGCTCCTTCTTCTGTTATAACTCTTCAACCGCAATATGGAGCTCACATCATTCTACGAAATCTCTAAAATAGCGGATATCACTTGTTGGATATGGATTCATGGCTATTATCTACCTGAATAGCTAGTAATTTAGGCAGGTAATGTGAGAGACGATCCACTTGCCCTTCCAGACAGGTGGTCGGATAACTCAAAATTTATTTGGTCAGGTAAGTCTCATATGGAGCCTTTCTTACATTTCTTGCCTAAATTGATAGCAATTCAGACATATAATTGTTGTGGATTTCAATCACAGGTGGTTGTCAAAACATATTTGGAATTGTTAGAATATATAAAAAATTATAATATTTTTTCATATATTCCATATTAGCTTAATATCAAATATTATTTAAGAGCTTATTGTAATCAAATATTGGGATTGTAATCAAATCAAGAAGACTTGATTAGCAAACTTGTATTTATTCACCACCTTATAAACATGGACCTTTATATTATAAAAAAAAAAAGTTAATGAACACAATGTAATCCTTAAGGTTGTACTGAGTGGTGAAAGTAGGTGTTTTAACACCAAACCACCCATAAATGCTTTGTGTTAGTTTCTCTATATTGTTTCCGTTATTATTTTCGTAATTTAGTTTTCCTCACAAAATTCAACACGTCATCAAAGCCTCATCATATCATGACCAACAGAACTTTTTGACAAATGTCAATAATACCCTGTAATGTATTAAGGCTTTTGGCTAAGATCAAGTGTCCTATATTTCTTACCAAGCTTCATTAGCTAATTTCATAGACAATTTCTTTTTTTGTCGAAGTATTTAAACTCTTTCAAGAAAAAGGTATTCAAGCTAAAGTTCAACCACACGATGCTGAGATGGCATCTTATTCAAGGCTAGCTGTTACTCTCCTAATTGTATCATATGTTATCAGTGGCAAAGTTAGGATTTTATTTGAAGGGATAGGGCAAGAATAGAATTTAAAAAAAGAATTAAAATATATTTTAATGCACTATGAGGTGTTTAACAAGTCAAAAAAAATGTTTGGCTTGGTTTAGAGTTAATTATGAAAATAAATCAACGCAATTTTAAAGTAGTTTAAGTTTTAAAAATAAGTCAAATGCGCAACAGAAAATTGAGCTCTAAGGCACTCTTGTATTCGATGATTCTTACAATATTACATGAGGCTTTATATAAGCTGTTTATATTGTGATAAGAATGGAAATAACAACTATACTAAGAGCATGTTTGAGATTGCGTTTGAGAAGCCTAAAAATGCTTTCAACATTCAAAAAATTTGTTTCAAGAAAAAAGTAATCGATTGAAAAAAATAAATAAATAAAATAAAAAATTAAGAGCTTTTAAGGGTCTAAAAAACCTAAAAATAGCCAAAATTTAGACTGACAAAACGGGTTTGCGGGTCGACCCGTGGTGACCTGCGACCCGTTTAAGATACACCCAAACACGACCCGTTTAGTTAACGGATTGACTCCACTAGACACGACATGGCACGCCAATTTTCACGGGTCACCCAACAAGACCCATTTAACCCCTTTTTTTTTATATATAAAAATTAAAAAAAAAAAAAAATTTTTTAAAAAAATCTCAGAACTCTTTTGCTCTCTCTATCGTCTCCGTCTCTCTGAGACTCTATCTAGTTCGTCTATGAGCGAAGGAGATATCTCTTGAAAGTTTTCCCATTTTTGAATGAAGGAGATTTATGATTTTATGGAAGAAATATATGTTGGTGTGGTGTGGGCAATAGGCTAATAGCAGTGGGAGTCTGGGACTCTGGGAGAGAAGAAGGATGCCTCAAGGACTCAAGAGTGAGTAAGTCTCTGGACTGTGTGAGGGAGAAAGAAAGAAGGTGGGAGGCTTAGGCTGGGACTGGGTGGGACTTGGGAGCAAGAACAAAGAGGAGAAAAAGAAAGGAAAAAGAAATGAAGGAGATGGGGTGGGAGAGGTGAGGCTGTCGGTGGGGAAGAAAAAGGAGGAGAACAAAACAAAGGAGAAAAACAAAAGAAAAGTAAAAAGTGGTGGGAATTTGGAAAGTGAAATCATCAGCGTGATTCTAGGTGCATTTAGAGTTTCTAGGTGGAATAATGCGATGAGTGAGTTGTCAATTTATTTTATTTTATTTTATTTATTAAACATAATCGTGTTTGGCGGGTCACCCGCGACATGACCCGCTAGACACAAAATAAACGGGTCGTAAACGGGTCGACCTATTTACGATCCAAACCCATTTAAGGTAAACCTAAACCTGCTAATTTCGTGTTGGGTTGTCGGGTCGTGTCAAAATTGCTAGCTCTAACCAAAATGCACTTTTGGTAAAAGCTTAAAAATGAAGCTTTTACCCAAAAACTCTATTTTCCAAACGCAATCTCAAACAAACTCTAAGTAAATATACAATGCAGCAATCCTCCATGATATCGTGGGATTGTGCAATTACAAAATATTCCATAAATACTGAACCAATGCTTTCCTTGTGAATGCATATCCTCATATATATTAGAGAAGACATTCAATCTTCTTTCTTTTGTTGCATCATTGACCGAGTTAATGTTGGATATACTGTAACGCCTCGTGGAAATCATCTAACTGTTAATTTATTCCATGGTTCGCCTCCCAGCCTTATCCCTCGCGGAACAAGACTTAAGGTTCATATCTTTAGGGCCGGCAATTTTGACACGACCCGCGAACCCGACACGAACACGACACGAAAAAACAGGTATTGGGTTTGGGCTAATCGGGTTCGGGTCGTAATCGGGTCTACCCGATTAAGACCCGAAAATTTTGTGTCTCGCGGGTCGACCCGCCGGGTCTGGCGGGTTGACCCGCCAGACACGACTACTGTGCGGGTCTGACGGGTCGACCCGCCAGACCCGCATAGTATCCGGGTCTAGCGGGTCGACCCGCCAGACCCGGTTTTTTTTTTTTTTTGGACTCGCCGGGCGCCAGATCCGATTTTTTCAACTTTTTTGTCTGATTTTTTTCGCCGTTTCGCGTGAGGACTGAGAAGAGTCAGAGTCAGACAATTTTTTTTACTCACAGTCACAGCTCACAGCCACTTTACTGATTAGTTGGTGATTACTCATTTACTCATTTACTGATTTTACTCTTTACCTGTTTACCATTTTGATTTTTGAACAAAAAAATTAAAAAATCAGTCCCTACTCCCTGACTCCCTGTATTCTCATTTCTCAATTCTCACTATTCTGTAACGTAACTCTCAGCCCTCTCCCTGACTCCCTCTCACTCGGTCTCTCACTTGTCGTTGCTAAAATGAAAATCACTTAAATTATAACTATTTTATTATATTACACATTTTGATAAATGTATTTGCACAATTAAATAAGGGTCTTGGTCTTCTATGGCTCTCATGGAATTCAAAAATATTGAGTCTTGGCCCATGATTGGATGCTAAAAAAAATGTCTAAGAATTTGTATCTTTGTTCAAATTAATTTTTTAACACTTTTGTTACATGTGGGACTAAATTATAAGTGGACTATTTTAATAAATGAACTTACTTGTTTTAACTTTTAACTTTTAAGTTTAAGTGAAATTATGAGTTTAGTAATTTATTTTGGAGTACAATTTGTCAATTACGGTCACTTTCCAATTTTTTTTTTTTTCTTATCCTTTATTAAAGCCTTTAATCTCTTAGAATTCAATTTTTTGCATTGACTATATTGATGTATTAGTATTATTATTACAATTTTGAATTTTTATTTTTTTAAAAAAAAAAATCTATAGTTTAGGGTAATCGGGTCGTGTCGGGTCGGGTCTACCCGTTTAGACCCAGTTATTTTAAACGGGTAAAACGGGTCGTGTCGGGTTACCCGGTTATTTTCGTGTCATAATCGTGTCAAACCCGATTACCCGTTTAGCTAAACGGGTCGTGGCTGGGTATAGGCTAATCGTGTAACGGGTACCCGCGGGTCGTAATCGGGTCGTGTATGGGTACCCATTTTGCCACCCCTACATATCTTCTCCAAAGAGAGACTACAACGGAAAACTTTTAACTACATAACAGAGATAGCAATAACTAAAAATCATAATCACAATAACCAGAGTAAACATAAAGCATCATAACATAACTGGATCTTCAAATGTATCGGTCAAAGACCGGTCATCAAAGTAATAATACAAGTTAGGATAATTGTTTTGAATACTAAGCCCTACATTTAACCAAAATAAAGCATGAAAACTATTTCCAGCAACTCTCCCTGAACGGACCCATTTGCATCCCACATGTTCTTGAGCCACACCGGGCCCAAGTCCTCAAACATTATCTTAATTAGGTCTTTCATAACTACTAAGTGGTTCTCCAGATCCATCATCAGCTATGTTGGCTAAACTGTACAATTATACATAATGGAGGTTAAAACGAATACAAGGGTAAGTCTAAAGACTTAGTGAGTAAAAATGCATATAGTGCTTATACCATTTTAGTGATGAACTCAATTGTTGATAAATTATGCAGAATTGTGACATGATCGTTGTTCATAAATGCAATAGAGATATAATATATGTTGTAATTATGAGAATCAATGATAATTCAACTGTATGGTCTGCTCGAGATATTACCATTGATTCTCGTAATTATTGTCTCGACAGACCTGTAATACAATGCTGATGCCCCGATCATTGTACGCTACCGTCCATAACATTAGCAACCCGATTGAGTCTGAAAGCAGGTGGCCCACACTACTAATACTGTAGGTCCTATAATGACCAACCAATTAAGGCTGCGCTAGTCACGAAACAACCATTGGATCCAAGGCCCATATATCATATCCACACACACATTTGACTATAGAGTTAACATGTATAGTAAGCTCATAGCCGTTATCCCGCACGTACCAGTGTACCATGTCATACGATACAAATAATCTTATCTGTTGTTTACATACATTCTCTTACAATTTCATCATGTTCATTATCTTATTTAAGCATCACATTTTCACAAAATGTAGAGTTCATATCATATCAAAAATATGTTTCATGAGAGTTGTAAAATGCATGTTTAGTAGACAAAATAATTGTGCAATGCGAGAAAAATAACGGCTAGTATCATGTGAGTTTGTACTCACCCGAGTCGTATAGCTCTTCCAAAAGTCCCTCTAGTGGTTCCAAACTCTCCAAATATGTGAAAAGCCTAGTATTAGTCTTATGTTCGAGCTAAAATGAACCCTAATCCTAAAATTTAAAAAACAAAGGTTGTTGTTTGAACGTTCGGCTAAACTGGGGAAATGTTCAGCAAAACAAGCTTTGAGCGAACATTCGGGCTCAAGGCCGAACATTTAGGGTGAAAATCTCATCTCTTCCAAATAGGCTTTTAAATAGTTCTAAACTGGTTCTAAGGCTACAAAAAAGATCTCTAACATATCCCAGCCCAAAACAACATCACCCTGCAATAAGAAATATGTTAAACGATAATGAAACGCTAAATCATGCTAAAATCAAGGTTAAAACCTAGAAGGACAATATAACCTCAACAACTCCAACCAAACCATGGAATAAAATCTAAGTTGAGTAACAACTAAGTAAAACATGAAGTAGGTCAAGAAGATTACCTCTCTTAAGCAAGACCTAGGGCTGGCAAAACATGTTGGCGTATAGGGTTCGTGTCAACCCGTTTATGACATGAACCCGTTTATGTCAAACCCGAACACGATATGTTTAACTAAATATGTTGAACAACCAAACCTGAACACGACACGTTTTCTTAATGGGTAACACGACACGACACGTATAACCCATTTAGATAAACGTGTCGTGTCGGGATGACACGACACAACCCATGAGCACGTTTAATTTAGATGTTAATAGGTTCTAACCCGACACGAACCGACCCATGAACACGTTTAAAGTCATTTTAAGTTTTTATAGCCTAACTAAAATGGCAAAATCCCAGCAACTTTGCAAATTTGAAATAAAAATATTGGGTTAATAACTTTTTCGGTACCTGAGTTTTCACTTTTTTATTTTTTTCCCACTGAGTTTTAAAACATGACAAATCTAGTACCCAACCTATGGAGAAAAGACAAAATCAATACCTCTGTTAGTTCCGTCAGTCCTACTTAACGGGTTTAGTAAGAAAATCAACAAGGAAAGCTTGGAACCCTAAAAAGTAAAAATAATTAAAAATTAAAAAATTAAAAAATTAAAAAAAAAAAAAAGCTTCCTCTGTTTGGTTGCTGAGAAAACAAGGGAAAAAATGTGTTGCCGAGTTGACAAGAATTTATTTTTATTTCAGACACTATTACATGTCCAAGTTCTTTCAGGTAATTTCAGAGACTAGTTCCAAGCTTTTCTTGTTGATTTTCCTACTAAACCTGTTAAGTAGGACTGGCAGAACTAACAGAAGTATTGATTTTGTCTTTTCTCCATAGGTTGGGTACTAGATTTGTCATGTTTTAAAACTCAGGGGGGAAAAATAAAAAAGTGAAAACTCATGTACCAAAAAAGTTATTAACCCAAAAATATATACGGGTCAAACGTGTCAACCAGCGAACCCACAGGTTGACATGACCCGACACGTTTATTAAACGTGTCATAAACAAGTGACTCGTTTACAACCCGAACCCGTTTAACCTAAACCCTAACCCTAAAATTACATGTCGTGTTCATATCGGGTTCGTGTGTCACGAGTTAAATTTCCATCCCTAGCAAGACCTCCAAGAAAAGCTCTCATCCTTTCTCAAAACTCACCAATTACTCAAGTAGATTTTCTCTGGGGCTCGAAAGGCAAAATGGGTTATGAAGGGCTTAGGAGGGGGTTTAAATAGGCTTAGAAAAGTTGAGGCTACTGTTGTGATAGTCTGCATTGTAGTGAACGTTCGGTGGCCCTTGGCCGAACATTCGATGTACCATATGTGCAGTGGTTCAAGGTTGCAAGCGTGTGTTTAGTCATTACCCACTCAGTCAAAGTTAGGTCAACAAACGTTCTATGTGGTCCCCTCACAAACGTTCGGTGCACTATTTACCCAGCAGTTTCATGGTTTTGGTTACGAATGTTCGGTGGTCCTTCTGGTGAACGTTCAATCAGTGCTTAAAAACTCCCAAAACTTTCCCAAACGAGCCCTAATGAATTAAGAGCCTTTGCTAATCCTTTAACTAAGCTAATCAAAGCCTAGTAATTATCCGGGGCACTACATATACAAGATCACATAAAGCCTTGGCTGTTACTGGATCCTTGTCTTTATGAGATCATATAAAGCTGGGGTGGTTGCGTGATCTATTGAAATGGAAGGTAGAACTGGCAGCATGGATGTGTCATGTAGTCTAACATCCCCCCGCAAGCTAATAGGTGGAGAACACACTCTTACCTTGTAACGAAGGAAGAGGAACATGTTGGTGGTAAGGCCCTTGGTGAAGATGTTTGCAATTTGGCCATGAGTGGACAGATACTGAGTGTTCATATCCTTGTTGATCACCTTCTCACGAATGAAGTGATAATCAACTTCAATGTGTTCAGTACGAGCATGGTAGACAGGATTAGAGGCTAAAGCTAGTGCACCAAGGTTATCACACCTGAGAGTAGGGGGGACTATGAAGAAACAAGCCTAATTCTTTGAAGTGCATGCGTAGCCAAAAGAGTTCAGCTGTGACAAAGGCTAAAGACCTATATTCAGCCTCCATGTTGGATTTAGAGACCACTAGTTGCTTTTTAGCACACCAGTTAATCATACAAGGCCCAAGGAAGAGAACATACCATGTGGTAGACCTCATGTCATCTGGGTTTCCTATCCAGTTTGAGTCATTGTAAGCATTCAAGTTAACAGATCCTTTACCAAACTGTAAACCATGATTGATGGAACCTTTGAGGTAGCAAAAGACCCTCTTAGCAGCGGTCCAATGAGTGGTAGTTGGAGAAGGCATGAACTGACATAGTTGGTTGACAGCAAAAGAAATATCTGGTTTGGTGAGAGTGTAGTACTGCATTGCTCCTACTAAGTGCTTGAGGATCACCAACATGTTGAGAGGGTTAAGAACTTGCTGGAAGAGATGTCTTGGCTGGTTTTGCTCCTGTCATGTGGACACGGTCAAGAAGGTCTGAAACATATTTGCAGCTTTGCTCTTGGAGAGATGGAGACCTCTTGACATGGGCTGCACATGTATGCCTAAGAAATAATGCAGAGAGCCAAGATCTTTCATGGCAAAGCATTGCTTCAAGTAATTGATGAGTGCCAAATATTGCATATTTGAGCCCCTTAATTTACATTTGTTAATCCTTTAGCTGTGTTGTAATCTAATGTTTTGTGTTAGTTCTTTGTTTTTAGTGTTTTGTAGGTTGTTGAAGAAAAACTATAGCTTTAAAGAGAAAAATTGTAATTTTTTGAAAAAAGTTGGAAAAAGAGCAATCTGGAGGCTTAGGATCGAGCGCACAGCCCCGTGCTCGAGCGTATATGCGCTCGAGCCTAGCAAGGTTGCTCTCGAGCACATCCCCTGTAACATCCCCAGCCCGTTAAGGCTGAGTTTGCCACTTTTCTTCTTTTACAACAAAATTTATTGCAAAGATCTATAAGGTCTATCATAGTACTTGATTTTAAAGGATACGAAAAATGTATAAAACATTATTCAAGAGATTTTATTACAAGCGAAATTAGAAAACATTAAACTTTAGTTGCGGAATATCATATCATTACAATAACTTATATGAAAAGACTTTGAAAATTAATAATTATTCCCGTCCCCATTCCGGCCTCCTATTCCAGCATCCTTTCTACCTGAAAACAAGAAATAAAACTGAATGAGCCCAAAAGGGGGCCCAGCAAGTAAAATCCACCACCATAAATAGTTTTACTCCTTGTTCTCAGTTTTGAAAATCGTTTTCGCAAATAAATATAATTCTAGCCATAATAATATCTGTATGTACGGTTGCATCTCCCGTAACATATACATACTATTACATCTAGTAATAGATCATCGTTGTAAATCATCTTTATAAATCATCATCATAATGCATCATTATAAATAATCTTTGTAAATCATCATAGCATATCATCGTTGAAAATATAGTATCATTTTCTCATAATAGGGCCCATGTACACTATTACCCCTGTGCACGAGGGTTGCAGGTCCTTGTGACCATGGCACTGAACTGTGGCCACAGCCATGCCCGACCGTCAATTAACTCTTTCTTGGTGCACTCAACGGTCTAGTTGATGGAATACCACCTTCTGGCATAGCCTCCTTCAGTGGTTTCGCCTCCATCCGAGTATCGGTACCGAACTCTCATCTTTACTTATCTTGGGGCCAAAAATACTCTCCTCCATACATGTGCCCTCATTTCATAAACATTTATCTCATCTCTTGTACTTTTCTTTGTACTTCTTTTGGTGCATCTTAGGGCAACATGTAGGAGGGTTTATCATCTTTTTTCTTTCTTATAATCATCATCATTTCTCAACTTTCTTTTCTCAAAATGGAAACCTTTTCAAATATAAACTTGTTGTACTTAGAAAGCGTTTAAATAAATAGAAACTTTCTAGATAATTCTTTTAGAAATCCTTCATGCATGCAACATAACTTCATAATACATAAATAAAATAATCATTTACAATTTACTAAAGAATGAATAAATAGCATGACATGAAGTAATTTTAGAAGGGGTAGTGAATTTACTTACCTCTAGACTGAAGCTAAAAGTGGTATGAAGGAATCTAGTTGCTCCAATATGACTAACACCACTAGTATATCTTTTGAAACTAATTTCTAAAGTCCGCTATCTCTTGTGTTCTTTCTTTCTTGTAGCGCTTGGTCTCGCCCTTTCTCTCTCTGTTCTGAGTAAACACTCTTAGAAAGAAGAAAGACCGAGTAAAAAGCGGAAGAAGGAAGAATATATGCAAGAGATGGGAGAGGAGATGAGTGGTGAAAATTGTGAAGGAGAAGAGCTCTATTTATAGGAGAAAATCAAATACTATTCTACCATCAATTTACAATTATACCCTCATTTTACTATTTCACCTACCACTTACTATTTCACCTACCACTTACTATTCTACCTACCACTTACTATTCTACCTACCCTATACTATTCTACCTACCCTATACTATTCTACCTACTAATCTCCAAATACCATTCATACAATATCATAAATCCCTCAAGAATTAACATCATTGCCTAATATGAATATTAATATAATCATAGCATCAAATTAATATCTCTAAAATAAGACTTTCAAAATCTGAGGTGCTACATATTTACTATCCTATTATTTCACCAATTACCATTCTCTAATTACCACTCTCATAAATTTCCCAAGAATTAAAATCCTTAGCTACAATGGATATTAAAATAACATCATTATCAAAATAATCTATTTAAATAGCTTTGAAAATTCTGGGGCACTACATCCCCACCCACAGACAAGCATCAGTGTGCGAGCGCTACGCCACAAGAGATCCATTGCAAGCACAAGTGCGATTGAGCGCATTGGCCATGCACTCGAGCGTACTCGCACAGTCAGAGTACGGCCCAGATGCGGAAATAGTCTTTTTCCACCTAGAATTAGGTTTTCATAATCCTAATTGAACTAGGGGTCTAACCTCTGAATTTTTTAGGTTTACTAAGGCTTCTAGGACTCCCCTAAGAAATATAAATAAACCTCTAAGAATTCAAGAAAAATAGAAAAAGTTTGGAGAACAAAATTTCACAGCTTTTCCCTCTTTAGTTTAGTTTTAGTTTTTCTTTAGGGTTAGGTTTAGATTTTATTTTCTATAATGTGGAGCTAAATTCTCAACTAAGGTTGGAGATGAAGCCTCATTGATGTGGTATTTTTGTGACCAAAAATATCAATTATAAAAATAACCACTCGCAATATGACGAATCCTTGTAGGATACGGCTATATTGAGGATGTCGGACCTCAAGGACTGCAGGGGTTAATTATCAAAATTAAAAGATCAAAATTAACTTAATTAAAAGAGAGAGAATTGGGTGTGAGAATTTAAAGTGCATAAAATAAACGGAAATAAAAGGGAGTAAATTTATGAGAGAGAGAGTAGGGTATTGACTTCATTACGATCCGCACATCAATGGTTAACCATAATTAACTCTAGCAATTCATTCTATGCATGTTATAATTTCAACAAGAAGACATAAAAATAATCTCATACAATCAACGGAATAGCATAACCCATCTTCGGTTGGCACGGACCGTCTACCTAAATTACACTAAACTAGGGTGTAGTACGATCCGTCTTCTCTAGGTATGGTCTATCTAATCCTATTGATTGCATGTCAATTAAGTACCATTGCATAACCACCATTCTTATGATCACAGAAAATAAGAATGATTTGAGTTCAATAATAGAAAAATAATTTCTAAGACAAGATAAAAATTTTACTAATATTGAATTGGAATTTAAAGAACAATTGCATTTAATATGAAGAACATAAATCAATTGTAGCAATCCTCAGAGTTATACAATCACATGCATAAATTGAAATACTAAAACTTAAATACAATCAAACCATTGTGCTTGGAAAGGGTTACATCAATACCCCACAATTGGGTTTAGCTGCTCATGATCTCCTAAGCTCCACAGACTATTTTACTGAATTTTTGCTCTAGAAGCGGTGTGTCTATTTACAATGTTTAGAACCCTATTTATAGGGATTAGGAGAACCCTAAAAACCCTAGAAACCCTGAGAAAACCAGAGAGCAGTCTCCCAGTCCAATTGGGAGACTGAAATCCAAGTCCATGCTGGAGAGGAATTCTTGCCGTGCACTGTACGCTCGAGTGCACTCGATCCAAGACTTGGTGTGCTCGAGCCTAGCTGGTGTGCACGCGAGTGCAGGCATGCGCTCGATCCTTGATCACAGACGTTCGAGCGCAGTGCGCTCGATCCTAGTTCCAGAATGCTCAGCCCTTTTTTTTTTTTTTTTTTTTTTGTCTTTTTAAGCCCAATTTCCAAAGGTTTGTCAAATGAAACCTGAAACTCAAAAACAAAGCAAAATCAAACAAATAACAATGCTAAGGAATTAACATATGTAAATTAAGGGGCTTGAATGTGCAACATTTGGCGCTTATCACACCCCCCAACTTACATATTGCTAGTCCCTTAGCAATATAAAACAGAAAATAAATTGGAAAACAAAAAGATAAATCCAGCTTTCGTGGGATATACGGTTGCATTTAGCATATGAAACAAGCATTTTAAACCCCTAGGAGTTCCCTAGAGGACGAGTGAAGTCTCGTGAGGGTTTTCCAGGAATGATACTCACAAACATTATCCAACCATGTAATTCCTAAGAATGCAATCTCATGACCATCATGGTTTTCAGTCATTAACAGGCTTAATAAAACAAACACTATCTTCACAATTTCAGGCAATCACAACTTAGCTCCAATCATGGCAATTATGAGATATTACAAAATTCAATTAGTGTATGTGAACTCAACACATAATCAAGGGATTTCAAAACTAATCTCAATCATGCATGGATCAATACTCAAAATTCATTGGACTCCCCATTGAACAAACAACCAAGGCAACTTTTTTTTTTTTTTTACTTAGCTCCCTTAAGCTTTCTGATTGACCCATTTATCGAGTGTTAGGCCAATGACTCCCAAACCAGATGGTTTTAAGGCAATAGGTGTAAAGACACCCCTAAAGACTTACTAACTCGGGTCAAAAAGGCTACAAAGCTAAGCTACTTTTTTTTTGTCAACCAATCCAAACTTCTCACTTTTTGACGCGAACACTCATTGCTTAATGAGGCAAGAGGTCCGGTTACTTGGTGGAAAGTTTTAAATGATCATTTTTATTTATTTATTTATTTATTTATTTTATACTTTACGCCAAAGTTGTTTTCCCAATAAGTTGCCCAACTACATTCCGAATATTAAAACCAAACATTCTTGATTCCAGATTTTATACCCCACAGACTATATGCAAGTGTGCTTGTGAAAAATTAAATTGAAACAAGTAATATTTCATGCTGCCAATGAGAGTAACCCAGTTTTAATTTCTTAATCAAGTGATCATGTGTTCGTCATATTAAGCCCATCAATGAATTTCAAACCACAATAGGAAAATCAATTGCATGCTCAGAACTATCATGTATATACCCACACCCCCCAACTTAAAGTGCACAATGTCCTCAGTGTGTGGAAAATAACAGTAAAACAATGCAAGGGGAAAAAGAAACACCAAACCTGTCACTGTGGCGCAGAAGAAGATGCCCCTGGAGCAGGTGGCAGCTGGGCTACAATGGCACGCAGCAATTCTTGCTGGGCTTCAAATCGTTCATCTGCCTGGCGCCTGTCTTCCGCTCTCTGGTTTGCAAGCTTAGAGCGGAGGTCTTGCAATTCTTTATGTAAGGACTCATACTGTGACATGGTCAGAGTGACTGTAGCTGCTGCTCCCATGCTGTCGACCGGCGCTGCTGGAGGTGGCTCCTCGTGCACAGGCCCATCAGCGTCCCTATCGACTGTTCCTGCCGCAGGCGCCCGATGTCGTCGGGGCACGTGAGAATAACTCTGATTCCACTAGATCAGACCAAACTGAGGATGTATAGAAATAGGTCCATCAGTAGGGGTACCCTCTATGCCTCGGGTCTGAAAGATCTGGGTGAGGAGAAACGGGAATGGAAGTCCCTATGACGCCGAACCCTGCGTGCACCGCACAATTGCCCCATCCCAAAATTTGTGTATCTGGTCCCAAATGAGCTGTGGGATGGAAATCCAATAGCCTCTCTGAAAGGCGTAGAGTGCCGCAAGAAAGGGGCCTCGCCTCTGAGTTTTGTGTCCAAAGGGGCACACATTCAGCTACAGGATGAAGTCCACGAACCATAGGCGGGAAGGTAGCAGGACCTTGCTTATGGAATTGCGGAGGTCATCGGTGTAGCGGCCGTGGCACATGTCATCCACAATAAACTGCAGGGTGAGGTCATTGGTGTAGCGGCCGTGGCACATGTCATCCCCGGCAACGGCGCCAAAAATTGATGTGGTACTTTTGTGACCAAAAATATCAATTATAAAAATAACTACTCGCAATAGGACGGATCTTTGTAGGATACGGCTATATTGAGGGTGTCGAACCTCAAGGATTGCATGGGTTAATTATCAAAATTAAAAGATCAAAATTAACTTAATTAAAAGAGAGAGAATTGGTTGTGAGAATTTAAAGTGCATAAAATAAACGGAAATAAAAGAGAGTAAATTTATGAGAGAGAGAGAGTAGGGTATTGACTTCACCACGATCCGCACATCAATGGTTATCCATAATTAACTCTAGCAATTCATTCTATGCATGTTATAATTTCAACCAGAAGACATAAAAATAATCTCATACAATCAACGGAATAGCATAACCCATCTTCGGTTGGCACGGACCGTCTACCTAAATTACACTAAACTAGGGTGTAGTACAATCCGTCTTCCCTAGGAATGGTCTATCTAATTCTATTGATTGCATGTCAATTAAGTACCATTGCATAACCATCATTCTTATGATCACAGAAAATAAGAATGATTTGAGTTCAATAATAGTAAAATAATTTCTAAGACAAGATAAGAATTTTACTAATATTGAATTGGAATTTAAAGAACAATTGCATTTAATATGAAGAACATAAATCAATTGTAGCAATCCTCAGAGTTATACAATCACATGCATAAATTGAAAGACTAAAACTTAAATACAATCAAACCATTGTGGTTGGAAAGGGTTACATCAATACCCCACAATTGGGTTTAGCTGCTCATGATCTCCTAAGCTCCACAGACTATTTTACTGAATTTTTGCTCTAGAAGCGATGTGTCTATTTACAATGTTTAGAGCCCTATTTATAGGGATTAGGAGAACCCTAAAAACCCTAGAAACCCTGGGAAAACCGGAGAGCAGTCTCCCAGTCCAATTGGGAGACTGAAATCCAAGTCCATGCTGGAGAGGAATTCTTGCCGTGCACTGTACACTCGAGTGCGCTCAATCCAAGACTTGGTGCGCTCGAGCGCAGTGCGCTCGAGCCTAGCTGGTGTGCGCGCGAGCGCAGGCATGCGCTCGATCCTTGATCACAGACGTTCGAGCGCAGTGCGCTCGATCCCAGGAGTGCTGCGCTCGATCCTAGTTCCAAAATGCTCAGCTTTTTTTTTTTTTTTTTTTTTGTCTTTTTAAGCCCAATTTCCAAAGGTTTGTCAAATGAAACCTGAAACTCAAAAACAAAGCAAAATCAAACAAATAACAATGCTAATGAATTAACATATGTAAATTAAGGGGCTTGAATGTGCAACATTTGACGCTTATCACTCATCAATAAAAAAAACAATAGTACTTTCATGTAAGTCTTTATTGTTCGATTTTATGGTTTAATATTTCAATTGTTTTACTTCTTTTCAATGTGTGGAATGATTCTTGGATATCTTTTGTGATTCAAGGATATATTTGATGATTTGAAATAGTTTCACATAATTGATTGCTTGATTTTAATTGCCTAAATAATTGGATATCACTTGTGATTTGTTCTACGGATACATTAGGTGTTTCAATTAAAATTGGATATCTTTTGTGATTTACGGATACATCTGATGATTTGATTGATATTGGATTCCTTTCGTGATTTGTGCAATGAATGAATATATGAGATGGTTTTGATTAACTATTTGAAACATAGTAAAACATATCTAAGATTTTGATTGTGAGAACTTCGGATTAATATTGAAGAACATGGGGTATGTTGTTATGATTTGGTGAGTGTGGATTCTCAAACCTTAGTACTTTATCTTTTTTTTTTTTAAAAAAAAAAAAAAAAATTATTTCATTTATGTTTATGTTTTTATTTTAAAAAACCATAAAATCAAACCTCTTTTGGAACTAAGTTAGGGTTTAATTAGTTTAGATATAAATTTGCTTCCAAAAGCACAATTCCCTGTGGGTTCGACCTTACACATGCAAAACATTATATTGTAAACGATTCGTGTACTTACGAGTATATTAAAATTTGCACAACAAGTTTTTGGCGCCGTTGCCAAGGAATTGTTTGATTTTTGAAACAATTTATTTTGTAAATTGATTTTATCTTTCTACTAGTTATAGTTAAGATTTTAATTTCGCACTTTCTTTCTTTTTCCTCTTTCTAATAAATTTTTTTTTTTAAAAAAAAAAAAAGAAGAAGAGATTTTTCTTTGTTGTTTGTTTTTTATCACTGTTTTGCAGTTCTGCCGAATCTTCATCTGCACATCAACGCACATACGCTCGAGTGCAACTGCAGTACACTCGAGCGCAACTGCAGTACACTCGAGCGCACTCACAACCAAGAAAGTTGTCGATGCAGTTGAGCACACCTGCGCTTGACAACTTCATGTGTCAACTCGAGCGCACCAGCGCTAAAGGCATCACCACTGACGGATCAGCGCGCCTGCGCTCAATCCCATCCAGCCTGCGCACATCCGCATACTACACCAAGACAGATCAGTACCTGAAATTTTGCCAAATTTAATTTTGGTCCGTTTTGTGAGTTTTGTGAGTTTTAGTCTTTTAATCTGTGGTATTTTGTTTAGTTTTATGCTTCTTTATTAGTTTTAATTTTGGTTTTTATAATACTTGTTTTTATTTATTTTTCTTTTCTTAAAAAAAAATGATTAATAGTTTATGTGGGATATTTGCATGCTAAAGAGTGAGAGTGAAACATGGATTTTTCTTTTGATAATTTTATCAATTTTTCTAAACAACATGCTTCCTCTAGTTGTAGGACACCCACTCCTACCAACTACCCTCACATTTTCAACCCACATGAACCATGTTCATTTTGTTCCAATCTATATCATCATGTTAACAATTGTCCACCATTTAGACAATTTTGTGAACAAAGGAACACCAAACGTTCAAGCCCAGGGTTTGATTCAAACTCCAACTTTAACAACCCAGACCGGAGAAATCATTCTAATCTTTCATGGTATGCTCAAGCTACAAGAAATTATCTTCCTAAAGAATCAGTAGTGCAACATTTTCTAATTGCTCACATTGATGACTTAGATGGGAGAGTAGACCAACTCATGGCAGCTAAGTTTGCCTATGCTCCGTTTAAGAATGCTTACGTGCCATCTAAGTCATGTTCATATTCTTATAATCCTACTCACCACCAAAGCAAATGTCCATTCATTAGACACTATCTGAGCATGATTGATAAGCATGATGCTAGCAAGTCTTCTAATGAGCATGTCCAAACCATCACCATGTGTAGGAGTGAGGAAATTGTAGATAACAATGAGGAAGAAGAAAAAGAAGAGCGAGTTGAGCATCTAGAGAACAGTGAGTCCCCAGCAGATCCTGATCGGTCCAGCGACAAGGAAGTGAGTACTGAAGCTCCTGTCTGCATCACTGTACCTCTTAGGACACATCAAGAACCCAAAGCTTCATCTCCTGAATGTCTTAAAGAGCCATCTTATGTCAAGATATTCAAGGACTTATGCACACAAACGCACAAATCTAGGAACCACTTTCCTAAGAAGATCCTTCAAAGCAAGCAAGTCATCTACATAAGATGGCAAAACATCCTTCCAGAGTGCTATGAAGTTTTGAAGAAGAAAGGGTGGAAGAGATTGGTTGGACATCCGAATGATCAGGGGAAGCACTGTAAAGTTTTCTCTTCCAGTTTATTTTCTGCACTTCACTCCACAAGTTCTTTATTTCCCTTTTCATTACATTTTATTTTTATTTCTAACAGCAATTAATCTTTTGATGTTTGTTTCCGTGAAAAAATATTGTTGTTAGTTTTGTTAACAGGTGTTTTGGTGTTTATGTTTGGGGGATGCCCTGGCCTTGTTTAGACTCAGATTTCCTTACTTCTAGTAATATATTTATATACTAAACATTGGGGATAATGTGTAAATCAAGTTTGGGGGTATGGAAAGACACTTTGTCTTTTGTTCTAAAAAAATTTTGAAAAAAAATTAATATATATATTATGCTATATTGTTGTCAAGTTTGAGTTAAACTGTGATTGTGGTTTGTTTTTCATGGGCTTGCTTAACGATTTGTTGGATGACGTCATCATGTCATTAGGAATCTGAGTCCTTTGACTAATTTTTGGGCTAGAGAGACTTCACTTGTTTTGAGTTAAATTATCATGAGCACATTAGCATATATTCTGTGAGGTATGACATTTGAGCTTAATCATGTTTATTTTGAGATTTGTTGGATGACCTATTGATGAATAATGAATAACCATGGCTTGCCAAAAAAAACCAAAAAAACCCCAAAATATCATTTTGAGTTTTCACTGAGGACCTCTTGCCTCATTAAGCATTGAGTGTTCGCGTTAAAAAGTGTAAAGCTTAAGTTGATTGATGGTATGCCTATCTTGGCTTCGTAGCCTTACTGACTTGAGTTAATAAGACCGTATGGATGTTCTACATCTAGTGCCCTAAAGCCATATGGCTTAGGAGTCATTGGCCTAACACTCGTTACATTGGTCAATTAGAAAGCTTAAGGGAGCTAAGCATTGCACAGCCTAAAAAAAAAAAGGTGAAAGAAAAAGGAAAAAAATGCATATCTTGCCTTTGTTGTTTCATTTGATAGGAATTCCTACTAATTTTGAGATACTTGTTTGAGATTTAATTAAAGCCTCATGATGTATGCTAAATTCACTTTGCAGCTATGAGAACATATGATGTCTCAATTTTCCATTTATGAGTTCTTTGATTTTGGATGCCTAATGATTGTAATGATGTTGTTTGTCTTTTTAAGCTTACTTATGAATAAGAACCATGGTTTGTGTGAAATTTCATTCTTTTCAACAACATAGTGCTACAATGTTTGTGGGCATTATTTCTGTTAAACCCTCACGAGACTTCACTCGTCCACTATGGATGGCTAGGGGTTTAAAAAGCTTGTTGCATATACTATATGCAAATGTCTCTCCCACAAAAGAGGATTTATGTTTCTTGATTTCTTTTTATTTTTAGTTTCGTTTTGCTAAAGGACTAGCAAAATGTAAGTTTGGAGGTATTTGATGAGTGCCAAAATTGCATATTTGAGCCCCTTAATTTACATTTGTTAATCATTTAGCTGTGTTGTAATCTAATGTTTTGTGTTAGTTCTTTGTTTTTAGTGTTTTGTAGCTTGTTGAAGTAAAATTGTAGCATTAAAGAGAAAAATTGCAAAGTTTTGAAGAAAGTTGGAAAAAGAGCAATCTGGAGGCTTAGGATCCACCGCACAGCCCTGTGCTCGAGCGTAGAAGGGTTGCGCTCGAGCGCATCCCCACCCACGGACAAGCATCAATGCGCGAGCGCTGCGCCACAAGAGATCCATCGCAGGCACGAGTGCGATCGAGCACACTGGCCATGCACTCGAGCGCACTCGGGCAGTCAGAGTACGACCCAGATGCGGAAAGAGTCTTTTTCCACCTAGAATTAGGTTTTCATAATCCTAATTGGACTAGGGGTCTAACCTCCGAATTTTCTAGGTTTACTAGGGCTTCTAGGACTCTCATAAGCCCTATAAATATACCTATAAGAATTCAAGAAAAATAGAAAAAGTTTGGAGAACAAAATTGTAACAATCTGATCTCATATAGCGGAAAAACTGTAATTATCAATACAAAAAAAATACTGTTAAAATACTTTTCTTTACACAAAAATACCTAAAGCTATGTCGTACAAGGCATTTATACAAATCTATCCGACAGTCTAAACTCTAGACAAAACTTAACCAACTTGGAATCTCTGTACATCTCAATATGAATCTCTAATCACAACTGCATAATTACCTTGATTTTTCCATTCCTGCAAGCACTACAAAAAACTGTGAAGTAGTGAGTCAATTGATTTCCGACAATATAAATCATTGTTGAATCATATATATAGCAAAATGCTAGACAAGTTATAAAACCACAAAAATCCGTATTATTGGATATCAATATCATACTCAGTAAGTAAGAATACTTACAGTGGATTACATGAATGGATCATCAAAGGTAATTACTTGAAACCCGTTCTGCTGCAGTTGGTTCATACCCATAACAATCCCTTCACTGACTTTCTCTCTCTCTCTCTCTCTCTCTCTCGCCTAAACTCTCTTTCTTCCTCTTCAGCTCTCTGTCTTAAATTTCCCATCTCACTCTCGGTTTCTCTTGTGTTCTTTCTTTCTTGTAGCGCTTGGTCTCGCCCTTTCTCTCTCTGTTCTGAGTAAACACTCTTAGAAAGAAGAAAGACCGAGTAAAAAGCGGAAGAAGGAAGAATATATGCAAGAGATGGGAGAGGAGATGAGTGGTGAAAATACTGAAGGAGAAGAGCTCTATTTATAGGAGAAAATCAAATACTATTTCACCAACCCTATACTATTTCACCAACCTTATACTATTCCACCAACCCTATACTATTCTACCAACCCTATACTATTTCACCAACCCTATACTATTCCACCAACCCTATACTATTCTACCAACCCTATACTATTTCACCAACTCTATACATTTCTACCTTCTTATTCTACCATCCTTATACCTACCATTTACTATCCTATTATATCACCAATTATTACAATCATACTCCAAATTATACCAATCAATCATCAATTATCATATCTCTTAAATCTCCCAATAAAATAATTAATATAAAATCATCATCATGATATAATAACCTCAAATCAATATTCATTCCAATAATATTCATAAGATCTAATAAATTCCTCAAGAATAAATATTATTACCTAATATCATCAATAAATATCTCAACCTCAAAGTAAATGCCATTACCTAATATGAATATTAATATAATCATAGCATCAATTTAATATCTCTAAAATAAGACTTTAAAAATCTGGGGTGCTACAAAAATTCCACAGCTTTTCCCTCTTTAGTTTAGTTTTAGTTTTTCTTTAGGGTTAGGTTTATGTTTTATTTTCTATAATGTGGAGCTAAATTCTCAAGTAAGGTTGGAGATAAACCCTCATCAATGAAGAACAACAGTACTTTGATGTAAGTCTTTATTGTCCAATTTTATGGTTTAATATTTCAATTGTTTTACTGCTTTTCAATGCGTGGAATGATTCTTGGATATCTTTTGTGATTCAATGATATATTTGATGATTTGGGATAGTTTCACATAATTGATTACTTGCTTTTGATTGCCTAAATAATTGGATATCCCTTATGATTTGTTCTACGAATACATTAGGTGTTTCAATTAAAATTGGATATCTTTTGTGATTTACGGATACATGTAATAATTTGAATGATATTGGATTCCTTTTGTGATTTATGCAATGAATGGATATATTGGATGATTTTGAATAACTGTTTGAAGCATAGTAAAACATATCTAAGATTTTAATTGTGATAACTTCGGATTAATATTGATGAAAATGGGGTATGTTGTTATGATTCGGTGAGTGTGGATTCCCAAACCTTAGTACTTTATCTTTTATTTTCTTTTGAGTTTATGTTTATGTTTTTATTTTCAAAAACCCCCAAATCAAACCTCTTTTAGAACTAAGTTAGGGTTTAATTAGTTTATATATAAATTTGCTTTCTAAAGCACAATTCCCTATGGGTTCGACCTCGCACTTGCAAAACATTATATTGCAAACGATTCGTGCACTTGCAAGTATATTGAAATTTACACAATAGCAATGAACAAACTCATTAATAGCAAATAAAGAGTTCCCAGTGACAATGATGCCATCAACATAAATTAAAAGAAATAGATGCACATTGGATTTGTGAAGAATAAAGAGAGAATAATCCACTTTGGAATCTAGACAACCAAGACCAGACCCTGGGGGTCTGCTTGAGGCAATAGATGGACTTCTGAAGTTTGAATACATGCCCAGGGAATCTGATGTCAACAATGCCTGGTGGCTATTCCATAAAGACCTAATCTCATAAAGTGCCATGAAGAAAAGCATTAAAGACATCTAGCTATCTTGTAGGCCACTGAAAGTCTACTGTCATAGCAAGTATAGCTCAAATGGTTGTGGACTTAACTACAAGACTGAAAGTGTCAGTGTTGTCAATACCGTCTTGTTGTTGAAACCCCTTAGCCACTATTCGAGCCTTAAATCTGTCAAGAGTACCATCAGCTTTCTGTTTCACTTTGAAAACCTATTTATTGGTGATGACATTTTTGTGAGGTGGTCGAGAGCAAAGGATCCATGTATGATTAGCTTGGAGGGTAGTGAATTCTTCATGCATGGCTTGTTGCTAGTGAGGTGATTTGGCTACTTGAGAGAACCTAGTGGGAGCAGGAGGTAAATCAAATAAGGTAACATAAGAGTGCAAGGCCATCAAGGGATGCTTGGTAGAGTAGTAAAGTTTGTAGTTGGGAAAGGATTTAGGTCTTCTAGTGCCATCCTAAAGTCTAGTAGTCATACAATGATGAGTGATTAGGGCAAAGACATGGAGAGTTGGAGGAGTAGAGGAGAAGGTTGGTGGCTCTGCACCTACTGCAGCTACTGGGAATGTTGTTGAAGGAGACTCGGGATAGGACATGTTGGAAGCAATAGATGAATTGGTGGTTTCAGAGGTTGAAAAGGAGCATTAGGGTTGCTGATGGAATGAATAAGACTGGACACATGTTTAGTAGTTGATGCAGTGTGCACAGGATGAGGAGAATCTGCTACAGTAGCAACAGTAAGTTGTGTAGATTCATGGGCAACAGTAATAGAATTGACAAGCACAGTGGCATGACTTACCTTGGAGAGAGTAGAATCATTTGTAGTTGGCAGTGGCATGGTGGATATCCAATCTTGGACTAGGAATGTGTTCTCATCAAATACAACATGTCTGCTGATAAGGGCCTCTTGGAGAAAGAGGATCATAGCACTTGTAACCTTTGTAATTGGAACAATAACCTAGAAAGATGCACTTCTTGGATCGATACATCAGCTTGTGATTATTGTAATGTCAAAGAAGCATGTAGCAAGCACAGCCAAAAACTTCGAGAAGTGAGTAGTAAGGATTTTTATGGAGTAATTTGACATAAAGAGATTGATGTTTCAACACACTTGTGAGAAGTCTATTGATGAGATACACTGCAGTGTTAAAGGCATCAATCCAATAAGGGATAGGGAGTTTAGAGTGAGCTAAGAGAGCTAATCATGTTTCAACTATGTGCCTATGTTTCCTTTCTACAAGACCATTTTGCTAAGCAATGTAAGGGCAGGTGATTCTATGCAAAATTCCATTAGAATTGAGGAATTGATTGAATTGATTTGATGTGAATTTCCCTCCTCCATCAAATTGAAAAGATTTGATTTTCTTAGATAATAGGTTCTCCATTAGGCATTTAAACTTAACAAAGCATGCAAAGGTGTACGATTTGTTATGCAAAGGATAAATCCAAGAGAACCTTGAATAATTATCAATGAAAATTACATAGTAACGACATCCATTAAGAGAGGGAACTGGGAAACTCTATAAATGATAATGTATTATTTCAAATGGCTCAATAGTTACATTATTAGAAGCAATAAAAGGAAGACACTTGGATTTGGTTACTTGACAAGGTTCACAAAGAGACTCATGTGAAAGAGAACCAAGTACAGGGAGTTTTGCAAGATGCTTGATTTTATTGAAAATAGAAGATGCAGGATGCCCTAACCGACTATGTCATATCTTGGAGAAAGTAGTAACACCAAGGAATGCAGCAAACTTTCTAACTTTATTGGTGGAATTGGACAAAAGATTGGACATAGACCATCCCTACTTTGCCCTTGCAAAAGAGTTTGCCCCGTGAGGTTGTCATTCACAAATAAATGAGCATCTATTAGGATAAACCACTGCAAAATTTGTAGTAAATATTGATGGTCAGAATTGTTTCAATCTTCGACACTTATAGATGAGGGCTTTGTTCCTAAAATAAGGCTTGGCGATGATTTTGGATGGTGAGGTGCCATAACCATCATCAAAAATTGCAGAACTTGAAGAAAAAGCCCATGGTACAATTTTGTTATTTGTTTCAAATGGAGTTTTGAAATAATCGTTGATGAAGAATTTGCCTCTGGACTTCGGAAGAAGCTAGAGAGCTTATACACAAAGAAGTCCCCCACTGACCTTTTGTATTTGAAGTAACGATTACATACCCTCAAGATGATGTATGCCTCTTTGTAATCATCTTGATGACTTTAATATAAGTATTTTGGATTTGAAAAATATTGATATTAAAGTTGATGATGATGATCATTGATTTTGTTGTGCTCACTATTGGATTTCTTTGATAATTTTATTAATTCAATGTTGTATGGTGAAGATATCATCTTTTTAGTAGACGTTAACTCTGCTTTCAAATTCTATGGAGTTGAGGGCAAGATTGAATAGGAAATGTAGTGACAATCAGGTAGACATTTTATTTGTTAAGAGTCGTTTGGAAAATTTCTCAAATTTTAGGGGTTGATCTAGTTAGAACGATCTGGGTAAAGGTAAACCAAGAGGTCGATCTCAGTCCAAGTCAAAGAAGAAAGTTACATGTTACTATTGCAAAAAGTATAGACATTACAAATCATGCTTTTGAAGTTGAAAATGTTTTTGAAGGTTTAGAACTTGTTCTTGCAGTTACCGTTTATGATGGTTGTTTTAACAATAAGTGTAGTCTCCAAGGGGTAGTGATAAGTGCCAAATATTGCATATTTGGACCCCTTTATTTACATTAGTTAATCATTTAGCTGTGTCGTTATTTAATATTTTGTGTTAGTTTTGTGTTTTTAGTGTTTTGTAGGTCATTGAAGAAAAACTGCAGCTTTAAAGGGAAAATGCGAAGTTTGGAAGAAAGCATACTTTGAGAAGACCTAGATTGTGTGGTTAAGTCTAACCAAATCTAAGGAAAAGTTAAATCAGATTAAAGTTCAGATTGGATAAGATTTCGGATCGGATTCAAATTCAGATTCTGCACACGTCTTAGTATTTTGACCATAACTCTCCGCTCAAACGGCATTAGAAAGCTAGCTCAAAATACTACAATTTGTTGTGAAATAGGATTTTCGTAATTCGGATGGTTTCTATGTCAAAATCGCCCCGCAATTAAGAGACACAAATTTGGACGAATCCTATTCCGATTTCAGACTTCTATTTTAACTGGGAGACAGACCTCCGAATTATTTAGGTTTACTTGGGCTTCTAGGACTTCCCTAAGCCTATAAATAGACTTCTTTGCATTCAAGAAAAGACACACAATCCTAGAGAGCAAAATTCTTTTGTTTAGTTTTTTCTTTAGGTTTAGGTTTAGGTTTAGATTTTATTTTTATGTGGAGCTAAATTCCCAACTAAGGTTGGGGATGAAGCCTCACCGATGAAGAACATCAATACTTTTATATAAGTTTTTATTATTCTGATTTTATTGGGTTTTATATTTCAATTGTTTTACTTCTAATCAATTGTATGGAGTGATTCTTGGATATCTCTTGTGATTCAAGGATACATGTGATGATTTGAAATAATTTCATATGATTGATTGCTTGGCTTTTAACTCATAAAAATTGGATATCCCTTGTGATTTGTTCTACGGATACATCTGGTGTTTCAATTTAATTTGGATTCCTTTTGTGATTTGGTCAATGAATGGATACATGGGATGGTTTTGATTAATTCTTTGAAATATAGTAAAACATATCTATGATTTAATTTGTGAGAACTTCGGATTAATATTGATGAACATAAAATATGTTGTTATGATTTGGTGAGTGTGAATTCCCAAACCTTAGTACCTTTATCCTTAGATTTACTTATTTTATTTAGTTTATGTTTATCCTTTAATTTTCAAAACTCAAAAATCAAAACCCTTTTGGAACTAGATTAGGATTTAATTAGTTTAGATATAAATTGCTCTTTCAAAAATACAATTCTCTGTGGGATCGACCTCGCACTTGCAATCCATTAAACTACAATCAATTCGTGCACTTGCGAGTTAAATAAATTTGCACAACAAGTAGCTCAATCGGCTATATACCACGCCTTATGAAGCGGAGGTCACTAATTCGAATCCCCCCTCCCCCTTCCTTTGTGTGGACATGTCAAAAAAAAAAAAAGTGTGTCTTTGATAATGATTGTACATTTCATATTCCTTTAAAAGGAATTGATTTACTACTGCCTATGATTCAATCCATGGTGGTTCAATCTTGATGGGAAATGACATTGCCTACAAGATTGTAGGCATTGGTACAATTAAAAATGCATAATTAGGATTTTGACAAGTCTTCAACATATACCAAATTTGAAGAAGAATTTTATTTCTTTGGGCACTTTCGACTCCCTTGAATATAAGTATTCCGGTGAAGGTAGAGTCATTAGGGTTAGTAAAGGCTCATTCGTTGAGATAAAAGGTAACAAGATTGATGGCCTCTATTTTCTTTAGGGTAGTACAATGATATGTTCAGTTGATATATCTTCTTTAGATAATTTGGTTTCAGCCACTACCTGATTATGACATATGTGGTTGGGTAATGTGAGTGAGAAGGGTATTGTAACACTCCACCTCAATAACATACAATATTGTTTGCTTCTAGCTCCTTCGAACCAGACTTTCTAGAAGGTTACCCATCCTGGTACTACTCTCGCAGAAGCACGCTTAACTGCGTAATTCTGATGGGATCATAATCATCACAACTTTAAAACGCGTTGTTGTCATAAAGGGTGTAAGTATACATATAAGCACATCCCATCACAATACCCAGGCGATGTGGGATGCCACAATCACCCCCTCTTAGGATCCAGCATCCCCACTGGCGACCCTCATGGGATTAGCTCATTCTTAGCGTCCATCCCAGCGAGTGCCCGCTAGCGACCTTCATGGGCTTGTGCTCACTCCCCCTATCTCAGGCTAGGCAATGACTCTAATACTATTTGTAATACTCCACCCCAATGACATACAATATTGTCTGCTTTTGGCTTTCCTGAACCAGACTTCACAGGAGGTCACCCATCCTCCCATCCTGATACTACTCTTGCAGAAGCACGCTTAACTGCGAAGTTCTGATGGGATCATAATCATCACAGCTTTAAAATGCTTTGTTGTCGTGAAGGGTGTAAGTATACATATAAGCACATCCTCATCTTCATACCCAGGCGATGTGGGACACCACTGGTATGACAATCATAAACAAAGAGGGGGCCTGCTTTGTGACTATAAAACATGATCACTTGATATTTGTGAGCATTGTGTATTCAAAAAGCAATGTAGAGTTAAGTTCAATACAAGTATTCACAGAACTAGTGGTACAGTGGATTATATCCATTTAGATCTTTAGGATCTCTCTCAAGTTCCATCAAAGGGTGGTGCTCGCTATTTTGTGATGTTTATCGATGACTATTCAAGAAAAGTCTAAGTGTATTTTATGAAGAAGCAAAGTGTTGTGTTGGTCACTTTCAAGCAATGGAAGGCATTAATAGAGAATCATGCTAGGAAGAAAATCAAGCGACTCAAAATCAACAATGGCACGAAATTTTGTGATGGTGAATTTAATAAATTGAAATATTAGGGGGGGCATTGCACATTAGTCGGTCTCTCGCACTTAACTATCACCTTAGCCTTTCTTGGATCCACTGATACCCCTCCCCCAAACACCACACTTTCAAGGAATGACACTATTTTCCAACCAAAACTTGCATTTCTTGAGCATACCATATAATCTATTCTCCCCAAGTATCTACAATATTGTTTGTATGTGTGCTCTTCGTGACTCTTGAAGTAGACAAAATGTATCAATGAAAACTATCACAAATTTATCCAAGTACTCAATGAACACGCTATTCATCTCGTCCATAAATATTGTTGGAGCGTTAGTCAACCCAAAATGCATGACTAAGAACTCATAGTGGTCGTACCAAATTCTAAACATTGTCTTCATTACACCCTCGCTCCTAATCTCAATTGATGGTACCCAACCAAATATCCATCTTGAAGAAAACTTGGGCACCCTGTAGTTTGTCGAACAAATCATCAATTTGAGTTGAAGGATACTTGTTCCTCACGTTCACCTTATTCAACTCTTGATATTCAAGATACATCCTCAGTGTATCGTTCTTCTTCTTCACAAATAACACTGCCGCTCCATCAATATATTATAGAACAGATAAAGCCATTATCCAGTAGTTCTTATAGTTGGACCATAAGTTTCTTCAACTCTACCGACGTCATTCATTATGGTGCCTTATACGCTCTAAGAACAGTTTGTACAAGTCATTGTTTTCTCTTTGTCAACTTTTCAATAGTGAGGAGTGACATGCGACCATTAGGTTACGTCATGTCCAATAAAGAGAAAATATGTGTCCAGACCTTTCAATTAATTAATTAGTTTACATTAGACACACTATAGTACTAACCTTACAAAGTGGTTTTGGTAACTTATTAACCTTAACCAGCAATTTGATAGGGTTAAACCTCATGGACCAATAGAGCATGTTTCCTTTTCTTTTATTAGTTTTACTTTTCACCTTGGAAATAAATTTGAGGAAGTCCCAGAGCAAACTGTTACGGGTCTACAGTCCCATGGAATGAGGACTTCATGTTGAAAAGAGAGATGGCTTTGCTAGAGGAAGGAATTATGCAGTAGCAAGACTCTGTTTTCTGCAGAATAAGAGATATATTCTCATCAAGTCTCTGTCTAGTAGTAATACTCAGCTACTTTGTATCCGTTAATTCTATTCCATCTCTACTACTACCATGTAATCATTTATATTTAAACTGATAAGTTGATTAATTAAGGATCTATTAAGGGTTTGTGATTTTAAAAATAGTAATTTTAAAATGTAAGATATAAAATTACGCAATTCACCATTTAGCTTAATTTAAGCTTTAAAATTCTACATTTTCAAAAACATAGATTCTTATTTGCAATTTGAAAACTAAGATATTTTTGTGCTTTTAAATCGAAATTTTTAAAAAATGCAATCCCAAATAATCTATTTCTTGCAATTTAATTTAAAATCACACATTTTGACAATTTTATTCAGCAATCGCCCATGATAAGTTTCATCCATTGTAATTGTTTTTAAAAGATAAATGTTAAGGATTAATAAGTTTTTCATATTTAACCTATATTTTCTTACAAATTTAATAAATCAACTATTAGATTTGTGAAGTTTACTTACGTAGGATTTATATAAGTTTAAAAATCTAATTGTTAATTTGTAAAATGCGAAGAACCAAATATGAAAAGAATATATATATATATATATTATCCAAAAGAGATCAAATCTCAAAAATTTTGAAATCGCAAATTCAATCCAACACTTATAAAACTTAGCCTCTCGCATGGTAATTTTGGTGTTCTAGCACACCCATGCTTCTTTCAGGCCAAAAATCAAACACCTTGAACGCATATAAACCACAGCAAATGGCAAGGACAAAAGCAAAAAGCAAGAATTTAGGGCAGTTTCCCTCGAATTTAAAAACATGATTGGTGAAACATGTAAAAACCCCATGAGGCTGCCCCATTATCAGATTCAAATATTGGCCGGGTGAAATAGAGCCCTCGCACGAATCAATTCTGGTCTTACGCGAGAACCCATTGGAACGGCCTACAACAAAGAGACAAAATCCAACATAAATCGAAAATAAATGTACAAACACCTTTCTTCTTGCTGCAAGAGACTTGCAATGAATATATGAAAGAAAGGAATTGGAATTTTTCTATATGCCCGCAACGGAACACGAGCGCCATCAGAGGCTGCCCGGTTCTCTCAAGGCACTCTGCGTGTTAGGGTTCCTCTTCTTTCACTTTTATAGCGAGATGGGTTGCTGCGAATTCTCTATCTTGCCCTTCTCGTTTTACTATAATGCCGGCCAAGTCCGAACGGGCTTCACTAGTCTCTCTACCTCATGCTCCAGCAACAAATGGATCATTTAAATGTCAAACCACATGTAAATATTTTTTCCTTTTTTGTTTTTCATTCACTTATTATTATTATATTTTTTTCTTTGAGGAGAACTCAGAACCCCTCTCCTAAAATATATATATATATCATTTTTTTCATTTTTTTTGTTTACTTTTGCATGTGTTTTAAAAGTTCTTTAGATTTATAACAACGAGGCACATCAAAAACATCTTCCGGCTCAGGGGGAGGGAGAGAAACCCCATTTTCCTTGATCTATTTCCCCCACTCTTTTCCCCTCTCTTTCCTTGATCTGTTCCCCCCTCCCTTCCCCATTTTCCTTCCCCCCCTCTCTTCCCCGATCTGTGTTTCTTTTCTTTTTTGTGTTTGTTTTTGGATTTCGCTTCTTTTCTCTGTTGTTGTTCTTTATCTGCTTATTTATTTTTTCTTGCTAAGTATTTGTTTGGGCACACTTTGTGGGTACCGCTCATGGGGTATTCACTCAAACTTCCCCCCAATTTCTTTGAGTACGCCACCAATCTCCTCCGCACCAGCTTTGCCGCTTACTGTCTTCTGCTGGGTCTTTTCACGCGTCCCCTTCGCGATGTGCTTCCAAAGCCATCTACGCATCAATTTCCGGCAAGCACGCGATCAGCTTTTCTTCCGGCTGCTGTCATCCGCCTAGTGTGCTCATATTTTAAAATTTTTAGTTGTATTGCTTTGATTTTCCCTGTACTTTTCTTGTTTTTATTGATGCTTGTAATAAGGCCATGTCCTCTTTCTTGAGCTACTCGCTTGTTATTTTGGTCCAGACCCCTGGGGTTGTGGATGTGAACGATATTCTGACTTTCGGGTTCAGGAGTATGTGTGTCGGCATGGGGTTCTTTTGATCCCAGGGTCGAGGAATAAGAGCTACCTATGCATTAGTTTGTGTCTGCCTAGCGCAAATCTGTTATTCCAACTGAAGATTAATTATAGGTTAGCGGATGTTTATTGTCTTTGCTACGCATCAATTTCCGGCAAGCACGCGATCAGCTTTTCTTCCGGCTGCTGTCATCCGCCTAATGTGCTCATATTTTAAAATTTTTAGTTGTATTGCTTTGATTTTCCCTGTACTTTTCTTGTTTTTATTGATGCTTGTAATAAGGCCATGTCCTCTTTCTTGAGCTACTCGCTTGTTATTTTGGTCAAGACCCCTGAGGTTGTGGATGTGAACGATATCCTGACTTTCGGGTTCAGGAGTATGTGTGTCGGCATGGGGTTCTTTTGATCCCAGGGTCGAGGAATAAGAGCTACCTATGCATTAGTTTGTGTCTGCCTAGCGCAAATCTGTTATTCCAACTGAAGATTAATTATAGGTTAGCGGATGTTTGTTGTCTTTGATGTGTAATATTTTAGTTACGACTTTGATCTTTTAGCTTCGGCTAGGATCTTTCAGAACGTTATGTTCTGTGATTGTAAGAGTTTTAATGCTCTTGATTCCTCTATTAATGAGATAAGAATGATTTTCCAAAACATCTTTATTTATTTATTTTTTTTTTTTTTGAGAAATCAAATTTAATCTTTAGATTTTCCCATGATTTCAAGTTTAGTCTTTAAATTTTTAAGGGTAAAGTCTATATCCCCTCAAATTACTAACCAATTGACAATGTCTCTCGAAACTTTTAACTGCAATAATGTCCTCCCAAACTACCAAAACATTGTCAATGTCAACTCAAGGCTATCAAAAAAATAAAAATGTCCTTATATATTTCTTAATAAGACAAAAATATTCCTATAAATTCAATAATAATAATAATAATAATAATAATAATAATAATTAAAAAAAAAAAAAAAAAAAAAACGAAAATTTTAATAAAAAACAATTTATTATTTTTTTAAAACAAAAAAATTTTAATTTTGTTTAAACGAATTTATTTTTTTCAAACAGAAATTTTTATTTTTAAAAAACGATTTTTTTATTTTGTTTTAAAAAACAAAAAAAAAATCACGAAAATTTTTAATTTTTTAAAAAACGAAAATTTGTATTTAAAATTTATAAAAGAAAAATAAATAAATAAAAATCAATTTTTATATTAAAAAAATCAAAATTTTTATTTTTTATTATAAAAAAGATTTTTTTTTTTTTTTTTTTTTTAGGCTTTTTCTAGAAGTTTTAGTATTTTTTGTTTTTAATTTACTAAGGGTAGTTTCGCCATTATGAGGACATTGACAATACTTTGGTAGTTTGAAGAGGACATTGTCACAATTGAAAGTTTAAAAAAATATTATCATTTGGATAGTAGTTTGAACTTTCCCTAATTTTTAATTTCAACAATTTGATCCTTAGTTTTTTCCAAATTTTAAATAGATCTCTCTCTATCAATTTATTGTCAAATTTAACTATATTTTATTTGTCACGTGCTAGATTGATCAAATCGTGCGAATGGTGTTCACACCGTATTAACATTTAGGACTAGATATCAATTAAATCGGTGACAATAAGAGTATTTTTTTTCTTCGAATTGAGAAAGTCAATTAAATCGGTTAATTGACCAACTTCATACTTACATGAATAAATTTTGATTATTTCAATTAAGTTAGTTAACTCAAAGTCAATTAAATGCAGATCGTTAAGTCAATAAGTTGAAGAATTTTGATATTGGGTCAAGCCCATTTTTATGGGCAAAAATTATTTTTCGGCCAATATGGTTGCTTTTTGGGTTGAACAAATGTTTATGAGACATGTTTTTGGGCTAAAGAAGTTATATAAAAAACTATTGACGGCAAAAGTCAGTTCCGCTTTGTTTTGATAAACGTTTTTCTATGATTTTGGCACTACACTATTCATCTCACTTTTTCATTTTTTTAATATTCTCTTATTTTTTTACATCACATCAATCATTTTTTTATTACTATTCAAATAAAAAAAATCACTACAAAAAAAAAAAAAAAAAATTATTTTTCCATACTAAACATTCTTACTTGTTTTTTCACATCAATTACTTTTTGCTACAGTATCGAACCAAAACAAAAACAAAATCGTCTATCAAATGAACCCTTAAGTCGATTCGCTTAACCAATGAAATAAAAATTACCGCCTACCAAATGTCAAAACAATTCAATGCTAGAATAATTGAAGGTCTAATTTTAAGACGCAATTTGATCCATCTCCCTTCATCTCTATAACATGAATTTTGACAATTTGAGCTCTAAAAGGGTTTGTACTTTTTCTTTCATTCATTGTAGGCGGCCTTTGTTTTAAGGGGTGGATGACATGTCATTGATTGACGTTGCAAAGTTTGTTGACCTGGCATTGATCTGGCACACAAAAAATGTAATCAACAGTTCTCAAGTTAAATACACAAAAAATGTTACACACTGCTACCATGCCTTACAACAATTTAAACTGATATCATCCGAATATAATTCCTACTTAATCAAGATTATCATCAGCTGATTCATCCATCTACCCAGATGTACTCCAATTTATTTCTTTGTTGGATTATTAGAATTTTGAAATTCCTCTTCACATGGCTCAAGAGGAAGGCCAAGGAGAGTGGTTGACCACTCTCTAATCTTTCTTATGAGCTTAGAAGGATAGGCCACTGGTGTGAATACTACTCATTCGGACAGATTTGGTAGGCTATGTTTTCCATGGCTTTTATCTCAATATCTAGGCCAAGACACACTTCCTAGTTCTAATGTTTTTCTTCCATAGCTCTTCCATTAACGGAATTGAGCCACTTTCAACGTTAGTCTCGCCCTGAAGAGTGTCTATGCTTTTCAGCCTAGCCAAAAGGCAATAACAGTTCCTTATAAATCACATTAACAAGATTTCCTTCAGATGGCACACATGGAGAATTCAAAGTAATGCATGCCAGCTATACCTTCATGTATAATCTTCATCATTCTCATTGCTCCAATAATCCAAAGCCATTGGGTGGCCATACCTGAGGATCAAAAAAGGGGGAAAAAACTTTTAAGTGGATAAAATACTAAACCAGTAAATAAGGAAAAAGAAAAGAAGTTACTACAGATTGCTTGTTAGTTACCCAGTTACCCTATGACAAGTGGATTGTAGTAAATACCCCACGATGATCTAAAACCGCATTCATTCAAGTTTTTTTTTTTTTTAAGCAAGCAAGGGAAAGGGGGATTCATTCAAGTTATTAAATCTTAATACTGATTCAAAATCTTGTAAAATATCAAATCATTAGACTCCTAGAACAAATAAATGAGACCGTCTTTAACCACATTATTATTTAAGCAAACAATGTAGTACACGCCTCTCATTTTAAGTATTGACGCAAATTTATTCGATACCTTGATGTTTCTTAGGAGAAGTAATAGTGAACTAAATCAGAACAAGGGTCAAAATAATTGCAAAAGCCCAAAGATTGACTTGAAACATTTCCGTGAGGCCATCAATACCAACAAAGTAAATAAAACCACACATTCACCAAAAAAATTCTATGAAGAAAGTTCTTTCAAAACTGAAAGTAAAATTAGAAGCAATGCTTATCACAAATATTACCGGGCTGAGGGGGAACAGATTACAAAATCACTAAATTCTGAAAATAAGCAGCGTGAAAAACACTTACCCGGAAAAACACTTTTCCTTGAATAAGACCATAAGGAACAGGCCCAAAATGGCGTGAATCACTTGAGGCATACATGTTATCACCCTGAATCCAAACGTGCCCCTTTGGGACCTATTTGTTCAACCCATATAAATAAAGCAACCGATTAATCATCTTAGAATTGGTAAAAAAAAAAAAAAGATGAAAATAACTAACAAGGAGAAGATGATCCAGCCATAGGAAAAAGGTCAAGTTGCTGCCTTTAGATTGAATTTCAGTTTTGGCAACTTAAGAGCTTTTCATGTGTTGGGCCATCATGCAACATCTGATCGAAGCAAGATCTATATGCTTTTGAAACTTATAATATAAGTGTCTACAGGGACAAAAAAAAGTTTTTAAATGCAGTCAATAGCTTATGAGCTATGGTCATTTTTATGTGTAGGGGCAGATATGAAACTTCATAAAATTCCGAAGCATAATTATAATTTTGGTATTAACTTATTAATTATGTTTTAACTTCTAGATTATTTTTAATAGTACTTGAGTCTTTTATTGGGTTTTACTAAGAATATGCTTACAAGTTAAACCACGAGTCTTAGTTTCAGTAGATTAAGAGTCAATGAGTACTTATCAAAAAAAAAGAGTCAATGAGTAATAGGTGTTTTGAGGATTTTGAGTGGACCTTGGAGGAAATTTTATTGTATTGTTTTCATACTTTGTATCTTTGGACTGTAGCACATTTATCCTCGATGTCGATTAGTTATGATGATTTCCTTACTCGTTTTTCCTTTTCTAGTTAAGTGATCATTTTGTATACTACCTGTGTACTTTGGGGCGCCTTACGCTTTTAATAAAACTGGTTATTACTTATCAAGAAAAAAGAGTCAACGAGTTTCTATAAATATGCTTCATTGTATTCAAGGAATTCAAACTTCGATTAATGGAATATCAAGTATTTTGAGTCAATCAGTCACATTGGCCTTAGTGCTAGGGGTGGGAATTGGCTCCCTTGGGTAATTGCTGATAGTTTCCGATGACCAAATGACAAGTGCCAGCGGTTCGAAATGCCCCCTTGAACCAACCAACCATGTTAGGGCTCTCTAACTACAGTGACACCAATGGTGCAGCCAGCTTATCAGTATGAGTGGTGCCATGAACCCACCACCAGAATTTAGTGGCAGAGAGTGAGATCTAATCTCACATCCCACCACCATATAAGGCAGCGGTTGGTCAGGCTGGGGGAGAGTCGGTTCCCAACACCCATCACTTGATAGCCAACCCTCCAATTAACTGGTAGGTGAGCCCCTTTCAAGCAATGTTCGAAATTGACCATCTTCAATTGAGTTGGTCGAATTGGGAAGGGTTGGTGTTTTGACCAGCATCACTTAATAACATACAATAATATGTACCTTTCAACCATACTAAATTTTACCTTATCCCTTACTGATGTTCAGGGCACCAAGTCAAAGCCCCTATCTTAGTACTGCTTTCTATTCCTGTGGATAGGTACCATTCCTTGTTTCTTTCTAAATAGAATTTAGAAGTGGAAGAATAAGTCCACGACTTAATAAGTAAACACTTGAAAAATCCTAATAAGTTGTAAATATGCTTTCAGCCAAATTAATGATTTTTGAAACGTGTCAGAAAATTTTATAACTGATGCTTGTATTGTTAATACTTCCTTCCATATTTTAAAGCCACGATTAATGATGGGAACAGCATAAGAGCATTGCATTGGTAAAGGTTTTGTGGGGAAATCATGAAGTAGAGGAGGCATCTTGGGAGCTGGAAGACGAGATGTGCAAGAGATACTCAACCCTGTTTAGTTAAGAAAACTAAATTGCAATGTACAGTTGTATAAATCAGTTTGAAATCAAAGTTTTAGTTGTGATAGGGTTGTGTCAGAGCGATCACCCCTGCAGACCCTAGTAGTAAATTTACTATCAGAGCAGCAAAAATGAATTTAGTGGATTCTAGGAATTGATTTACACCAGAGCAATAAGTTAAGATTGATGGAATTTTGTGGATAGCCTGATAAAGGGATTTCGATATAAGAACCCAATTTTAGTCACAATCCTTTGTGCACCATATAATTGTTATTTAAGTCTGTATAGAAATACGTTAAGAGTTTAACCAAATCATTATTCAACAATCTTAGGGTTTTTGAATCAATGGTTAGGCCCTTAACAATTGGTACCATTGCAGGCACCATGTCACAAGTTCAAGTCACGAAGGAAGCGGCCTAGAAGTTGGATTAAAATGTCTTGGTACTATGTATGGATATAGTGTTAAGTAATTGAGTATCGATAAGTGAGTGGCACTGTCAAAAGAAAAATGGCTACTAACGTGTTAGTATCGATAGAGTGGGCCGCTTGGACGTCAAATCCAAAAGCATAGTGAAATGTTATGATCTTAAGGGTTAAAAGTTTAACCAAATTAGCATCCAACAATGTTAAGTCATGAGAATGGGTATTCCAAGTGTTAAGAGTATATGTATACTTTAACATCAAGCTATTTTATTCCACCTTCTTCCATTCTTATTAAAGGCATTTCATTTTTCCTAATGTAATAGCCATTCAGCGTTCCAAACGAACCCTAAGTGTTCATCAACTTCCGCGTATTCATAAAAGCTGCAAATATGGCTGTTGGGCATTCAGGACTGTCTAAGTGAAGCTTATTAGCCCAAAAACCAGTATGCAAAGGGTCAAGGGGTGGCAGTCAAATTCAAGATTACAAATCCTAGCATCCCAAATGGAGCAAAGTAGAATAGTTTGAGGATCATACCACAGCGGATTGACACCTGTCAGTGTGCAGGGGATCCACAAAGAAGGTGACCCTATCACCCTCCATGCCCACAACCCGCTTGGTGAGCGTCTTTCTGGGGTCCACAGGGGAGCGAACGAGCACGACATCTCCGGAGCCGACCTTCCCAAGCCTGGGCGACAGGTGCTCGGTTAACAGCACGTCACCGGTAAGATTCAAGGTCGGGAGCATACTAGGACCGTACACCTGCAGCCACATGATAAGTGCCCTGTTCTTCACAAAATCAACAACAACAACAACAACAACAAAAAAAAAAAAAAAAAGGGAGAGATTGAAAAAAAGGATAGGGTAACAGACGAGAGTAGGGGAGCAGAGGTAGTTGTTGGTGACGTGAAGCAAGCAGAGGAATTTGGCTACGATGGCGGTACGATCCAACGCCTCCTTCGCTACGCTTCTCCATTGTCTCATGTAATTCACTAATCTCATCTCTCTCTCTCTCTCTCTCTCTCTCTCTCAAGCTGTGTCCCTCGCCAAAGCATATAGATATTGTGAAAAGAAAGGGCTCGATAAATTTACCATAGAACCCACGTGTCAAATCCAATGGTGAATTTAAAAATGGTTAAATACTAAATTAATCTATGTGGTTCCATTATTTTTTTTTTTTTTTTTTTTCATAGGGTTTTATTTTTATCACAGGAGGTCTTTTTGTGGTTTTGATAATAAACTAGTCTTTCGTCAGTTGACCGTTAGTTGACTTAACTGAATTCCACGTGACCAATCAAATGTTGACACGTGGCACCTACTTAATTTTTAAAAAAAAAAAAATTTGGGGGTGGGTTTCGGCCACCCCCTAGGCTCCATGGGGGTGGCTCGGCCACCCCCTTGGCTCCAAGGGGGTGGAAGCCACCCCTTCCACCCCCAATTTTTTTTTATTTTTTATTATTATTATTTTTTAATGTTTTTGAAAAATATATATATATTTTTTTTAATTTAAAAAAAAAAAATTAAGTAGGTGTCACATGTCAACATTTGATTGGTCTACATGGAATTCTATTAAGTCAACTGACGAAGGACGACTAATTTAGTCTATTATCAAAACCACATGGACCTCCTGTGATAAAAATAAAACCCTAAGAAGAAAAAAATAAAATAATAAAACTCTATGGACTAATTTAGTATTTAACCCATTTAAAAAAGGTTAAATATTTTTTTGCTTCTTAGGATTGCAACTCTTTATTTTGTTCTCCTTATGATTTAATTTTCATCATTAGTAGCTCCGTTAAAATTTGATATAAAACTTAATAGAAAGTTACGTTAACACCAATCAATTGTTGACACGTGTCATATATTTAATTTTTTTGAATATTTTTAAAAAATTAAAAAATTATATTTAAAAAAAAATATATTTTTTAGGGTGGTTTAAGGCTATGGAGGTAACCGGGCCACCCCATCTGGCCGGTTTGGGAGTGGCCAGCCAACCCACGGATCATAAGGATCAAAAGTTCTCACATCGCTATTTAACAAGGCTATGTGGATACCCACCTCCGCAACAAACAAACAGCTGTTGCAGACAAATGGATGCCCACCTCCGCAGTAAATAAAAAATCTTATTAAAAATTTTGAGCAAGAAGTTGAGGGAGGAAAAACGATTCTTCACCTGGGTTGCCTCTGGGTTGTCGGAAGAGGCTGGCGTTGGTGGACTCATAGAGCTCGAAGAGACACGAGTTTTGGCTAGAGAGGGAGGTTTGGGCTCCTTGGGGGTCACTTGGGCTTCTTGGCCACCCCAAAAAAAAAAAAAAAAAAAATCTTTTTTTTTAAAAAATAATAATTAATTAATTAATTATATGACACGTGACGACATTTGATTAGTGTTGACGTGGTGCTCTGTTAAGTTTTGAATGAAATTTTAACGAATGCATCATCTTAGTGTTAATGAAAACCACAGATACCTTCTGTAATAAAAATAAAACCCTAAGAGTGAAAAAATAAAGTGTTAAAATCATAAGAAATAAAAGAGTATTAAACCCTTTTAAAAAAAGAGTGAAAATGAACGCCAAATGAAAATAATAATAATAATAATAATAGCATTTCACTACTTAATTTTGAATTAACACTACTTCCTTAGAAAAGTCACTCTCTGAGTTTTTTTTTTCCTGTATGTTTCCAATAAATAAAATGTTTTTAGTTATTTATTAGAAACTACTTAAACATTGGTAAACGTGTGTGATACTTAATTTAGCATGTTATTTGGCTAAATATGAGCATTTATGTTGACGTAGTTTGTGATTATTATGAATATGAAATTCCTTAGTAGGAAAGAGCTCACAAGAGAATAAGCTGTCACTGACATCCGCACAAAATTTTTTTTTTTTTACTTGAAATGAAAAAAAAAAAAAATTATATATATATATATATAAGAATTTAAGAATGTTACATCTAACGGTATAAATGATATCATATCCTCTAAGGAAATTGATCATCTCCAGTTTATTTAAACCGAAAAGAAGCCGGTCCATGTTAATGGGAGGATAGAATTGTAATTTCACATTTACATGGATTGGCTCTTCCCCAATTAAAATAAACTAAAGATGATCCAAATACGTCCTCTAACCTCTAATCGTTGATAAAAATGGTTAATAAATTTGCCTCAGCTCATAGTAATAATTGAATTTAAAATGGTTCTTGAATGACAGATGTATGGAGTAAAATCATTTTTTAAACCCGAGATGATCCAAATACATCAACTAACATTTTCAAGAAGGAACTCAATCAACTGAAAACCATGCCTTATGAAGCAAAAGTCACTAGTTCTAATCTCTTTCCCTTCTTTCATTCCCCTTATGCGGACATGTCAAAATATATATATAATATACATCCTCTAGCCTCTAGGCACTGTTAAAGCTGTAATATAAACTCGATTTCACTCATCATTCAAACACAAAATCAAATATCTGTGTTCGTTCTTGTGCAAAAGCACGCACGTATGCTTGCATGACAGTGTCTTGTGTATTTGCAAGAGCATACAATGGTAATTTTCACTATTACATCAGGAAATGTAATTTTGGAAGTGCCAAAAAATAAATAAAAAATATACTGCTCAACATCATAATTGGTTACCTCCAAGTATATATTGTACGACTAAGACGTATTGTTATTTTATTATTAGGCCATTTTCCAATAGAGCTGTAATTTGAATAAACAATATAACGAGCTCAAGTGAAAGCTCGATTGCCTATAAAGAATATACAACCAGTCACAGGCAACTTGTTTATGGTGAAGCAGGGACTGATGTGCAGAAAATGGTGGTCCTACTGGCAGGGGGTTGAAGACAAAACCTTTCTCCTCATGCTCCAGGACCCATCATCAACAATGGATATTCTATCAAGCACTAGCTTGTTTGTCAAAACATATCCAACTAATCAATCCGCTCAAGATTGTACATCACCATCTCCTCAAGAGCTACTCTAAAGGCACTTTGAGGAAGACATTGGAGATTTTGGATAGCAAGATCAGCCTTCTCTTCAGCTAATTGTTGTGCTCTCTCAATGCCCCCACTACTTTTAATCAATCCAATGGCTTCATCAAGGGAACCAGGCTCACTAAATTCAGATTCAATTATTTCTCTCAGTTTTGGCTCTTTCTCCAGAGCAAAAATTACAGGTGCAGTCAGGTTCCCTTTAACAAGGTCACTGCCTGCTGGCTTCCCCAGCTGCTCTGCTGACTGCGTGAAATCCAATATGTCATCTATGACTTGGAATGACAGACCAAGATTCTTACCATATTCATACATTTTCTGACTAATACTGCTGTCAACCCCACTAAAAATACCAGCTCCTTTGGTACTAGCAGCTATTAAGGAGGCTGTTTTGTAGTAGCTCTTGAGCAAATATTCTTCGAGTTCGGTGTCACAATCGAACAAGCTAGATGCCTGCTTTATTTCGCCACTTGCAAAATCTTTAATAACCTGCGATTGCAGTAGTAAAAGGACAAATAAACTACAGGTTGCAAGTTTCTAACCTCTATGCCCTCCTAATTGTGAATTGAAAAGGCATTTAGAGAACACTTTTTAAGGTGGTTTGCAAAGGTTTCTGATATATGAAAATTGATGGAATTTACCTGGCTGATGAGCTTAATGACTTCCAGGTTTTCAAGATTTGCAAGATACCATGATGATTGTGCAAACATGAAGTCCCCAGCCAGCACCGCCACTCTTGTACCATACAGTTGATGAACAGTTTCCTTCCCTGCAAATAAGCATCTTCAAATTGATAGGGGAAAATGTAAAGGAACAAGGAGGGATGACAAAGAGAAACAGCAAATTTGTCACAAATTCAACTGTGGCAGCCCAGATGGGGTGCAGCACCCTGGCTGTTCACCACATTTATCCTTGAAACGGCATGATCATGCTACTCCACATGTGGTGGTTTAACTTATTTAGTTTTTTAACTTGCATTTATGGAAAGATTGGGCAGTCTTTATTTCTTGGCCCAACATAATAAGCTGCCTGCTCATACAGAGTGTAATAGATAGATGTCCCTTGGGAACCCAATCGCCCCATTTTGTCTTGAGAAAAGCTTAATTTTGAGTTTTGTAGCACATTGAAATTAATCTTCTTTGTCAAATGTAGTAGGATCATTGTAAAATATTATGAATTCATCCCATTCAATTTTCCATTATCATCGTGATGATTGTCTCAATTTTCAGTCATGGCTCTCACCAACTGAACATGTTGCAAAACAACCAATAACTGCAACCACAAAGAGGAGTGTATGTAGATTCAAGATGAAAGAATTTTGAAGATGTAATTTCCATGGATTAAGAGAGTGAGTAGAGATATGACAGCATATGAGCTTAAGCGCTGGGGAATACTCCATTCTGCACAGATGCCTTTACAGCACTATCTAAGACATTTCTTCAAGAAGACAATGCTTTAGGGAGGAGGGAACTGCAAGTTCATATAGCAATGTTAAAACTTTTCATGCAGTAGATTGCATGGAAATGTTCAGCTGGATCTCAACAGGTAAGTCCCCATTAACCCACAGAGAGAGAGAGAGAGAGAGAGAGAGAGGATATAGATGCAGAAGAACATAGGAATCTGAAGAAAAAAAAAAATTCACGTCAAGTATTTTTTGACTGGTTGAATAGCATGAATATCTGTGCAATAGTTATCTATGAAGGTTGATACATGTGTTGTCACATGAAACATTTTCTCTGTCTCTCTTTTGTAGTATCATTAAAAAGCAAACACAACGCAAAACTAGAAACAGGAAGCTATATGAGAATTACCAAATATCTATAGGTTTTTTTGGTAAGATCAGCTACACCCTTTTTGCTCTTTCGGGACTCAGTCTAACTATATGCATTTGACCACCTATAGAACCCTTCTTCCTTTCCACCTGGGAACAGATATTACGAAAGATAGTTTTCTAATCACAACAAACACTGGTAACCTTTATTCTTATAAGGATGTCTTTCAGTGAACTTATCAAAAAAAAAGGATGTCTTTCAGTGAAGTACAGAGAAGAGCCTCACATAATTACGAAACATTTGTTCTTCAGATTCCACAATTAGGAGTACAATGCCAAAACGTAGATCTGGAAACTAACAATACTTTTGGCACGACATACAAAGAATGATTATGAACATTATAATGCTCTTTACCGGATTGAAACTTCTCTCACAGCACATTTTAGATAAAATATTTGTTAACCAGAAAACACCCACTAAGGTAACTGTCAATGGCCAATGTTTTGAAAAAAAAAATAAGGGGTATGGAAGTTCCAAAAACATGGGTGTGCTTGAAGCAGCATGCAATATAATAAGTGTTGGAATAGCTAAACTAGCCCAGCTCTTATGGACAGGTGTAAGTGTTGGAATAGCTAAACTAGCCCAGCTCTTATGGACAGGTGCTCGTTTCACAAAAATGTGGTGTCGATATGATTTAAGATGTGACTTTCACGTAAAGAGTCAAAGTTTACCTCTCCGTATGTCGCTATCATCTAGTACATCATCATGAATTAAGCTTGCAGTATGGATCATCTCAATTATCTCTGCCAAACGCCTATGCTCCACGGTAAGTTCCCTGGAGTAAAGCAGTATTAAATGAAACTTGTGTTTGTTCAAAATGATATAGAACAGAGTGTTTTGAGGACATTGGATAATACTCACTTTAAACCAACTAGTTCTGCTGTTGCTCTTGACACTAGGAACACCAAAGCTGGTCTCATCCTCTTCCCACCAGCACCAAATATCTGCTCTGCAGCAGACATCAGAACTGGGTTTTCTGCACCAACAATCTACCATAAAATATTTCATCAGATACAATACTAAGAATAGATATTCAAATGATTGCAGACATGGGTAGCTCCACATAAGTGAAAATTGGACAAATATAGGACAAAGCGATGGCTCCAGTATTTTTTAAATTACTAAGTAAATGGATGAGGAACATCATCAAGCAAGCTTTAAATTCTTACCCTTTTTTTGAGGACATAGGAAGCAAGATTTTTGAACTAATGTGTAGAGTATCTCCGCCAAGATACAATTTTAGGAGAGAATCAAACAGTCCTATGACAGGATTAAAACCTTCAACTCTCAAGGTGTTACAATCCAATAAAGCATAAATAACGATGCATATTTGTCATGGTAGAGGGGCAGCACCATAGAGATAGCCATCGTAAGATGAGTTAAAAGGTTTTAGAAAACCCATATGATGGAACTTGTGCGATTTGAATTTTTCCTATGTGCTATATCGTGTAATTCTTTGCTTTTATATCTTCTCTGATAAGCATAAATGGCTGCTTAACTGGAAATAATATCATGTTCATAATTTGATCATAACCTAATAAATTGCGAAGACGGGAAAAATGATCAGAATTATTCTTTACTACTTAATTACGTTTTTAGATAAAAGTTCAGTTCTTTCATGGTAAAGAACTTCTAAAACTTATAAATATTGATATAATAGACAGTTCCATAGAATCACGCCAAATAATGGTATACGAAACACCAAAATACATATGACCATCACCATCTCTGCCAATGACCAACCACAACAACCACAGAGTACTTGGGGGCATCACTGCACAACCATAAAAACCGATCTCCATTGCCACCTCGTCTATGGTAACATTACACAGAACAATGCTATCACTACCTCTTCTACGCTGCCTCCACCATCATTACCCGCTTCAAACTTGACCTTTACCATTACCAATACCAACAAAAGTGGCTCAAGAATACTTTCTTGCTCCTTAGTGGAGTATTGCTTTCTCACATGAGCACATATATACAACTTTCACTTCTTGGGAGAAAAAAGAAAAGGTTGAAAAAGCAATCTCATACGCCAAAATAATGTAATAAACAGTTAACCGCCCATTATTTTCACGCCCTAACTAGTTGCAACAAATAGAATATAATCAAACTCAGCACGCGTTAATCAACCAACCACCAACAAAAATTAGAGTCATGACAGCATTCCTAGGAAAAAGTATACGGTATAACCACACTCTAAACCATAAAATACCTAAAATTAGAAGGCCATCCAACTCAAGAAATTTCAGGAGTACTCACTGACTGAAGATTTTGGTTGAGAATCTGGAGGTCCTCCGCGACCACTTCAAACAAATTTGTCAGTGAAACAGGACTTCTCGACTCTTTCTTGAACCCCAACACTGGTGGAGGACCTTGAGCTACCCCTGTATCTTTGCAGCATAAACGAAAGCTATCATCCATATTATTAGCACATATAAGACAATAACACAAGCAGCAATACCGTGTCCAAACCAAATCCAAACTATGGTTTAAAACAAAATTTAGTACCATTAAGCAGAATCTCGGGGGTCTTCGTGGAAGACACTCTACACTGAGCGATGCCCCGCCGTCTACCAAGCAGTTTCCTAGCCCCATAGCCTCTACAACTTCTCTTCCGACTGGACTGCGCATAATTCCTCACTGAAGACCGGTTAAACGAAGCACTGGAAGAGCAGCCAGAAGCAAACAAATCAAGCACAGTCCTGGCGGAATCAAGGTTGTGGCATGTCATTGACATCATTCTGAGCCAGACCCAGAAAGGAAAACCACAAAATCTCACTCTCAAATCAAAAACCCAGATGCAAAATATGCTCAAACTTCCGGCAGCAAGAGGGTCGCCATTAAAAGGCAGAAACTTTGAATGAGATTTCAAATGGGTCTTCGGCTCACAAAGCTTCTCTCTTCAGAGAGGGAACACAAGTGGGATTTATATTGAGTGGATCCAGGAAACCCACATGGCGTACGTCGAATTTTAGTTACGTTTGTGTTGGGAGGTATGAGTGAGAGGCAACGAACGGCCTTATCTGTGGGTCAGCTTCATGTAATAGCAGTTGGTGGTCAAATGGGAGCCAAGCAATCTACTCCTTTTTTAAGTATTTGGGGAAGATCTTTGGAATCAGGTTTTGCCATGTCATGCGTGTTGCCTAGTGATCTTTTTAATTCAACAGCATCTCTGATTAGTACTTAGTATATGCTCCAAATCTCAGATATTGTGTATATTTAATTCAGGAAAAAATGCACAATCAGTACGAGTGGTTTACCGATTTACAATTAACTCTCCTTCCGTGGTATTAAAATGAACTCAAAGATCTTTGAAATATATCAAAAAAATAATTTAGTCTCTACAACCAAATTTCATTCACTCACTTAACAGATTATGATAGCATAAAATGTTAAAGCCAACAAAATTGTGATACTTATTATATTTAAGTCAGTGTCACACTAACAGAATCTATTAAATTAATTAACGAAATTTGACTTTAGGGACTAAATTATTTTTTTTTACATATCTTAGGAATATTTGAGTTCATTTTAATACTATAGGGATCTAATTATAAATCAAGTAAACCACAATGACTAACTTTACATTTTTCCTTTTAATTAATACCAATTAAAAATTAGGAAAAATTATACCTATCTTTTTCAAACATTCTCGTACTTGCCGCTTTGTTGGTGTCTCTTCAAGTAATCAATTATGTCATGTCTCCTAAGATTAGTGAGACAAAAATAAGCTTAAAAATTATCAATAAAACTAAAATATCATTATACTATACGTTCGAAAAAAAAAATTAAAAATTAAAGAACAAATTAAAAAATAATTGTTTTGAAAAAATTAAAATGACCGCCTTGATTTTTCTCAGTTTTTGTTTATTTTTTAGATTTTTTTTTAAATAGTTTTTTATAGTTTTAATAATTTTGGGATGAACCCCGCAGATCCAATCGTGATTTTCAAAAGTGGGAGGATGGGAAAAGAACCAAAAGAGAAAATGTAGCGTTTTCCATTTTCTTTTTTTTTTATTTTATGAAATGTAATTTTGTTATCGGGGAGACATTGACATTATTTTAGTAGTTTAGGGAAAGACATTGACATAATTGGTAGTTTGAATTTCACATTAATAATGAGATGGTAATTTAAGAAAAGTATATGTGTTTTTCCCTCAAAATTAAGAATAATTTATTTTTATAAAAAAGCTACCATCCAATTAATAATATTTCTTAAACTTTAGATTGTCACAATGTCTCTTCAAACACTAAAGAATATCAATGTTTCCTCTAAGGCCAAGAAAAAGAAAAAACAACCTTAAAACTTTTTAAATAAGATAAAAATACCCCTCTAATTTTATTAAACAACCCTAAATTTTTTTAAAATAAGAAAAAACCCTCGGTATTTGCCAATGGACTCCAAAAAAGTCTCATACTATTCATCTCAAGTTGATACTTTTTTATATCAAATATTCCTACGTTTTTTTACACGTCAATCAAATGTTATTAGAGTCTTGGACCACTTTTCTTTTCCCAAGCCATTGACAAAGAGAGCCCAGAGATTCATTGTATCTCCTGCAAATCATTTGAAAGATAATAAATGGGTTTGTGGACCGAAGAGCCTTTGGTACAATTTATTCCCCATGATTTATTAAATTTCCGGTCGGCTCATTAGGGGATGAATCATATGGAACACGTGGTGGAACACTGTGGACCAAAAATAAATGATATACATACTCTTACTCATCAAGATTGGTGGCGAGAGACCGATAGATCATGACGACAGCATAGATAAGTGGCAGCAAAAGGGAATTGCAAGGAGAGGGAAAGCAAAGTATGGCTTGGGGAGGGATTTTTCTGTTTTTTAGGGTTGTTGTTCGAACGAGGAAGCAAATGAATATCCTTTCTCTAGAAATAGTGTCGTTTTGATATGAAATTTTTTTTATTTTATTTTTTCATATATAGGCAGAGGAGGTGAATAATATTTGTTACGCTTACATTGAATCCAATATCCGCTCGCATATGGGAGGATAGTGGGTTGGACATTCACGCGCAACCCATGCGAGTGGGCGGATGTCGGAGGCAAGCATATTAAAAACCGGTCCGCAGTCTTAATAATAATAATAATAAATAATAGAGGAAAAAATAAAAAGCGGTAGAAGATGAATTATTGAATTTGGGTGACAACCAAATCCCATGAAGGAGTCAATGACCTATTGTCTGACATATATAGTACAATTGAATCCAGTGTGCAGTTTTTCCCTTTCTTTTTCTTCCTTGGGGGGACCAGGATCCTGAAATTAGGGGTCAGATCTCTTGAAAGAGAACCAACGCCTACCGTAAAACCACATGCCCCGTTAAATAAATAATGATCAACTTTTTTAAAAAATAAATAAATAATAAAATAATAAAAAAATATATTTTTTTTTTCATTATTATTTGACCCTTGAGACTAGCAGAACCGAACCATCCTAAGGGCTACTGTTTGGTCATGAAGGCTCTGTTTGCCTAAGGAACGAAACAGTACTGTAGTTGTACTGAAAAGCCACTCTCCTATTTTCAAAAACACTGAAAAGCCCCTCACACACCCCAAATAAGCTTTATTCCTATATAACCAAACCACCGGAAAAGCCCCTCTCCTATTTTCTTTTTCTTTTTCTTTTTCGTTGAAAGAGAAAGAGGAGTTTTGGAACACTGTTGGAGAAGAAGTTGTAGATGCAATTTTTTTTTTTTTTTTCTTTTTCGTTGAAAGAGAAAGTGGAGTTGTGGGAGAAGCCTACTAGAAGAAGAAGCTGTAGATGCATTTTTTTTTTTTTTTCGTTGAAAGAGGAGAGAAAGAGGAGTTGTGGGAGAAGCCTACCGGAAGAAGAAGCTATAGATGCAGTTTTTTATTTTATTTATTTTTTAATTTTTCGTTGAAAGAGGAGCCGTGGGAGAAGCGTTCTAGAAGAAGAAACTGTAGATGCAGTTTGTTTGTTTGTTTTTTTTTTTTTCTCTTTCGTTGAAAGAGAAAGAGGAGTTGTGGGAGAAGCCTACTAGAAGAAGAAGCTGTAGATGCAGTTTTGTTTTGTTTTTTCTGAATTTTTCGTTGAAAGAGGAGGAGGAGTTAGGGGGGGTGGTTCGGTGGTTTGGTTAGATAGGAATAAATTTCTGCAGCTTATTGGGGTGCGTGAGGGGCTTTTTAGTACATTTACAGTACCGCTCCGTTCCTTAGGCAAACTGGGCCGAAGTCACCTCAGATCAATAATCCATTTGGCAAACTTTTTTGCCTGAGAAATTGTAGCTGATGTGGTAAATAAAGGAATTTACCGATTAATAGATTTTTGAAATTAGTTATAATGTTGGGTTAGGAATTCCTCAAGGCCCATGAGAAGCCCAACAACTTAATTCGAGCTCAATGAAAGCCCTGCAGCTACAAAGGCCCAGGAGGGGCCCAACATGACCTCTCTTTCACATTCAGGTAATAGATTTCTGTTCTTCCTCTGCACTCAAGAGAGCTTCTTCTCTAAAAAGGGGTTCTTTCCTATAACATTTCTCCATTTTCTCCCGTTATAGGTTAGGAGCACTAACTTGGGCGTGGAATACCTACAGTCTGAGGACTAGTAGCCTGCTAACGACCCCTCTTTTGTTTTTTTGCAGGTATTGAAGAAGGCTAAGTTCATAGGACAGAGTTTTCTTCCAAACTGAGTTGGAGAAATTTCCTCCAACTCAATCTATAAAAATAACATATATCATTTGAATATGTAAGATGTACATATTTTTTTAATAGCAGGGACAAAGTTGAAATAAAATTTACTAAAAACTCATGGACACAAATTTCCTCCAAACCAGTCTAAAGGAAATATCTCCTCAAACCCATTTAAAATAGTTCCAAGTATCTATAAATATTTAAAAAGCACATTAAATTTAGTGTAAGTTAGTAAACTGCTATTAATGACGTTAAGAATTTAATGTGTCTTTTAAATGTTTATAGACACTTGACACTATTATCAATGAGTTTGAGGATATTTCGTTCAGACTAGTTTAGAAAAAACTTATGTCCAAAACTCATTTGCACCTCACGTGTTTATTAAAAAATGGATACATCATTTTTATAGATTGAGAAGAATTCATACACCCCAATTTAAAAGTTTAGCGGATCCAACAAGTATAAAGTGTAAAGTTAGTAAAGCTTCAATGAAGAAGACAATAAAGTAGAGCATATTTTCATGATGTTTTATGTCTTTGCCTTTTCAACCTATTTGATAACAAAATCAAAATCAACAAGGCATGCAGGCAGTTTAAGTTAATTGATCATTCATATTTGGAAGTCCAAGCCATTATGTCTCTCTAATTAAAAGCTTGTCCCACATCGAAGCTTTTTTGTATGATTTTCTCAGTAATATATATATATATATAAAGACACAAACATCATTTGTTATATAGAGAATCTAAATCAAAACATTCACAGCTTTTGCTAATTCTCTGCTTCATTAACATATTTCATATCCACGTGGCTACATACTCTTAGAAAACTACAGGCTAATTTCATGAAAAGTTCATCTTCCACACAACACAACAACTTTCTTACTCCGACCAACTATGCATAAATGCAGTTCACATAACCTGCAATTCGACAAAAGATAAAACTTTTCAGTATTAATTATTCATCGTGGAAAAAATGCTTATCAGTTAAATTTGTTTTGTTTTGGAAAATTTCTGGGTCTTACTTGGATCAGTGATGACAGTGAGAGCAGAGCCCCTGAAATCACAATTCCAGTGGTTTCTTCCCTTGGATTGATAGTAGAGATTCATGGCTATAGAGGCATGGTTTAGCAGGTTGTCGGGATAGTAACAGGGACAACCTCTCTGTAGAATCCGGCAATCCACCTGAGAGCATGCGTAATTTATGTTTGCCAAAAGAGTTGCCTGGTCAGATGATGGCTTCGCCACACACCAAGTTTTCTGCACTCAACAATATAAATGTTAAAAAAATAAAATAAAATAATCACTAATTATGTCTTTTTATATATATATATATATATAAAAAATAAAAAAAAAGTGTGATATAAAGGTGAAATAAAATTTGAATTTTTGTGAGAAAAAAAGTAAAAAAGTTAAAAGGTAAAAAAAAAAAAAAAAAAAAGCTTATTTTTTCATATTACCTGTTCATTTGCCGAAGTCAAAGTTCCCTCTGCAAAATAATAAGCAGGAATTTGTCAAGTTTCCACTTGGATGCATTGAAAAGTAAAAATACTGTACTAGGAGCCACACTTACTGGATTATTTTAATCAAAAAAGTTTAAATTACACATTTACAATTACCCTCTTGCTGTAAAAAATTAATAAAATAAAAAAGTTTGCACATTATTTTAATGGATGAATCATTAGTAATTTTTTTTTTAATCTAATAATAATTTTCATCGTTACTTAAGGAAATGTGAAAGTGCATGTACCATTTCAAAATATAAATAAATAAATAAAGTTAGAAAAGTAGGGCCTAGCTCAGATCTAAATATTGGGTACTAAACTAGATTTAAGAAATTTATTTCCAGTAATTTCAAAGGAAAAAGGGTTTGTGTCTTCTAGTAAAGAAAAAAAAAAAAAAAAAAGAAAGATAAAAGGTAGGTGCCTTTTGGAATTCTCATAGGTTAATGACTTATTTGGGATTGTGTTTGAGAGGTTTAAAAGTGCTTTTAACACTCAAAAAATGCGTTTGAAGAAAAAATTATTCATTTGGTAAAAAATTTAAAAACGCTTTTAATTGTTCAAAAAGCCTAAAAATTGCCAAAAAACACTTTTGGCAAAAGCTTTAAAATGAAGCTTTTGCCCAAAAGCTCCTTTTGACTTAAAAACTCTATTTTTTAAACGCAATTCCAAACAGGCTCTAAGTAAAGATGTGACTTGTGTGTCTTTTCTTCATGTGGGGGGTTATATGTAATTTACTTTTCATTTTGGAGTTATATATGATCCAAATGGGGTGAATTGAATATTGAAATCTAAAAACATTTATTGTAGCATATAAAAGATCCCATGTACTCAAGTAATTATTTTCAAGAAAATTAAATAAAAAAAACAATAATTTAGTTTAGGGTTTAATTAATACTCCTCCTTCCCATTTATCTTCTCTTGATTTTCATACACTAAACAAACTTAAAACATCTGAACCAAATCCTGGATTTTTTTTTCAAAAAAAAAAAAAAAAGATATAAAATGATACTAGAATGAAATCACTAAGATATAATAAAATAAAAAAACTCCAAAAAATTTCCTCTTATTTTGAAATCATCACCAAAATTCCTGATCTCCTTGGAGACCATGAAAAGCCATCGCCATTTTCTCCACAAAAAACGAAAACGCAAACAAAAAATGCCGGATTTCCCTTGAAATCATCGAGAAAACATGAAAGTTGAAGGGAGAAAGCAAGTGTAAATGGATGGGAGGAAAACCTAGGAGAAGTGGGATTATTTGTAATATATACCTGAAATGAAGGACAAGAGCAGAAGGAAGAGAGAGAGAATCGTCAGCTTAGGCATCATCATCGTATGGTGTACTAGGATGCTCTGCTGCTGCTGCCAAGAGTACTCACTGTGATGAAAGTAGAATGATGGGGAGAAAGTGCTGAGTTGACAGATGGGAAAAGTGTTTGGGTTTTATTTATTTATAAATTGATCGAAAAGGCAAAGCTGTAACGGCTATAAATTATATCGTCATCATTCCATGGGTTGAGCCGTTACAGAACGGAGAGAGAGCGGGCAAATGATGTGACTTCGTGTCTTCTTTCTCACCATCATTGTCCTATTGACTATTGTGCTTCCTTTGCCTCTTGGCCCTGTTTGCCCCGAGAATGGTAACTTTACCAAGATTTGATTGATATGTTAAATAAAAAGGAGAATTGAGAGAGAGAAGCCACAACACTTCCTTGAAACTGTCGGCGGACATCACCCCAAGGGGCAAGCAAGATTGATGCTTCGGCTACTTTCATTTTGATTTTGTCAAGGGTGGCTCGGTTACTCTACTATTGCTATAAGTTTTTTTTTTTAGTTTTTAGTTTTCTATAAAAAAAAAATAAAAAAAATTGATTCATATTACATATTATTTTTCATCCCACCTCCTATTCATATTGTTTTTACAAAAATTTATTATTAAATTTGTGAGATTTATATGTGAATTTTAGAAATTCAATGATGGATTCATTTATTCATTGTACGGAAATGAGATGGAAATATTTTTTTTTAGTATTTCTCAAAAAAAAAATAAAATTATTAAGAGTACTTTTGAAAAAAAAAAAAAAAATTGTCAATTAGATAATAGTTTGATAAATAGGATCATCAAATGAAATGACGTGGAGCTGATTAGTGTTAAAAGATGGATAAAATTGTCTCAACATTAAAATTATGACACTTTTCCCCCTCATAGGCTCATATTTTATACTAATGGGCTCATCTCCATCTCAAATTTGTAGTTTAAAGGGAATGTAGACTTTTTTTTTTTTTTTAAAAAAAAAAAACATTTTTTTTTACAATTTTTTTTTTTTTAATTTTTTTAAAAAATCAGTTCAGTCTCATTCATTGATAAATAAGTATAAAACTCAAATAACACAGAGCAAAAACTCTAAAGCAACTATAGCCGAAGCTACGAGGTTACAAGCGTCAAAGATGACGTATTACATTCTAGACTCAAACAAAATTCGTTAACTTATGACTAATTTTCAAATTAAACAGCAGATTTGCACCAAACATACTCAAACCAAAGTAGCTCTTATTCCTCAGCACTGAGGATAGAGAACCCCAAGCCAAAGCTTATCGTTCTCAACCCGAAAGTTAAGATAACGTTTACATCCACAACTCAAAGGTCTGAACCAAAACAACTTTTTATGTTATCATGTAACTAGAGAATGTTAAAACTTTTTTTTAAAACTATTATTTTTGGCGGCATACCAATTTGGCCACTAAACATTGATTAATAATTTGGCCAAACAAAATAGAGATGGAAATAGAATAAGACAGCTACTGAATTGCCAAGCACCGACGAGTAAAAGAACATGAATTCACTTTGGTCCTCATATTAGCAAATAGAATCCTACATTGTTATTGTTGTTGTGCCCCTTGTAAGGATTCCGAAAGGATTGCCTCTTTCGGATCCATTTTGCTTTGCCTTTGATTATAGCTTTTTTTTTTTTTTTGGTTATCTTTTATGGGCCAAATCATTTATCTGACTCATTTCTATCAGTTTATTTGTTTGAGGAATTTCTTTTAATTTAGTCTATAAAAATAACATGTGTCCATTTTTTTAATAAGATGTGAGATGTACATGAATTTTTAATAACATTTATTTTAACTTTATCTATACTATTAAAAAAAATATGTGCATCTCACATGTTCAAGGGACACATGTCACTTTTATAGATTAGGTTGAAATAAATTTTTCTAATCAAATTTGGAAGAAACCTATGTCCATAATTAAACGTATACATTTTCCATGTTAATGCATTTATCACACAATAATCAGGTGAAAGGGATAGATACATGACCAAATGATACTTTACTGGCTACTAATATCACAACCAAACACAATTTAAGAACTCTATTCAAATGCCTTAAGAGAACTCAACTACTCAAAAAAAAAAAAAAAAAAAAAAAAAAAAAGGAAAAAAAAAATGGACTCAACTAGATTTGCTCAAGCCATCAATTTGAAGAAAATACAACCCAAAAAAAAAAAATTCCCTAAATTAATTGTTAATGCCTAAAACCCTAACCTCAATATTCCTTCATTCCGCAGCAATATAGTTGAAATCAAGCAAAATTAGTACAAGGAAACGAAAGATTCAAGCTTGGTAAGATATGTACGTGGGGTGATTCAATTTGATGAAGAACTCCAAAATAAGGGTGCTCAACAGTCAAAATCAAAATCATTAAGCATCATTAATGCTTTCCTCTGTAATTTCGCCCTTTTTTTGTCATCTAGCCTCTAGGATATCCTTATCCTGACAATACCCAAACAGAATTTTCATTCAACAATTTTCGCCGTTTCTTTGTTTAGAACGAGATTTGTTTTTTGGGTAATTAAAAGAGATGCAGGTTAAACCAATAAATAAATAAATATAGACCCTTATGCTACAACTGGATGATATTGTAACCAATTCGATTGTAACAAGAATCCAATAAACAATTGGAAAATTGTTTCCCAGAAATTCCAATTCACAATGCTCGGAGCAGTAGCAGTCTCCACTCCATTATGGCTTTCAGCTCCAGCTCCAGCTCCTTCGATAACCTGCGATTCCATTCCCAGAATTTGCTTTCTGAGAAGAATTCCGAATCCAACAGTGTCATTGTGCCAAACCCAGATTTTTTCTCTCTTTTCCACATACCCTCTCCATTTTTCTACCTACAGAGACGGTGTAACACAGACCCAGTTCTCTCCAAATGCTTCTTCTTCATCTTCAGGTAAATTCATTCCATTAACTTCTTCGGTTGCATAAGCTGTTTCATATTGTCATTTGTTATTTTCACTGAAGAAACAGCTATTTCTTTTTCTTGAAATTTAGTTGCTATGTGGAGAAATAGCTGATTATGGATTATATTGTCACTTTTCTTCCTCATTTTCCAAATGGGTTTTACCCTATTTGCATGTGAAAGAACTGATAGTGCTATGTTAGATAGTTATCAAGGGATAACTCTCTCCATGTTATCAAGAATTCAAACCTACATTCAAGTGAAGATAAGGATAGCATTAGTTGTGATAAAGATAATATTAGCTAGCTATCTTACCTGTAGACCATTTGTAATTTGAATTTATATTTGTAATCTCTATGTATCTCCTGTAACAGTTCTATCTATATATACAAAGCCTTAACCACAATTGATGGTAAGGTAGTATAACCCAAACACTAGAGTTATATTTCTATCACTTAATATTAGAGCATTCCTAGACTAACGTCATTTTTTTTTTCTCTCTCTCTGTTTTTGTGGCTGCTTCATCCTCTTCCGCCAACCCAATGACTTGTCTCACCATTCCCTCTTCTTTCCCTCACAAACTCATGCAGGCTAATTATTATCTCGTTTGGAAGCTTGCTATCTTGCCTATCATCAAAAGCCAAGATCTTCAAGGCTATATTGATGGTTCTATTAAGAGCCCTCCTCCAACCATTACCTCCAAAGATGATGCCGGTGAAATTTCGTCCCAAAACCTAGCTTGGTTTCAATGGCACATGCGTGATCAACTTGTGCTCATCATCTTGATCTCCTCTCTCACTGACAACATTGTTGTTCATGTTGTTAAGTGCCTCACTACATGGGAATTATGGCTCATTTTGGAAACTATGTTCATTTCCAAAACCCGTGCTCGCTTGATGACAAAAAAAAAAAAAAAAAAAAAAAAAAAACACACCATTACATTTAGAGGTTGCCATTCTCCGCTTCCGGTGACCTTTCTTCACGTCACCCATTACCAGCCTAGCCCCGACACACCTCTTCTGATTTTTCACGGCCCAACTCAGCGCCACTGCGCCTCCTATAGTCTCTCACGAGCACTTCCCAGCCGAGTCATATTCATTGTTGAGTCCTGCAAGGAGAAAGGACATAATATCATCATCATCCATTGGCTTATCAAGGGCAGTCAAGGTATCAACCAGCTTGGTGAATTTCTGAAAATTGTCGGTGATTGACATGCTTCCCTTCTTGAGAGTGGTACGCTGAAGGTGAAGTGTCATCGAGCGAGCACAGGCTTTGGAAATGAACATAGTTTCCAAAGTGAGCCATAATTCCCGTGCAGTGAGACACTTAACAACATGAACAACAATGTTGTCAGTGAGAGAGGTGATCAAGATGCTAAGCATAAGTTGATCACGCATGTGCCATTGAAGCCCAGCTAGGTTCTGGGACGAAATTTCTCCGGCATCATCTTTGGAGGTAATGATTGGAGAAGGGCTCTTAATAGAACCATCAATATAGCCTTGAAGATCTTGGCTTTTGTTGATAGGCAAGATAGCAAGATTCCAAACTAGATAATTGGTTTGCATTAGTTTGTGAGGGAAGGAAGAGGGAATGGTGAAATAAGTCATTGGGTTGGCGAAAGAGGATGAAGCAGCCATAAAAATAGAGAGAGAAAAAAAATGATGTTAGTCTAGGAATGCTCTGATATCATGGGATAGAAATATAACTCTACTGTTTGGGTTATACTGCCTTACCATCAATTGTGGTTAAGGCTTTGTATATATATATAGATAGAACTGTTACAGGAGATGACATAGAGATTACAAATATGAATTCAAATTACAAATATGAATTCAAATTACAAATGGTTTACAGATAAGATAAGCTAGCTAATATTATATTGATCACAACCAATGCTATCCTTATCTTCACTTGAATGTATGTTTGAATTCTTGATAACATGGAGAGAGTTAACTGATAACTCTAAACAGGCTGGAAATGTAATCATATAAGCAACCCACATTTTTTGTGCAAGGAAAATACAAAAAGTGGATGCCGAAATCTTCTGCTTTTGGGTGGTACTATCCAATATTTTGGCAATTAGTGATTTGAAATAGACATTAAATGGAATTTATGGAAATGTGAGGCAGTTCCAAGTAGTTGAGGGTAAAAGTTAGGTAACAGCCCGTTGAGTACTGTGCCCAATTTAGTTGAGAATTAGACCAATGAATCTGAGGATTATTTTTGTAGAAGTTGTCTTGAGGAAAAAGATTACAAAGGCTTTCAATTAGTCCGGATAATTTGTTTCATCCATGAACTTTGCTTGATCATGGTATTTAGCTCTAGTTTATCACCCTTGGTTCTGATATAGTTACAAATATTTTTGGTTCCTGATTTATTTTTAGGTAGAATGAAATCAGCACTGATTTATTTATAGCTTAATATGCGGTAAGAAAGTGATTCTCTACCGTTAATATCATATTTGATGAAATCTTAGCATGTTGGAAACCCTATACTATTTCCATGGGTTATGACAATTCGAGAAAATTAGAAGAAGAAAAAAAGTGTCATGGCTTACTTCTAATTTTCTCAAATCGTCATGGCTTACTTAAAGAGTGTTTTGTTTTCTGTGAATTCTGATCGCCAAGGCTATATCAGGTACAATTGGGTGTCATCAGGAAGATGTTTGACTTTCAGTCTAATGTTACATTGGAGGGAGAAAATGATGGTAGCTGGATTGATATGGAGAAACTTGATACCAAATCAGTGTTAACTTGTGAAACCTAAGTAATGAAGAATCGCCTTCCTAAGAAGGCCAATGCAAGGGTTGAGTGAAAAGCTAACAGAAATGATGAAGATTCAAGGGGAGATATTGGTAACAATTTTTCATTTTGCATTTTGATGAAATAAAAGAATTGTCTTGTCTCAGACTCTCAATGAAGAAGGTTCCATAAACTTTGTCAATCTTTAGGACTATGCACTAGTTTCATTCCTTGATAACTCAGTTTCAAGAAGGTGGAATTGTAGGCATTTGACAAACGAATGTCTACTATTACCTGGACTGTCATCATGAAATTCCTCTCGATTGACCAATTAAATACCATGCTCATTTAAGCTAATTGAGTGGCAGTACCAAGATCAACTGTCACGAGAAGCAATAATATACTAAGTTTGGACATACGAGTTTTACTTTGCCATGTCTTTCAAAACCATATTTTTTGGTCGTATCTTCTATATTTCATTGTATATTCTGAGACATTTAAAAAAAAAAAAAAAAAATTAATAATTTAATGCTATTAGACAGTTGTTTATGTGACCAACTCTGAGTCCTTGCATAAGCTACCAAGAACTGTGGTAGATCATATTTAAGCTAATGCATGCACTTTAAGGTTTAAGCGTTAATTACTTTTAATTAAACATGAAATTTGCATGCCATGGTTCTCATTATGCCAGTTTGATTAAAGAAAACTTAGAGAATGTTTCCACTAAAAGTAAAAGATAATCCATCTTTGGCCTTAAAATTGACATGAATTTGGAAGTTGGGTATATTCTTGTATTAGAAAATTTTGATGATAGCCCTGCAGCCAGCAGAAAAAGGACCTTGATTTCTTTGAAAATGTCATGTTTGATAGATTTTAGATGGCATATTTTTCCAGGTTTCTATTTTAGAGGACGGATTTTCCATATTTCAATTATTTACTTTTTATCTTATAGCATCTGATCACTTGTTAAGCTGAGAATCTGGTTGCATGAAAACTTAACTTTTCCTTTCTAGAGAAATGGTCAAACTCTTAAATAAAATTTTAAGATGGAAGGATGAAAGAACTCAGCTTATGAAGGATTGGATTCCGATCGTTTTGCTAACCATATTAGTGAAGTAGAGGCTGATGTTATTTAAATGAAAAGATTGGAAGCTTTTGAGAGAACAGAAGTATATGCTAATGCTATCACATTCTCTATTTCTCCTCTTTTTTTTTTTTTTTTTTTTTTTTTTTTTTCTCAACTCTTAAATTGTATTCTAACAAAATTATGACATCTTTTACTCTTTAAATTCTTGGCTGCAGTTGGAACTGCAGAATACACCGAGGAACCAACAACAAATGTGAAGTTTCAAAGGTCTCTCAGTTTGCCAGGATGCTCAGGTTCATTGTCGTTGCTTGGAACTGGTCAGTTTCCTTAGTATCATACAGCATTCATTTTAAGAAAAAATAAAGCTCATTCGTAGAACCTATGAAACATACATAAAATGTTAGAATATTGGCTATTATTGTTACTGTTTTTATATACTTGCAATGGCTTATAAGAGAAAAAACAGAACAACAAAATATTGAAGAAGTTGGAGCTCTTCCTGTTCTTGTGTACTTGTGTATGGGAGCAGGATTATAGATATTTTATTTGAGGCAATTTTCGTTTGCTCTCCAAATGCAGGATATGACTGAGTTGTTCAAACCTGTTTTGAGAGATAGGCTATTGGTATTGACCGCATATATCTTATATATCTCGTACAAGGCATCTTGTTATTCTTTCCATTGTAATTCATAATACTTGCTGAAAGAATGAAGGGACAATTACTTTGGAAAATGCCACTCGTTAGAAAACTTATGACACCACTGCATGAGCTGCAGTGTTGGTGGCTTTTATAATTACATTAAGAAAATCAATGGTTATTGGGGATCAAAAATATGATGAAACCTTTTTATCCATCATTCAACTTTGATTTCATGAAGTACTGTGGTAGTGCTAACCCTAAGGATTAGCATGATTGGTTGGGGCTCATTCCTTATAAAATGGAGGTCATTGGTTCGAAGTTCCCCTTTCTCCCCTAGGGGTCATACTCACTCATTAGAAAACGCGTGGCAATGATATTCTTAGCTGTTACATTTTATTCTTTCAATAGCTTTGAGCAATCAAAAGACTACTAAACAAGGAACTTGCTCTCTTCATAGAACTCTGTATGAAGAGAGCAATTGGTAAGTGTTTTAGTTCACCTTGAATACCAATGTGCAGCTGTAAGAAGTCTTTAGATTTTAGTAACTTTTTCTTGAAATGCTTTTTTTTTTTTTTTTTTTTAACTCAAGTAACCCTACCGTTGTCTAGAGGGGTTCGAAGATAATTTTGATTGTCTGGCTGTGGAATAATTTCAGGATACAGGGAGAAAGTTTTTGCGATCATTGGTGTTAAGGTCTATGCTGCGGGACTGTATGTAAATCTGTCTATTTTAAATCAATTGAATGCTTGGAAAGGGAAATCAACAGCTGAGATTCAGGGGAGTCCTTCCTTGTTCAACTCAATTTTTAATTGTAAGGACAAAAAAATATATATGTTCATGCTTTCTTGCTCTATGAGAGAGAGATGTCGCAAAAGTAACTTTTGAAAGTTGATAGTGTCATTTTTCTTAATCACAGCTCCTTTTGAGAAATCATTACAGATTGTTCTGGTCAGAGATGTTGATGGTAAAACTTTTTGGGATGCCTTAGACGATGCCATCTCCCCACGAATCAAAGCACCCGCTGCCATTGATGAATCTGCTCTGTCCACATTCCGTAGCATCTTCCAAGGGCGACCCCTTAAGAAAGGAACTTTCATATTTTTGAGTTGGCTGGATCCATCGAAAATGCTTGTAAGTATGACTTATATATGCAACATTGCTACAAGCATGCGTTGTACATAGATGTTTGCGCACTTAAGGCATCTTCTTCCGCCGCGCCCCCCCCTCGCGAAATTCTTTACACATTCATTCACATGGTTTTATAGTGATTTTGTTATGAACTGATCCATCAAGATTTATTGTCATTTTCAGGTTTGTGTCTCATCAAATGGGCTTCCATCTAGTGTTGATGCTGAGATTGAGTCAGGGAATGTGACTTGCGCTCTTTTTGATGTATTTTTTGGAGATGCACCCGTTTCTCCCTCCTTGAAAGATTCAGTTTCCAAGGGGTTGGCAACAATCCTCAAGTAGATGCGATGAGCTCGTTTCTTAAATTACTTGTTTTTCAGATATACTGTATGTAATTCTTGATTACTTGAGCTCCTGTCAATCTAATCAGCATATGTTTACCTGGCTGGGAAATTGTTGTAGAATTTGAAAGAAAAGGTACATTTCTGAACCATCAGAGTAACGCTCACTAGATTTTGGTATTGGTTTCTTAATAAAGTTTAATCTCTGGATTCCTTGCATATTCCCTCATACTTTTGCATGCTAAATTTTGCAAGCGGTTGAGCAGCAGTTGTTTCCCTAGTTGACCAAGCTACAAGTTTTTGTTTTTAGACCTTTTTTTCCCCTGTTCTGCCTAGTGCCAGGTAATTGCTCATGAGAAAAAACTTTTGCCGTCTGAGTCTCTTAAATCAATCTCTGAAATGCTGTATCACTATGTCAATGTATGGCATTTTGTTGGTCTAGTGGCTTCATTAGGTACTGGTGCAGAAGGTATTGGGGGTGGTGCAAGGTAGGCCCATTAGTTTGGGTTTGGAAATAGGTTGAGGTCTGTCCTCGCTTTGCAGAAGCAAGAAGACTCTCAATGTGAATCCATCTCTCTTTTTTTATTTTTTTAATGGAACTAGAGAAACAACAAAAACAGCTGAGACAACTAAAACAGTTGAGGCTGGGGGATCCTTTCCATTGTCAATGAGGATAAATAGCCCAAGTTGATGGGAGATGGATGCTACCATAGTGTCTTCTGGAGGTACCCCATTTTACCACATGGTGGATGTAAAGTTGGCACTTCTGTTGACTTTTCTAACTTTCCAATTTGAGGAAGTAGGAATGGTGAGGAGGGTATCTGAAATGATGGCGGAAATGTTCTAGTTAGAAATGAGATCAGGGTTGAGGATCAGAATGATTGTAGAAGAGTCTCATTTTGAGATGAAAGATTTAAGCCTTAGAGAGACTATCAGTTGAGTGGCCAGCAGGGCTGCAAGGGCTTCTCCTATGCTGGGATCACAAGAGGGTCCCGAACCAGAACATACCTGAATGATTTGCTTGTAAGAGTAAAAACAAATGGCTGCTTGCATGGACAAGCCTTCATGGATGACAGTGTCAAAAATGATCTTAAACACAGGTTGGAGTGATAACGATAAACCTACGTCACCTCATCCTTCTCTCGATTTTATGGTATCAGAGCTTTATTGCTCACGCAGATTTATTTTGATCTCTACATGGAGTAGGCTCCCATTTTTGAACAGGAGGGTTGGTAGACTTATTTTTCGGAGTGGAGAAGTGCTCCAAAGAGACTTTTTTGGTTTGTCTTGCTATTGTATCATGAAGTTAGCTGAGAAAGCTTTGTCGCAAACCTGACCGGTAGAAAAGCTTGATATTATGTCTAAACCATGTCTTATATTCTAAGTTACGGAGATGCTTGAACTTGAGAGGTACTTGTAGATTGCGACTGTACTTAGGGGCTTTGGCAGAGACTTCTTAAGAAGATTTGTATTGTGACTTGATATGATTTAAGTCAAGATGGATACTTGTGGACATGTGACTTGGAACATATCAAGTCAGTGAGTCTATTTAAGTTTCTTTTCCTTTCTTGTTTTTGGTTGGCACGCATGGGTATTTTTTAGCCAACTTTCATAACCGACTTTGGTTCTTTTGAAAGGAGTGATATCAGAGAGCGTGCTGTACATGGAGAGAAACTAAGAGCTTTTTTTTTCCTTTTTATTTTTTTATTTTTTTTATTTTAATTTTATTTTTCCACTCGTTGCGGGATTGCACAAGCGAGAATTTTTTCTTTCTTGTTGGAGGCACTACAACAGGAGAAAAACGTAAGAAATAAATGAGAGAGAAAAACAGAGAGACCAACTGCTACTTGTTTCTAGAAAAAGAGAAGGTCGTACTTTTGTTTTCTCATTTGGAGATCTTATATGTGATAATGAGATATGGGTGTAGTAAGGCTTTTGGGTTCTGAGTGATTTTCTATTCCATTTTTCTTTTTTAAAAGATAACTAGGGTATATAAGGCTTTCCCTCAATTAAATTTCTAAGTCATCGTGCAATGCACCCCTTTCACACAGGTCAAGTAAAGCTCAAGCTTTCGCTCATGGGCATGACCCAAGAAATTATTTGTACTAAAAGGGAGTTGAATCTTTGACTTGATACTTCATGAAGCACCAAAGCCAAATGACTTATCACTTTAGCCAACTCATTAGGGTTAACTGTATTCCATCTTTGATAGTGATTTTCTTCGTAATTGATTCCGTCTATGTACTTACATCATGTTAACGAAACAACCTAAATCTATAACAATGCAATAGAATTGCAGAAGCTGCTTAGGTCACTTGGGCAATCAGGACAGATGTCTTACACTAATAGCTTTGCTTGTAGAAATTGTCATTAAGAGAAGATTAGCAATCTGTTACAACTGTGTCTGATTTTATCTTCTCAAGCATCTTGACAACCTCAGCCATTGTAGGCCTCATGGAGGGCTCTGGTTCAAGACACATCAAGGCAATGTTGAATACGTTGTTAATCTCATCCTCTGGACAATTTTCTAAACTACTGTCGAGTACATGCTCCTCCCTCTTATGTTCAACAACTGCCTTCACCTGCTCAAACATTAACAGAACAATTTCAAACAAAGTGAATCACCATATCAATCCTTTAGAGAGGTGCAACATTCAAGCACTTTGCAACAAATAAATGCTTTAGACATTTTTAATTTAATTAAGCGGGTCAGACCTCTTAACCATAACTCTCTAATTTTGTATTAGGTTCGTGTCGAGTTCGCGGGTCATGTCAAAATTTGTCAGCCCTACTTTTAGCCAAACCTTTTGGGATAAATGATGATTTAACATAATATTAGAGCCCGAAATTCTAAGTTCAAACTCTTAATCCACAATTTAATTCCCATTAAAATTATATATTTTACATGCTTAAGCAATCTGATAAGCGGGAATTTAACAGTAACTTACCCATGACACAAGCTTAGTTCCCTCCTCCATAAATGCTTCATCAGTCGGTTTTTTCCCTGTCAAAAGCTCCAGCAAGACAACCCCAAAACTGTAAACATCCCCTTTTGCCGTGGCTCTTCCAGTATCAAAATATTCTGCAGAACATAAGTGATGAGAAATTAGTATTACTAGGCACACAAGATCCAAGATCAGGGGAGACTAACTATAAAGGCTTGGTGGTTGATACCAGGAGGCAAATATCCAAAAGTTCCAGCAACAAATGTAGAAACATGAGTCTTGTCTGGTTCCATCAATGTTGCCAGGCCAAAATCAGACACCCGAGCCTCCATGTTCTGATCCAACAATATATTGCTTGACTTAATATCTCTGTGAATAATGTGAGGGATGCAATCATGATGAAGGTATGATATTCCTCTTGCAGCACCTACTGCTATTTTGTATCTGGTTGCCCAATCCAAACCCTTCTTGTTCACAGCTCTTCCTGCAGTACCATAGTCTACTGTTAGAGCAAAGGAAAACAGAACATAAATGGAAAATTTAAAACAAACTGGGTTTATGTACGTGTGTGTGTGTGTATATATATATGTGTGTATTTTGTGTTAATATGAGTGGGTTTATGTGTGTGAAATGAATGTATATAAACTCGATATCTGTTTAAGATTCGAGTTAATTTAACTAAAAACTCAAATAATAAATCTTAACAACAATTAAATAATTAATAATTACTATGAATTTATAAATAAATTAAACAATCGCGACATTTACTTCATATATGAAATCAATAAGTTAATTGAGTTGAGCTTGAGTTTGTTTGACAAATAAATGAACATAGCTTGAACAAATTATTTAGCACGGTGATAAGCTCGAGCTCGGCTCGTGTCTGAAAAAAAAAAATAGAACAAACCCAACTTGAACATTCAATACTCGATTCGATTACAGCCTTACAAACAAGTTTCCATGTCAATGAACATAAGAAAGAAAGATATTAATTCAGAAAAATATAAACAGAAAAAAAAAAAGCTTGGGTTTGAAGCTAGAAAAGCATACCATGCAGGAAACTGTCAAGGCTTCCATTAGGCATGAGCTCGTAAATGAGAAGATTATAGTGAGAAGCAGTGTAATATCCATGAAGAGTTACAATATTGCGGTGCTTTATGTCTCCCATTGCTTCCAACTCTCTCTCAAAACCTCGATCTCTTTCTGCAGTTCCCCTACTCAGTCTTTTGACAGCAAATGCTGTTGATTCATTCACAGCTAATCTGTAAACTGTGCCATATCCTCCACGCCCAATGATGTCCTTGTTGCTCAGTTTCAGTGTCTTCTTCAACAACACTTCAGATTTCAGAGACTGCATCATTGGAGACCTGAACATCACCATCTTCCCACCTGCATATGCCACGGAGACAAGATTCCAACTCAGAATCTCCGCTCTGATATCGTGTTAATTCTGTATATAGATGTATATACCTGAGAAGCCATCTTCATAAACCATGTGCCTTCTTTTCCATCGCCTATAGAGGAGGACTGAAATGATGATCTTTGATATAACAAAAGCAACGCAGCATATTGTTATGTACAGTGCTAAGACCACAGCATTTCCCATTTACAAATTAATAGAGCTTCAAGGCTAGATGAAGTATTGCAGAGACTTGGAAAATGTCTCAAAATTTGATATGGAAAATATCCAAATAAAATGTTAATTGGAATCAAAATATATATATAATCAAGTTGAGGGGTGAATGAAGGGAAAGTTTATGAAGGAAGCAGCTAGAATGGTTTTGATAAATGATCATTTGAGACAGATGGGGGGCTCTTAGCTTTATTATCACGTGAGGAAGGGACAGCTTTATTTTTGTCCGTGTACCTTTCTTGACATTTTCATTTATGTACGTATCCGGGCATGCCGACTCCATGAAACGTGCTACATTTTAATTTGGTGAGTACGGACCAGAATCTCTAGCAATTTTTTATCTGAGTAGAAAATATGAGAGAGTTTCTATGAGATTTATGTGTCCCAACAAGTGAATGGGTTGTGTGAAATTTATTGGAACAGATAGGGTTTATAGAGACTTGTTCACATTTACTGTCTGAATTGAGAGAACTCGTATGAAATGAGATTTTTGGCAATTTTTTAGTTGAATTGTTAGTAATCTATGTAGAAAATGTGAGAGAGCTTGATGAGGTCTACCTGTTCCAACAAGTGAGTGAGCTGACCAAAACTTATCGAGGCAAATGAATTTTATAAAAATTCTTGTATATTTATTGTCTAAATTGCTATCAATCTAAACTAAGTTCGTAGTATACTTTATTGGGTGAATGTATAATATAATATAATATAATGTAGGTGATAATCACATGTAGACAATAAGTACAATGGAAGGTACTTTTATGGATAATGTCATGTGGCCGCAAAAGTTGAATGCCTGGAACACGGTGGGCATGATGAGAGTGGTGAAAATGGAGCAAAATTCAAAGAAGGGTGACAGCACATCCCACCAAAAGGTGAAGGGCAGCAAGAATGCAATCATGTGAGATTCTACGCTGTAACCATTTATTCTTTACCACCTGTCTGGCTGTCCTTGCCCTTTGTGTCAGTTGAGAATTCACGAACCCGAAACAACATCCTCTTTTAGGGATAAGAACACAACATCATCAGTTTGGGCAAGTAAAAGCTTTTATAAAACTTCAATTCGAGCAGTAAATTGTTGGGGTTTGGGCTTGGTAGGTTCGGACTTGGATCTCAAAGAACACATGTCATTTTATAATACTGAGTTAGAGAAATTTCTTTCAACTTAATAATTTGAAAGAAAACTTTATTGGTCCAAATCCGAATCCCTTATTTTCCGGACTTTTCATATTTGACCCCGCCAACACTTTCCGCTCCACCACCAGATCAGCACCCATCCCACCCACAACACTCACCACACTCCTTAATTCTCGCACAAGATTGTATAACTATCTCTCGTGGAAGGCTCAGGTAAGTCCCACAAGTTCACAAATTTTTTGGATTACTTGTCCGCCGTTTATCAACCATTAAATGTAACTGCTTCTCCTTTGCCTTTTTGTTATGAAGTTCTTATTTCTTGTCCTCAGCTCGAGTAGAAGCTCGCAACTACGTTCACACAAACTGTTGTCATATCATTCAAAAAAATTTCAGAAATTTAGAATGAAAGAAGATTGCCCACAGAAAAATGAGGACAATGTGATATTTATACTCTAAGATAGTGAAATATTTTTGCTAGGGAAAAGAAATCAGAAATGCAATTCACAGCCTCACAGGTGAAATTGGTGTACAAGGACTCACAGGTGAGTGGCTTCTCTGTCAAATGGAGAGGATATTGGTTGGATTAAATCGTTGACTAGTCAACACTTGGTTTGGGAAATGGGGGGAGTCGTTAAACGCACAGTGTTGGCTTCAGCACTCCAGATCTGTCAAGACATCGAAAAGATTTTAGATGGGCGGCCGATATTCCATTGAAGAACCTTTTCCATTGTGTGCACGCAAGGCAGTAAACTTTGAATGGGTATTACTTAGAAAAATAAAAGGGAAAACTTTAGAAACCTCTGATATGAACTTTCTTTTTATACCACCATTCTAGAGTTTTTAAACTCTAACAAACTTTAAATTTCTTTTAATTACACTATTATGTTAGGATTTTCTGTTAATGTTTTTATCAAAATGCTCAAAATACCCTTGTTTTTGTTTAATTAAAAAAATTCTGAAAAGAAGTTGCAAAAAGCACGTTTTCATTTATTTGTTTTTATTTTTATTTTTTTTTGTGTCTGCAAACAAGGCATAAGATGAACACCAAGATGACATCTCTGAGACGTGTTAAGAAATATCTATTTTATTACTAGCTTCAAGAATGAGATATATGTACTTACATGTACATGATAAAAAAAAAAACAAGTAGAAGTAGATAAAACCTAGAGAAACCTCCCCTTTCCGGGAAGAGATCCTAACTATCCCACAGTCCAGGCCACTTAAGATAATCCATATTGAACAGCTCCTGCATTCCTGTGAGCAGCTACAGCAACAGCTGCAGCGCCAGCTGCACCAAATTGTGACTGTGCCTGCAGCAGTTTTGCATCGATGGTAATTCGATCATTCAACTGATCTCCCTTGGTTTGCGGTTGGATATATGGATTAGTGTTGACATCCATTGCCATGCCCGAGGCTGGTTTGGCTGTAACATTGCATTGTTGGGGTTTGGCTTGTGACAAATCTCTCTCCTCCTCAAACCCAGATTTCTCTTGATTCGCCGTGTGAGTCTTTAGAAACCACTGTTGAGTTACTGCCTGAGGAGTAAGAACTGCATTTCTATCATACATCCTTGAACCATATTCATCTTTCATACTTCTCAAATCCTCATAAGGCAGTACTGGTCCCACAACTCTACCAGGCTTTGCTGTTCATAGAAAACAAAAAAAAAAACATCACAATCACACTAGAGAATCTGGGCAGATTTCAGAACTCCCTCAAGCATGGCATTATTGTTGCTTAACAAAGACAGGAAGCAGAGAAACAAACATAGAGAATGCCACACCTATTGGAACCCTTGGTGGAGGCCGTGAAACTTTAGATGGATTTCCAGAACTTGCATCCATTGACCTAAAATTCGATGAAGCCTGCTCTGCAATTTGCCGGTTCTGATGCGAAGTCAAATTTTTCTGTGTGCTAGGAGGAATTGTATTTGAGTGAACAGTGGACCTGCAAATAAAGTTCAGTAAACCACACTTATCAGGATATCCTATAGCAAAATCACAATATTCCTGTAGCGGTAAAATCATTCCAAATTTAACCCTTCCATTACTGAGTTAACAATTAGACTCGTTTGTAGTTCCACTCTTCCAAAAGGCATAATTTGCCCTAATGTGAGGGAGCCCAGGAAGCATGGGTGTGTGTGCACACGAGCACACACAGAAAGGCCATCTATGATGGCCTGTTGAGGGTTCCACTCACATACTTTCCATGTATGGGGGAAAAGCCTAGGCAACACAAACACTCGCTGAAGTTAGATTGAACTTGTGCCTTTACCGTGGGAGAGAGACATGCTTCCTCTCTAAAGGATAAACCGGTGAACTTTTACCACCATTTTCCTCAAGATGTGCAAACTGCTTTCTGAACTGACATATACCACTGCAATGAAGTAACATGCAACAAATCATCATAAAAGTATAAAAAAAAAATACATTTAGAAGAAGAAAAAAAAACACGCAACAGTTCTCAGTGAAAATAATTTTTAAAACCTAGGATATAGGAAATTTGAGCCTTCAGTTCCATTCACGTAGTCTTTGAGCAGCTGAGGATGGTATTCTAGTATCTCTCGGTATATTAGTTCTCTGATGTCCTCCTTTATCACCCTTCTTCTCTCAAACTCGAACTCCAACTTTGAGATTGGCTGAGCAGAAGGTTCTCTCTCAACTTTGGCAAGTCCCTTAAAGTAAGGATCAGCCAATGCCTAAGAAGATAAAAAGAAAGAAAAGGACTATGATATTATTTTGGGCAAGAAAAGGCTTTAGAAAAAAAAAAAAAAAAAAAAATCATTAAGAGGCTTCATAGATATGCTGGCTAGATGAATCTCAGACAGTACTCAAACAAGAAGAAAAATATTGAACACAGACCTCTTCGGCAGTTGGCCGATCCTTCGGATCAAATGCTAACAGCCTCTGCAATAAACGGAGTGCAAGAGGATCTGCATTTGGAAATTTCTGTTGAAAGGGCACAGGAGGTTTTTTCCTCATTTCTATCAAATATTTTCGCGACTTCTCATTTCGAACCTGGATATGCTCAACACAAATCTAATATCAAGAGCATCAAAAAGCAATACTATAACTTGCATAACAACAGAGATAAAGAGACAGAGAGATGTATCTTACCGCTGAAATGGTTTCTGGTGAAGGTGTCCCAAGAAGATCAGTGATCAAATCTAATTGATGAATAATACTTTTACCAGGAAATAAGGGCTTCCCCGTCAGTATCTCAGCGAAGATGCAGCCAATACTCCATATATCAATTGCAGGTGTATACTGTAAAAAAGATATAAGAACAAGTCAGACTAACAATTTATTTTTACCAACTAAGAAAGTTGACACTGCAATTGAACTGTTTCAGAGAAACTGGCATAACCTGACACAATTACCTGAATGACAGATATGTAAACTTCCAAGACAGTTCAACAGTCCTCCCTGAACAAGAATTATTATAATCTAGGCATTACTGCTTACTATAAGCACTTAGGAGACATTCTAAAAATGTGATTTTCAATGTTTATACCCATCTTTTCTGGATAGAGGATAAACTACGTAGAGATGCTAAAAGGGATGGGATAAATAAAGAACAAATATACCATACTGCTTATATCATACCCATTCAAACCCTGGTCTAAAATCTTTCCGCTCATAGGTGCTCGATACGCATGTATAAAGTCCTAAATAACTTCCAAATACAAGATTGGAGTGAAGTTGCAATTCAACCAGCAATCAATTGAACTTCAATGAGTCCAGTACATTATAACATCCAATATGAGTTTCCACTTCAAACTTCATGCCACATCACCAAAATTAGGTTTAAGTTTTCCACTGTTTTCAATGGTACTAAACAAATAACTGATATTTAAATCTCTAATATGACTCGTTTGAGATAATATGGTGAATGATGTAAGAAAAGTGCTCCTGGATACATACCCATCAAACTCAGTAAAAACTATTCTAATGTGCCTCTGAAAAACGCTTTACTAAAAATTGAAGAGTGGTAAAGATCTCTGCAAAATGAATTAACCAGAAACAATCATGCAAGATGATGAATTCTGGAAACCGAGAGAATGTCAAGACTATACAAAACAGCATGCATAACAAATTAAATCCATCAACATAAATGACATGAATTTGGGAGATGCTATCCATCTGCTAACATAGGGGTAGTAAAGCAAACGAGGAAACTGCACATAAGCTGTGCATGGAAGACAAGCCATATACCTTTGAGAAAAATGATCCACACAATTCCGGAGCCCTATACCATCTTGTGGCAACATAGTCCTGCAAAGTAAATTGAAAGAAACAGCATAAAAGATGACGCTTCACTCACTACTGGGAATATATATATCAGCCAATGCCTGCCATAAAGCTAAATATGTAAGAGTATAGGAAAACAATGTACCGTCCAAAATATTGTTGTTGGCATATCACTAAATGCAACTCTTGCTAATCCAAAGTCACAAACTTTGAGTTTGCAATTTGCATTTGCCAATATATTTTTCGGCTTAAGATCTCGGTGATAAACATTTGCTGCAACCAATCAACCTAAAACATGTCAATGCCCACAACAGATTCCAGACAACCCCCCCCCCCCCCCCCCCCCCCCCCAACAAACATTAAAAATAAAACTAAAGGGAAAAGCAACAACCACAGAAGGAAGCACATAGAGCAAGAGCGCACACACATGCCAAGGAAATTACCAGTATGCATATATTTCAATGCACGTAGCATCTGATAAAGAAAAAACTGATGGTGTTCATGCGTCAAGTCATCATTAGCTTTAATCACTTGGTGAAGATCAGATTCCATTAGCTCAAAAACAACATAAATGTCTTTGAACTCTCTCTTTGATGGTGGCAACATGATGCGCTTAATTTCAACAATATCAGGATGCCGTAAGAGCCTGAGCAACTTTATTTCACGCAGGATCCGTATAGAATCAGAGATGTGCTCAAAAACATCATGTATTTTTTTTATTGCGACTTTTTCGCCAGTATGTGTGTCAATTGCTGCACAAACAACTCCATAGCTTCCCTTCCCTATAACTTCAAGAATTCTATATCGATTTGCATCACCATAGTCAGTAAAAAAATCAATCTCCTTCAGGTCCTGAAAAATGAAAAACCTAAGTCAAATTTGTGTGTATTATTTGGATCTTAAGTCAGATGATTTAGTCCAGACAACAAATAACTATCAAAGAATTAACGCTATATACAGTGTAAACAGGGAATTAACCCTTTCTCACTAACCATACAAAACTAAGAGTATAAGGCTAGCAGTGCACAAAATTCATACATGCACTACAGGTCCCCTAAACTAACCATACCCACAAGAAAATAGCCTGAGATCAACAAAATCCAAACATTGTTCTAAACAATAATTTTCAAGTATTTCAGTGTTTCATGATCCTTGTCGCAAATCCAAGTTTCCAACCTCATCGGTCAATCACATAGCCAAAATGGGCAACTTTCAATGATCCATAAAATTTTAACTCAAAGCATTAATTTTGTTTTAAAAAAAAAATACAGAATATATGAGCTCCCAACAAAAAAAAATAATAATAAGGGAATAGAATCTGGCACTAGAGAGAAATAAAGCATAACAATTTGCGGTAATGAAGTATCAACCAGTAATATAAGAGACCAGATCCGTTTCTTGGAATTGAATTACAGAACCGTATATATAAAAAGAATAAGAAAGCCCATAAAGAAATCCACATAAGACAGAATCAATAGTTTGCTTTTAGGTCCTAGCAAAAGCACAATTGTTTATCCAAATCAACTGAATAATTGTTTATCCAAACCCATCAAAATCAAATTCTTACGGCCGACACACATCAATCCAACACCCACATGTTCATTTAAAGATCATACTGTTCTTTTAAGTTTGACCATAATTTTGTTTTTTTTAATAAAATAAAAAAACAACAAAAGAAAAGAAACAGAATCAACACCCTGTAAAGCTATATTTGGCACAGGTTATGCTTCACAATATCCAGTAATTCAATTTTCTATTTTTATTTCTCTTTCTTTTACTTAGGTCTGCTCAATTTACATCCTACGTTTTATTCATCGTCTTCGATCACAAGTATAAGCTTACCTAACAACAACAACCCCCCCCCCCCCCCCCCCCCCCCCCCTCAAAAAAACAAAAAAAAAAAATCAGTCTTTCACATTTCCCAGCATGCACTTTCTCAGCAACCAAACAGATCACAACCCCAAATCAACCAAATGGCGAGAGACAGAGAAAGAAAGAAAGAAAGAACGAGAGGGAGAGGGAGATAGAGAGACCTTCTTTGGCTGATTTTGCAGCATATTCTTTGTTCTTGCTTTTTCTTTCAGATCAAATTGGAAAATTTCAATAATTGAGAGCAAAACTTAACCGCATTTGCCCCAGCAAGACCAAATCCGGATCACGAGCCCACAGTCCGCCCTCAGATTTCGCCCGAAACGCTTCTTAACGCTTCTTTACACACATACACCACATCCAAATCTCAATCCCCCACCACTGAAATCCCAGATCCACCAGAAACCTCCCCAATTACCAATAAACTAGTTCAAACTCGACCGAGAATCGTCGAATTTGAGTTGAGAGCCACGAAATTGGGACAATTTGGGGATTTTGAGTGCCGCACAAACCCTAGTTTAAATAAAGAAACTGGAGTAGCAGTGACACAAAGAGAGAGAGAGAGAGAGAGAGAAAATGAAAGGAAGGTGTGGTTTATATACGTGGGAAGTCTCATGGAGTTCTTCCTTATCCACTCATTTTCAAGCGCATTTTGTAAGAGGATCTCGCTTGGATGCTGCACTGCCTTTTCTAGCGTTTTTTAATGCTTCATATTTTAATTTAATTTTAATTTAATTTTTATTTTATCAAAAAATAAAAAGCGAAAATGAAATTAAATTTGACTCGGTTTAATACTACGTTTTATACTTTTATGTTACCTCGTTTTACTAGGCTGATGTGATAATTAAAACGCTAAAAAGTATTGTCACATTAATTCAGTAAAATTGAATGAGACGTGTAGCATTTAGCGTTTCTCTTTTTAAAATTTTTCTTCTTGGTCTTAAAATTTTCCATCAACTATTTTTTTTTTCAAGAATTATTTTTAAAAAAAAATTAAATAATAAATATTTAATCATATTCGTATTTATTATCTTATTTTTATTTTTCAAGAAAAATAAATTTATTTTAAATATTTTGTATAACAGTTTAATTGTAAATTTACAAAAGGTTTAAACTCTATGCGCGTGAGAGTAAGGCCGTCAATTTTTGACACCATTTATAAACTCAACACAAAATTAAGGAGTTCAAGTTTATGTGTTTAGCCTATTTCATTAAATAGATCAAATTATGATGGATGTATTTTTACCCTAAATTAAAACTTACAAGAACAATGTAAACAGTTAGCAATCCTAAATGTTGTCGGTCGGTTTCGAATCATCTTATATTCATTACTCGACATGATATTTAGGACTGTCAATTTTTTACACGACTTACGAATTTAACATGAATAAAATACAAAATTAGTGGGTTAAGATCGAGAGTCTTACCCGTTTAACTAAATAAGTTATAGGGTAAAGTCCACTTAACCTCTTTAAACTATCACTCCAATGACAATTTACCTCTCAAACTATCAGTTACGACAATTTACCCTCCAAATTGCCAAAACAATGACAATGTATTCCCAATGCTAGCAAAATGATGAAATTACCCATATAGAATTTTCAATAAGACAAAAATGCCCTTAAAATTTTGAAAAAAAATTAAATTAAATTTTAGTATTTTTGTTTTTATTTTAATAAGGGCAATTTCATCATTTTTTAAAAAATTAGAGATACATTGTCATTGTTTTTATAGTTTGTGGAGTAGATTGTCATTATGGTGATAGTTTGAGAGGGTTGAATGGAGTTTACCATAAATTATATTAAAATTTACCTATAGAATCTTATACTTATTTTTCAACACGATCAAAACACAATACACGAACACGAATTGCTACCCTTCCACAAAAGCCTAAAGGAAATGTGAAAATCATCTGTAATTTTTGGTTTTGGTAAAGGCAAAAGTTTTTAGTTGTATTTTAAAGTGATGAGTATCCCTTAGTTGTTTATAGGGGTGGGACCTACTCGTTGCTCTTGGGAAACGAATATCCCTCCAAAATTTTAAAATATATACTTTTTTTTATAAAATGTCGGGGGTATTTCGTTTCCCCACAGCATCGTATGCGGCAAAAATACCTCTTTAGTTAGTTTTTTAAGGTTTATTTTTTATTTTTGTCATAATATATGAGTTAAGAATTATTCTCATAGGAAACAATTTAAATATAACCAATTTGCCATGACATAAGTTTCTGGAGGGATTATATATATTTATTTACTTGTTTATTTATATAAAGAAAAATAATAAAAGCACAACTTTGACCCAACTTTTATTTTAGTTTAAAAAAAAAAAAAAAAAAAAAAAAAAAACTACGTGTGGAGGAGAGAGAACCTTAATCTAAAGAGCAAGAAAGATTTGGTCTATAAGTTGGGCCAAAGTTGAGTTTAAATTGTGGCTGTATCACACCTCTTATATAAATATAAGTTCACCCCTCACACTAAAAATCCTAAATCCGCCCCTAGTAGTTTAAAAAGTAACCATTTCTTTTTAATTTTCGAAGTCGTAATCCGCTCATCAATTCGTTTGTAATTTACTAAAATGTAGAAATTGGCTTAAGAGTGTTTCTTATCGCTACCCATTTGAGTATAATCCAATTGAATGGCAATATATTTTGCCTAATTGGCTATAGGTTAGTGTCATTCCAAAAGATTACGATTACATAAATGATTTTAATTTTTATTTATCGTTTTCAGATTGCCTAAGATGAAAATAGCTTTTGAAAGTACATCCCTTCCTTCGATAATATATAATTCAATCAAACTATATATATATATATATATATATATATATATATATATATATAAAACGGCCTTGTGGGTGAATTTAAAGGTGATAATTCGCCCCTAAATCTTGATGGTTCTAAAGGTTTTTTTAGTTCTAAGAGCGTATTTAGAAATGTGATTTTACAGGTTGAAAGTGTGATTTCAAATTAAATTAGATAAAATATCTCGTTAAATAATGTATTTTGCAAAAATTATGATTTAAAAACACACAAAAAAAAAAAAATTATATTCTCAAATTAGAGGTAAGAGTTGTGTTTTAAAAAAAGCAGGATAGTGAACATACAACATCCTCATGTCGAACAGGGTAGTACACTAGTACATTTGAAAGGCCAAGGGAAACGACTAGTTCATGATTAACAAGACGTTTTCAATATTCTAATTTTATATTGGTTTTTATGGATTATCTGCCTACAAATGATTTGAAAATATCAACATGTACATGTGTTGAGAAGTTTTGAAAAGTAGAATAGGAAAAGTAACTTTTACAATAACAAAAGAGAGAAATTCAAAAAAGGGGCTCAAGTATACATTTACAACATGTTGATTGCATTTGCTTATGGTCCACTTACGTTTGTAATTTTAAAAAATGCGATTTGAAAATAACGATTTTAAAATATGTGATTTGAAAACGTAATTTTTAAAAACGCAATTAAACACTTGACAAAATTGCAGCTAAAATCGCAGTTTAGCTTTTTAAAATTCTGTATTTTTAAAAAGGCAAGTTATTACCTGCGATTTAAAAACATAGAAAATATACGTTTTTAAATCACAATTTTTTTAAAAATGCAATTCCAAACAGTTTACTTTCTATGATTTGGTTTAAAATCGGATTTTTTATCTATGAAATCGCAATGCCGAATGCACCGTTAGTGACTCGGAATTCTACTTGTAAAATTATCAAATTCTATAGTTTTGGTAACCCAAAGAAAACTTTGACCAAAGACTCATCAGGTTTGGATTTAGTTACCAATATTAATTGGATTTAGTTCAATTAATCTTTTGCTGCAATTTTAATGTCAAGTCATAGTTGCAGCATCTCATGAATTTTACAGATATATAAAAGAAAAAGGTAAAAATGTTGGGGTATTATACAGATCCTCTTATAGGTGTATAATGTAGCGCCCCGCCCTTAAATAAATTGTTGCAGTGGAAGAATACCTATAATAAATTTTATTTTTTTTTTAATTTTTTTTAATTTTTCTTTTGAATTGACCTTATAAACTCAACAATAAAACTATATATATATATATATATATATATATATATATATATTCCATTATTTATGACGGCAAAACACATACATATAGGTAGGAGTGCTTAAACTGTTATAACCAGCGGTTATTGGCTATAACCGCAATCGCAACCACTTTGGGCAGTTATCGATTTTTAATAACCGCAAATGCTTAGGTGGTTAGTATTTATTTTATAACCAATGATTAACGGTTATTCAATCTAATAACTGACGGTTTTATAACCGCTTTTTTTTTTATATAGGCTTTTGAGCATTTTAAGTGTTTTAGGCATTTAATTGTCCAAAATGTTCCAAAAAAGATGAAAAAAAAAAATGTTTTTTTTTAGCCAGCTAATGTTTTTGAATAAGGTTTAGCCCAAAACATCATATAGTCATAAATAGCTCAAATCCATTAATTCAAATACAAATGAAAAAATTAATATAAAATATAAAATTATAAAAATTGGCCCACAAGCATTATTAGGTTAATAGCATCGAGGGATTGTCCCCAGGGAATGGTCCTTCAGTGTAATGCTGAAGATTGATTCCTTTGGAGCAACCTAGGGAACTGTTCCCAATTTATTAATCTCTTAATTTCATTTCATCTTTTGTGTACATGCACATCAAGCTTAACTCTAATCATGGCTTTATTGTTTTTATAACCATGCAACATTTAATGTCGTTTCTTTAGCACAGTTCATAACTCATTTAGCAACACTTGTAAAATCTTCTAAACACATTTAAATCAACCATTTATTTCATAACTACCATTATTTAAAGCTAGTGATTCAATTAATCTGACAATATCTTACTTTAGAGCATTCACAATGGAAGAGCCAAATGTTACTTTTATCTAAAATGGCTAATCAGATTTATAAAAAATCTCGTACATTAGATTAGCCAAAAAAAAAAAAAGGATATTTAATTAGAAGAGCAAAAAAAAAAAAAAAAAAAAAGTTAAATGTAGCAGCACTTTTCAATGGAGCTATTTTATTTTTTATTGTTTATCTCATCTGTTTTTTCTTTTTCCCAAAACTTTTCCAAAAACGTTTTTCCAATAAAGAGTAAAAAAATAATATTTAAATGATATAGATAAAAATATAGTTAATCGAATGTAAGGGGCCTTTAAAAATTCATAAGCTAAACTAGATAAAGTGAGTTTTGAGAAGCCATTTTGCATAAAAATTTGGCTCCTCTATTGTGAATGCTCTTAGTAATTGAAAACCCACTTCTTCACCACCCATATGAACAAAAATTAGTTATAAACTGGTTTGTATGGACAAAAATTAGCTACAAATTGATTTGTAGCAGTTAGACTGGTTTTGTAGCAAATTGCTACAAAACCAGTCTAAAAAATTGTCAAATGTCCTTTAACATGTGATAAGCGCGTGTTTGCTACAAAACCAATCTAAAAAATAGCCAAATGTCCCTTAACATGTGATAAACACGTGTTTTTTAATAATATGTGCTTCTCGCATTTTTTTAATAGGACTAATAAAAAAATATGTGCTTCTTACATCCTTTATAGACACTTGACAATCTATTATACCCGTTTGTAGTTAATTTGTTTCCTTACTCTCCCTCCCCTCCTAAGATACTTAAGCCCACCAATAATTTAAACTTTAAGTTGATGCACACATTCTCATCTTATTAACTTGGAATCACTTTCCTTTTTTTTTTTAATCAAAATATTAAATTTCCACTAAAATTGCATTAACTTTTAACCAACTCGAAAAGGGTTGGCAGGCCCAAAAATACTATTTTATTTTTTAAGGGTTACAAGAAAAAACACGTATGAAATGGAGTAGGCTCATCAACAACAAGACCCAAATAAAAAAAGCAATATAAAGATAGAAACAAATTCTAGGCAATGAAACTAACAAAGATTCGAGCCTTTCTAAGGCTTGCAAGAAGCGATAAATAAAGACGATAATTCGGTTAAAAGTCCCATTCAGTAAAAGCAATATCTACGTCAAGTGATTATTGCAGGGGAAGTATTACTAATAACCTCCCAAAACAACATCTACATGCTCGAGTGAGACTTGAAGGCAACTATTGTAAGTTATTGACCATTTGAGAATAAATCAAATAAAGAAAGCAAATTGCTTTCATTCATTGTCAAATGCTGCCAATAACTTTCAAAAATGTTTGCAATTGAAAGATTTAAGTAATGCACATTGACCCAAAGCGTTTGTATTTGAAAACTTCTGGCTCAAAAGCTGCCTTCATTACATCATTATTCTTGTCTCCTGCATGCCATTTGCCATCGTCTTAATCTATGATCGACCACTTTTGGTCATCTTTTTGAAGGTATCAACTAATCCAAATATATATATATAGCTTGTGAACCTACAAAGTTGCCGGTCCAAATTTGTATTACCAACTTCTTTGTTAAATAATTTTAGAGAAAAATATAAAAAAGTCTCTAAAATTAATAGTAGTTTGCGATACATAGTTCCACAATGTTCAAAGGTACTAAAATAGTCCATCAAACTATCAAAGTGTGTCAAAAAAATCACATCTTTTTTTATATTCCTATAATACTCATATTCTTTTAAAAATTAAATAAAAAAAATTAATAAAATAAAAAATAAACTAAATTATTTTTTAAATAAAGAAGAAAAAAAAAATCCAAGGGACGAATAAATACAAAATAATTTTTTTGAAATAAATAAAAAATTAGTTATTATAGTTGGCTTTAATTACAAATCGCTCGTGCGGTATAAAAAATATGAATAAATTCAAAATCAAACTCTTTTGTTGGCTCAACTGGTAGTCACCTCTTTTTTTTTTTTCTTTTTTTTTTTTAAATTAATTAATTTTTAAAAGAATAAGAGGATTATAGAAATATAAAAAAAGATGTGACATTTTTTCTAAATTTTATAACTTATAGAAAAGTGGCCTACGTAATAGACCAGCAAGCTTCATGGATCATTGTGCTCTTCATCGGGTAGGACGAATAGTGGCATGTCAACGACAAATATATGCATGCAACTTTTCGTTTTGAACCAATTTGCATTTGGACGGACTCAAATCCCTTCAACACAAATATATGTCACACTCCAATAAAGTAATAATGCCCGATGGCTATTTGGATGGACTCAAATCCTTTCATGTAAGATATTATATGGATGGGAGATTTCATGTATTTCTACATATCCACAAGTGAGATTTACTTCAACATGTGTTGTGTGGATTACAAAATTAGTATCCATATACGAGGGTAGAACTAAAATTTCAAGAGAACGAAAATAATAAAAAATTTTAGAGGGTTCATGTCATAAAAATACATAAAATTTAAGTCCTTTGTGGTTTAACAACTTTATTTTTTTGCCTTCTAGGGTTTATTTTTTATCACAGGAGGTACTTCAGGTTTACGTAAAAACAAAGATAGTACTTCCGTCTAAATTCCGTCCAAAATTTGACGGAAAGCCACATCAGCATTATTAAAAAATCGACACGTGTCCATATACCTAATTTAAAATTTAAAATATATATACTTTTTAAATTAAAAACATTAAAATTACAATTTAATTAATTAATTTTTTTTTAAAAAAAAAAAAAATTGGAAGTGGCCTAGCTACTCCATCTGTCCGGATTGGGGGTGGCAATCTACCCCCATGGCCCATGGGGGTGGCTTGGCCACCCCAAGGGGCCAAATAGCCTTTCGGGGTGGCTGAACCACCCCCATGGGCCGCAAGCAACCCCCAATTCAGCCATTTGGAGGTGACCCGGGGGGGAATGTTCGAGCTACCCCCAATCCAACCATTTGGGGGTGACTGAAGGCTGAGGGGGGGAGGTGGCCGAGCCACCCCCAATGTGTTTGGGTGTGGTTTCGGCCACCCCCATTGGCCGTGGGGGTGGCTCACCACCCCCAATTAGGCCAGATGCAGGTGGCCAGCCACCCCCCAAATGGCCAAAGAAGCTATCCCTATTTTTTTTTTATTTAATTAAATTAAATTTTTAATTAGGTATATGGACACGTGTCAATTTTTAATGATGGTGACGTGGCTTTTTGTTAAATTTTGAACGGAGGAAGGAGCAAAAAATAATGTTATTAAACCACATCAGTCAAAAGGTATTTAACCCAAAATTTAAAAGAAAACTTCAAATTTTAAAAGCATTTTAAAAAATTTGGGGGCTAGCACCCGAATGCCAAGGGTGGTCTCAAGCGTTTAAAAATTCCTTTGTTTGTTTAAAAATTTTACCCAAATCACAGTCTTATAATAGAATAATTTAAAAGTTTCAATAGATCTTAATCCATTAATGTTATCCCAAGCGGATGTTATCATATATATATAAAAGTCGAGTTTTGACATAGAGAGTGCTTAGAATTGTGATACGTGTTCATGTTTTTTAATATCTGAGAGTGCTTAGAATTGCGACACATGTCCATATTTTTTAATTGTTGTTTTATTTTTTAAAAAATAAAAATCTTAAATTTTATTTTGTATCATTAATTTATTAAAAGATTTGCGGGTTCAAAATTTTATTTTTTTGTTCACTATGTATGAACCGGTACTAAAATAATGTGATCAAGCATACATTATTAATTAAAAAAAATAAAAATCTTAAATTTTATTTTGTATCATTAATTTATTAAAAGATTTGCGGGCTCAAAATTTTATTTTTTTTGTTCAGTATGTATGAACCGGAACCGGTTAAAAAAATTGAAAGGTATTAACTCTATTTTGTTTTTGTTATGTTTTTTTTTTCTTTCTTCAATTAGTACTCTTTTTATATGTTATTTCTTAGATAAAAACTGCAACTTCATAAGTAATACTCTGTTTCTATTTTCATTATTCTTCTTACATTATACGTTTAACTTTATTGTTTGTTTTATCAAATAAAGAAATTATATGTTTTGTCTCGCATGGATATATCTTAAGCTTTATTTTTAATGGCATGGATATATTTTAAGCTTTATTTTTAAAAGACAATATATCAACCTTTTTTAACGGCTCATGAGCTGTTGTTGTTTTCAAATACAACAATAAAAAAGAAAAAAAAGTTTAAAAATCTAAAATTTTATTTATATAGTTTCTTTACTTTTTATTGTAAATTTAATTTACTAAAGGAATTGCATGTTCAATTTCTTCTTTTTTCTTTTAGTCTTAATGTATGTGGATTTTTTTTTTTTTTTTTTTTTTTTTTTTTTTTCAATTAGTATTTTATTTGTATGTTTTTTCTTTGATAAAATTTGCAACTTCGTAAATAATAATTTGTTTCTATATATTTTTCATTCTTCTTCTTATTCAGTTTTTTTTTTTTTTTTGTAACATTAATTTCTTTCTGCATAAATATTTTAATTTATAAATGAAGTGTTATTTGACAATATGGTGTTAAATGATACGATTTAGAAATTTATTGTTCAAAATATATCAGTCTTTTAACTTTATTGTATGCTAAAACAAACAAGACTAAACAATTAGATGTTTCGTTTTCCAGATATCATTTATAAATTTTAAAATATTAGTTTCTTAGGAATTATAAAACATTACTCAAAAAAACATGAAAATACACCAATGCACACCACTATCATTTATAACATAATTTACAGTAACTATTTACAATCTGCATTATAATATTATGTAAATTGTCTCTAAAATTAATGTTTGTAACAAATCTTCACTCAAAGTTCTTCCATGTCTTTTTCCTTACCTGTTGAAGATATAGAAACAGATGATGATGATAACATTCCGATCAAATTGCTTTGTAAAAGAAAGTGTCATACTCAACACAAGACTTTGATCAACAAAAAGTTTCAAAACACTGATTGAGAAATAGTTCAAGGATTTTTTTTAATGTATTCTTTTTCTTTTTCTAAGTAAATTGTATGTGACATTTTGATCGAATATACTTACTACAATATAATAGTTGCAAATAAGATGTTGATGTAATTGTTCTTAAGATTAATATTATTGTAATTGTTCTTAAGTTTTCTTAGCACTCTATGAATCAAGAAAGTTTCCTACTGGTTTAAGCTTTTGGGGCTTTTGGGATAAGTGAACAACCCCACGCATGGCGCGGGCTCTAGGCTAGTTAACATTAATGGAGTTATTTTGCATTCCTAAAATATAATTTTTTAATTTATTTATTATAGTTAACACTTAAGTTCATCAATTGTTCATAACAATTAATACAGTAATAGAGCCGTCAAACCCTAGAGAGAGAGCATAGCAGAGTAGGGGGAGGGAGTTACAACTCCCTCCTCCTCGCCCCCGCCCCCTTTCCTCCTTCCCCCTTCTTTTCTTGCCTCCACCATAAATCGACTAGGGCACGTGTGTCAATGGTCCTCGGGGTGCTTTCTAGTGGAGCGTGGCTGTCCGGCTGTGGTGTGTGGAACACGTGAGGGTATGTTGGGATTTTGTTGTTATTATATTTTCGTTATTTTTAAATAAGAATGTCTTCTCTCCTAAATCTGTTTTCAACAACGATCTATGGGGTGAAGTTTTAGTTTTAGGGTTTTTTTTTTTTTTTAATTTTTTTTTTTTTCACAAATCTTTAAGGAATAAAGAAGTTGATTTCCGGTTGATCTTTTGTTTTCTTATGGTTCTTTTCTTAGAGCAAACCATAGACCGATGACAGAGGAGTTATCAGGTATAAAAAAAGAATTGTCACTACGGTATGTAGAAATATTTTCAGAATGATAGAAATTTCCTCCAAACCGGTTTGAAGAAGATATTTTCCAACTTTTTTTTTTTTTTTTTTTTGACATGTCCGCACAAGAGGGGGGAGGGGGATTCGAACTAGTGACCTCCACTTCATTAAGTGTGGTCTCAGCCGATTGAACTACCTCTTGGGGACTTTTCCAACCTATTTAAAATAATGCCAAATGCTTATAAACATTTAAAAGACGCATTAAATTTTTAACATCATTAATACAACTTTACTAACTTAGCCTAAATTTAATGTGCATTTTAAATGTTTATAGATATTTGACATTATTTTAAATAGATTGGAGGATATTTCCTCCAGACTGGTTTGGAGGAAATTTCGGATTGAGATCCCCGACAATAGTGGGAAAATTGCCCACTAATTTTTTTTCAAATCCTGACCATCTATTTTCATCCAACATCCACCATTTCGCCACGTGTCCCACTCAATATAAAATAATAAAATATTATTATTTTTTTAAAAATAAATATAAAATCAAATAAGAAAAAATAAAAATAATTATTTAAAAAATATGGGGTGGCCGAACCACCCCCTGGAGCCATGGGGGTGGCTTCGGCCACGGCCAACCAGCCTTTGGAGGTGGCCGAACCACCCTATGGGGCTACGGGGGTGGCTTCGGCCACCCCCAACAGGCCCTTGGGGGTGGCTTTGCTAAACTGTGGCCCGAACCACTCCATATTTTTTAATAGTTATTTTTATTTTTTATTATTTGATTTTATATTTATTTTTTAAAAATAATAATATTTTATTATTTTATATTGAGTCGGACATGTGGCGAAATGGTAGCTATTGGATGAAAATGAATGGTCAGAATTTCAAAAAAAATTGGTGGGCAATTTTCCAACTATTGCCAGGGATCTCAATCCGGAAATTTCTGTCATTTTCTCAAAATTAATAGTTATTAAATATTATTTTGTTTTTTGAGAATCTTTTATAATGGAAGGTTTTAAAGAGCATTGGTTCAAAACAATAGTTTAATTTCCAAGTTCAAAATAGCATTTATTTTTGAAATTCAAAACAACAGTTTAATTTCGAAATTCAAAATTATCTAAGCATTTGAGTAGATAATTATCTCTAATTATTTAATTCTTTTAAAAAAACTTTTCTCTATATTTTATTTTTATTTTTACTATTATCAGAGTCTTTATCTCTTGATTGGATATAAAAATTAAAGAGTATTTTCAGATTTTAATTTCGTTTGTGCAAAACGCAGTTAAAACAACAGAAGTTTCTGGGCTCCATTGTATCTTGGAGAAATATTTGCGGTAACCCTCTTGTATACCATATTTGGTGGGGGTAAATAATTTCTTAAGGAAAGTGACATTGTAATACACATTGGAGCAATTTCGTTTTCTATATTTCCCCTATTTCTTTTACAATGGTAGAGGTAGCGAAGGGGATTATGTTTGGTAAATCACTAGTAGCAAAGATGAAAAGCCAGGAAATCAATGACCTGGCAGCAAATAGAGACATGGTTCATTAGAATTTGTTGTAAATCTAAAACTGATTAGGACGGTGACATTTCATAAATATTGTCTTGTAATACGAGAGGTTATTGTGTGCGTCATAATATTTGGGTTATGAAGATTCTAAATTGTATCTTTGGCATTATACGGAGCATTTTGCCTAATTTGATTGTTATATCAATGAAGAAATAACTCGTTAAAAAAAAAAAAAAAAAGGTTCAACTGTTCAAGTTTGGTTTGTGATATAATCTATTTCTCTTTCAGTTATAGAAAGGGCGAATTTGTTTGGTTTGTGAATAAGCAATTATAGGATCCTTTGGGCGATTTCATGTGAGAATCCACCTCTGACGGGCTTTGTCTAAATAAAATCATACAAACCTTGGGAGAGCTAGCCTTTCAGATTTTATTTTATTGCCTTTTAGGTTTAATTGAGCTAATTAGGGACAAAAATTGTAAATGGCTTGGCGCCAAGGATGGCCCATACCGCCCCCCTTCATCCGTCCCTGTAGGTCACAAGACTCATTATTATTATTTTTTTTAAATAAAAATTTAAGGGGTATTTTTGTCTTATTGAAAAAATTTTAGGCATTTTTGTCTTTTTGCAAGACAAAAGAAGTACATTGCAAATTTTTAATAATTTGGGAAGAGAAGATGGAAAGATATTGATGCAATCTTTAGTTCCAAGGGATATTGGAAATTGAGTGTAATGGTATGTGTAATTTTTCCTAAAAATTACTATTCTTGCATTTTGGGACAAAAAAATTACTAATTCAAGTTTTTATATTCAAGTTTTTTTAACATTTCATTTTCAATTAATAATGCCGCTAATCTACTTAATCTTTTTTGTGACATTGTTAATTCTAAGGAGGATTTTATCAATTTTAATTTTTAAAAACTTCTTTCTGTAGTAGCAATTGTAACATGTATTGCAAATAAAATTCTGTAAGTGAAAAATGCATTTGAAAAATAATATAGTATGTAAATATATGCTTGACCAATGCCAAATAATTCATTTTTCATTTGTAGCTCTCAAAAATTGATGGGGAATCTCTTATTTATGTAAATAGCCTACTAGGAGTGTAAATGAGGCGAGCTTGATTCGTTTAAGTTTGTGTCGAGCTTGAGCTTGAGCTTGACACGAGCCTAAAATTAGTGTGTGTCAAGTTTGAGCCAGCTCGAGCTCGAGTACTTTGGCCTAAATCAAACCACTCAATAACAAAACTCATTGATACCCATTGAACTCCAATAAAGGGACATTCAAACCAAAACTCAACCTTAAACAAAATCCTACAAATTAATATGATTTTTGCAATTAAACCTTAATGGGTAAGACAAAATTGTAAAGAGAAGCTTATATTGTTAGCTCTTTTGCTCCCAATGGCTGAAACTTCTCCATCCTCCAAATCGTGCATCACTCACTGGGTTTGCTTCTCTCTTGGTAGTTCTCTCTCCTCTGTATCTTGATCTCTCTCTGCTCCATGTGTGTGTCGACGAGCATGAATGGGAAGAGGGTTCCGCTGTTCCGGGTTGAAGAGAAAAGGGAGGAGGCATAACAGTCTTAACAGATGAGAAATAGAAAATGAAAATTTGAGATTTGAGAACAAAGGGCTCAGCCCTTAGGGTTTTGACCCAACGTGATCCATAGTCACACATGTGGCTGTGGATAAGATTTTTTTTTAAAACCCTCTAACTTTCTAAATCGCATTATTACCCTAACTTACCTTATTTCTTTCTTTCCCAATTGTTATTTAAGCTATTATATTTATTTTAACTACAACTTATCCTTATAATTAATTATTTGTTACTTAATTTATACTTAATATATATATATACACACAAGCATGCCGAGTCGAACTAAGCTTGTATCGTTTAATATTCGAACAAAGATTTGTGCTCACGAATGACTCATTTAATAATCAAGTCGAGCACAAGTCAAGCTTATACAAGCTGATTTTGAGTTCGCTCACAAGTGGCTTCACTTGCTTACACCCCAATAGCCCACCATAAGAAAGGGATCAGAATCCATCAGTCAATTTCAAATTCGAAGTTATTTTATCACATTGACATTCTTATCAATGAGTTATATGTTCTTCATGAAATTCAGGTTCTATTTTTATTTTAGTTGCAATCTCTTTAAATGAAATCATAGTTGTAATATCCCAACATTTAATCTCTATTAAGTTTCTCTAATTTGTGAATTTGAGTATTGGAATCACTACAAGTGGTTTGGAGTGTAGTTTTAGGCCTTTAAAGATTTTATGTGAATGTTGAACATTTGAGTTAGATATCAAATGATTGATTGGGATGTCAAACATTGGACGTAGGGTCCTGAATGTTTGATAAGTCTTTGGCAGTTATTTTATTTTGGATAAAGTCCATTTAACCTCCTCAAACTACCACTCCAATAACAATCTATCGTCCAAACTATCAATTACGACAATTTACTCACAAAACTATCAAAAAATGACAATATACCCCCCAATGCTAACAAAATGACGAAATTACCTCTATAGAATTTTCAATAAGACAAAAATACCCTTAAAATTTTGAAAAAAAAAAAAAAATTAAATTTTAGCATTTTTGTTTTTATTTTAGTAAGGATAATTTCGTCATTTTGTTAAAATTAGGTGTACATTGTTATTGTTTTGGTAGTTTGGGGGGTAAATTGTCACAATTGATAGTTTGGGGGGTAGATTGTCATGGAGTAGTAATTTGAGGGAGTTAAGTGAACTTTACCCCTTTTTTTTTTTTTTTTTTTTTTTTTAAATGGACACCTCAGCCTAATTGAATGACCATGAGAGGTCTATATTTTTATAAATTCAAACAAAAAATTCAGCATTAATATAATTTCAGACCAAGCAGCAGGGGATCAGACACCATGGTTTTTTTTTTTTTCATGAGTATGCAGCTTCTATTACCCCAGCTCCATCGCCAACTTTTCTCTTGTTAATCCATTCCTCACTACAAAAAAATCTACAAATAGTGACCCGTGAGAGATGACGTTTTAAGCCCAAAAAATGTCACTATTAATTTAGTGACGTTTGAATATATACTATATAGTGTGGTAAAAGACTCTAAACATAAGGTCTTGATTCAAAAATAGAATCGTTTTAATGTACAAACAACTCTATTAAGTGTCTTTTTGGGGCAAATGTAAGGTGATGCTTGAATAGTGCGTGTCACCTTTCAAAAAGTGACATGCAAAAAGTTCATACATCACCTTATAAAAAGTGACACTTGAACAGTGCGCAACAGGCTTGATGGCAAGTCAAACAGTACAAACCTATTTAGTATTTGCTAAATTAAATCCCACCAACCTCCATCAATCGTATCTTAGGTCTTTTTCTTTGAATTTCTTCCAAAGAATCATTGCTTGAATATATAAAGCAATTTCACAATGGGACTTTATTGCGTTGCAGACAATCAAGAGGAAGTCTGAAAGAATTGGACATCTTTCAGTCCCATGATGTTTCATCAGCTTTTGTAACGAAATGATATCTCCCTTCTAATGAAGGATGGTTTGCACACATGGGGTCCTTCTTGCGACTTTTCTCAAGGAGAGGTTTTAGCAGCTTTATTAATTCGCTGTAAAATCAGTCCAAGCACTCACCATGCATCTCTGTCTTAAAAACCCAATTCAATTCATTGTTATACTACCATAAAAAAAAAAAAAAAAATCCTAATTTAATGACATTTGAAATAGTGACATTTGGGAGGAAAAAAAAGGTGTCCTTTTACTGTTCAAGCAACACTATTCACGCATGACATTTTACTATTCAAACATCACATGACGCTTGGCCCTACAAGACACACTTAGTGTCGTTTGTATAGTAAAACGATACTATATTTGAATTCAGACCCTATGTTTAGAATCTTTTACCAAGCGTCACTATTCAAACGTTACTAAATGAATTGTGACGTTTTTTGGGCATTAAGAGTCATTATTCACTTGTCATTAAATTGTTATTTTTTGTAGTATTAGTTATTATTAACTTACAAATGACCTCATTATTTTCACAAAGATTAATAAGAGCGCGAACCAATGTACTCACAACATGCTCACTATGCTGCTACCATCAGTTCAATTGGCAGCTTTCTCACTTATTTGTATCCATTGATAAATCTCCCTCTTGATAGTGGCGAAGCTCTACCTTGGTAGTGTTTTGAGGCCTCCTTTTTTGATAGGCCGTGTGTTTTTGGATTGTTCTGTTTCTGGTTTCTTTTTGTTATGGTACTGTCTCAGAGTAAAATAATTTTTTTTTTGAAAAAAAGATGTTTTGAATTGGATCTGCATTTTAAGGGAAGACTTAAGAAAAATGGAATAAAGAAAAGGCATAAATATACTTTGCCCCCCCTAAACTAGCATCCATTTTTTATTTACCCCATGAACTAGAAAGTGTGATATTTAGATAAATTAAACTACGTACCATTATGTTGTAATTAAGCCCCCCGTTAGTGACATGGTTGACCCTCTATTTGGATGGAAAAGTCATATTTAACCAGTCTTCTGAAACTATCCTTATTTTGACATTTGAACCAAATTTATCCCTTATAATTATTAATTAGTAAAAAATGGCTAATTTTTTTAATGGAATTAGGGCGGCTCGCCATGGAGTTGCCTAGCGGTCACCTCCACCTTAATTTTGGGTGGCTAAACCACACCCATGCTCTTTCAGTTTTATGATTCTCTCTCTTTATTTTTTTTGAAGTTTTATTTTCATTTTATTATTTTGGTTTTAAAGAAATGAGGGGTATTATTGGAAGGCTGACATAAGTGACCACTTTTCAATCCAAACATATGGACAACTCTAGCTAACAGACCATAAATGTAACAAAATAATAGTTTGATGTATCTAATGTCTCACATGTCAGTTGAGGAGGCTAAATAAAAAATTATTGTTAATTCAAGAGACCAATTTATATTAGAGCTACGAAAAATAAGAGAAGAGAAATGCTTATGTAGTTGATAAGCTTATGTCTCATATTGTCGTCCCACCCTCATTAACTCTGAATATCAATCATTTGGCCGTCTGCAGTCCTTTTGACTTGTCTGCCTCAGGGCACACTCAAGTTGGCCGCCAAACGTATAACAACCGCAATTACATACTACGCATACGTCTCCATCCATTTCTGTGTTCTAAGAAGCACTTCATCGAACACTTGTTGCATGCATTGCTGTTCAAACTGAAACGACAACACACTGAGGTGTGAAATAATTGCCTTGCCAAACTTGCATCGATCCATGCCACAAGTTGAAGTTGTTGTCATGCATTAATATATTGTCTGTGTCTCTCGCCTACAACCGTGCAAGCATGCACATGACAAAGATATGTAGGTGCAGATACACACGCAGAAGAAGATAATTAGGCAAGGGGAAACCCTCATGATGCTGATTTACTAAAGGTTAGCGGTGTGACAAATTTATATTTTGGACGGCAAAGTGGTAGAAAAGAGCGGAATAAAGCAAACTATAATCATACAAAACATCAAGATTTATTATGTGGTTGGGTGTTACGAACCTGAATATCAAGCCTGTAGCGGGGTGATATAGGGTTGGTTTTTGGAGGGAACCTAAATGACGACGCCGAGCAGATTTAGGATTTTTTTGTTGACTGCGTATGACAGTAATTAAGTAGAAGTTAAAAATTAAAAGACTGTAAAGGGAACTTAAGAAAAGAGAAAATAGAAAATAATTCTAAAACACGGAAATTTTATTAATATTCCAAAACTCAAGTGAAAAATAACACATACCATATGGCTCTATATAGGCTAAGTTTTGAGAAAAAGAAAAAGATAAAAATACAAAAATAATCCTAAACTTTGGAGACAAGGAAAAATACTTGTAGACAAAGGAGAAAGATGTTCTTCCAAAAATAATCTTTAAAACTTATGCCTAATTCTTACCATTCTTGTGCTGATCTTCTCTATCAAGATATTCCAATTCAACTGTTAATTCTCTTGCATCAGTCTCCTTGGGTTGGAAAGGATTCGTCCTAGAGCTAGAATCATCTTTGCCTTGATTTTTCTAATGTGTAGTCAATCACTTCCATCACATACTTCTCAACACCAAACAACTTGATACTAGAAGAGAAATAACTTGCAACCCATAACAACATGACTCTTAATAGTAGATCTGAAGTTTCTCGCACCAACTTGAGATAAATTAATCTTCTCAAAGTCTTGATTTATTGTCAGAAATTCACTCTCTGTAATTTTTTTTTTCAAAAATCAAAATTTTCCTCCAATGTGCCAAAAATAATTCTGATGGCCACGCTTATCTTATGCCCTTCCATTATTTCCTTCGAGGTAGGCGAGTATTGTTCTTATTTAGTTGGTTGCAGTTTCACATTAAGTGGATATATAGTCTAGGTGAAGGAGCTCTCAGGAGTCTCTTACTGGCATCATCATCAGGACTTCAAGGTGACGGCCCTTGTGGCGGAGCTCTCAAGTAAGCACAGGAAGTTACCCTCTATCATTAGCGACAAGACATCTGCTGACGGTTCTCTCGAATAGGCTCTAGAAGTCTTTATCCAAGATTAACGCCAGGACGGTCAGTGACGATTTCATAGACTTCAAAATAAATCTTAACTTCTTTACTGCAAAATACTTGGGCATTAAAAAATATATATATAACCCATATTTTTGATCACCGAATAGAGCTAATATCTAAAACCTAAGAAGTATATTATTCGTATTTATAAAACTCGACAATATTGTTTACAAAAATAGTTGTTCATTATCCCAGCTTTATACCTTTGAACTTCCTCATAATTGGCCGACTCCTCAATATTCTCGGCTACTCTTTATCTTTATCGAACAGTTTGCTCCACAGCTCCTTTGTATCATGTTGTATTAAGTACTTGGTCTTAATGAAGTTTGATCCATTAGTAGAGAGATGCAATTTTTTTTTAACATTCTACGACTATTGTCTCCATTAACACAAATTTCAAAAAGAAACAGCAATAAAAAGAGAAATATATATATATATATACTTTTCTCAGAATTTTACTATTATGCTTTTGTAAAATGTGTCTTTTCTTACTTTATTGTTTTGATCGCGAGATATAATTGTACCAAGAGAATCTCTAACATGGCACCATTTCATGGACACTTTGAATGAGTCATACAATAAATAAGATGTTTTATAAAGATGTTCAAATATTACAGGTGTGAAGTCAAATCTTGCTTTCTTTTATAACTTTTTCATTTTAATTCTTGCTTCCCTATGATCAATTTTTCCTTTTGACTTTTCCTGCTTAGGACCATGTGTTCCACCTCACTCATTTTGATCACTTTGGTTTAAGTGCTTTAAAAAAAATTGTGCCTGTAGTTTTTCGATGGCTTAAAATTTAACTTTACTTACTCTCTTTCTTATAAAAAATTTTAGAAATAAAAATAAACTGTTGGAAAAATTGTAACACATATGATCTAATTATTTTACGGCATTATCGCTAAACGGCTTGGTGTCCACGTGTTTATGACCTTGGTAGGCAAAGAAATTAACTCCAAGATGTGACCATGATTTAGGGAGAAGTTTGAGAAAAGAGTTTATGACAAATAGTTTAAAGTACTTATAAAAGAATAAAGTAAAATCTTGCTGTCTAGCTTTACAAAAGTAATTTTAAAGGCATTGTCAAATGTAGCACGAAGCATTTGACCATGAGTGACAATGTAATTTTCCAAGGGATAAAAGGGATTGTAGAAAAATGTGATAATTAATATTCCATAGAGGGGTTTTGCTTTAATACTAAATGAGTCATATACAATGTCATTTTCTTAGATCAAGTTTGTATTCATGTATCTAGCAAATGCTACCTCATTTCAAATCATTGCTGTGAGAATAAGAAAAAAAAAAGAAAAAAAACAATGGTATAAAATAATTCCATTCCTTAATATGTTGAATTGACCAAGATATAATAATTGCATTCCCAGTTGAATTTGGAAAAGATTATGATGATGAATCTGACCAACGAAAAACAAAAGGGAAGAAAAGATAATAACAATCATGGTGTTCACATTGACACAGCATTTTATTAGCAAATCATGTGTAATCCCTATAGTCCCAGCTGACAAACTTTGTATGGAAAAATATAATGAGAGAGAGAGAGAATTATGGACTACTTCTTAGCTTCGGTTTCCACCTTTCCTGAGGAATGGAATTGCTGATAGGATTGGTTCCTGAGTGTACTTCATGCAACACTTTCCTTTGGACATGATCATCACCTACAACAAATGACTAAAATGAAAAAAGAAAAGTATAAGAAAGAAACCCTAATTATCACAAACAAAGAAAGATAGAAAAAAAGAAGAAGAAAGAAACTGAAGAGCTTTAGGTATTCTCACTATGTCCTCAAAATCTATTGCCAATTTCCTCACTTTGTTGACTTCAGCATCTGAAAATGATGCATAGCACATAGTCAGTGGAAAATTAGAGAGAGAGAGAGAGAGAGAGAGAGAGAGAGAGAGATTACCTTCAAGTTTTCTCATTGCAGAGCTTAAATGGGGGAGAGAAACTAGGAGGATGAGTAGAAAAGATACAATAAGATTCATAGCTTTGTTTCATGAGGAAAGAAATTAAAACATTCAGATTTGAGCAAGGGATATGGAGTATGGTGGTTGGTGGGAATTTAAAAGAGAGAGAGAGAGAGAGAGAGAGAGAGAGAGAGAGAGTTAGTAGAGAGGAATAGAAAAGAATCCAAGTGACACAACAAAACCAGAGTGTCTGGTTTATATGACATAAGAGTTTGAGTTTGAGATGTGGTTTTAAATACAATTGGTCGTGTGCTTCACCTTAGCTGCATCATTACCTATGTCAAAATGGGAAAAATCTAATGTTGTCGTTCTATGAGATGGAGAGGTTAACTGCTGTTATTGTAATTAAGATGCTTTTGAGAAGCCAAATACAGGAGCACATAGATATGAGCACGCACGAGCAAATGCATAATCTCTAGCTTTTGTTCTTGGAATGGGGTCATTTCGCGGCCATCTTTCACTTAATTCTTTTCAGCCTACATAATGGGGGCAGGGCTGGCTGAATGCCTAGGCAAATTAGGCAATTACCTAAGGCCCCCAATTAAATAAGGTTCCAACTAGTAACAGTACGTATAATTAAGTTTCAATTCCTTTATAAAAAAAAATTAAGGTCCTAATTATGAATAAAAGTTAGTGAATGTTCTTTAATTAAGGCCTCAATTATGATAAAAATATTTACAAAGAATTGAATCTCAAAACATTGAGACTTTAGGGGAAAATAAAGAAAAAAAATAGAAAGTCACATTAATGACAGCCCTAAAGCAGTAAGTAAACTCATAATTTTACCTTAACTTAAAACAAACATGTCTAATTCATTAAAATAAGTAAATTTTGTTTTCCGCAAATTAAATTCTACATAAAAAGAACTATATGTAGCTTAACACAAAATATGTCATATGTTGGAATTAAATGTCTCGTAGCAGAGATGAATTTTGCATGTCGTTTGAAAAAATTAAGGGAAAAAAGCAAGAGGAATTATTTAAAATTAAATTTATCTAATTAAATATAAAAAAGGCCTCCCTAAATTTGTCGTCTTAGGCCTCAAAATCTATTGAGCTAGCCATGAATAGAATGGGCCTAACTCCTATAAGAGTAATGTTAGGTACCATCTTTTTATCCTCCTAAAATCTTTCTAAAGCTGATGTGGTTTTTAAAATCACCATTAAATTTTAGGTGAATCATACTTGAATTTTGATCCAATGATGATTTTGAAAGCCACATCAGCTTTAGGAGAATTTTAAGAGGATAAAAAGATGGTACCTAGCATTACTCCTCCTATAAAGGCTCTCTCTCTCTCACATTCTTATTCAGTCACTAACTTTAACATCGAAAGTGATGCTATCGACCCCCAATGATGCACCGCTCTAAATCTTCTTATATCTTCCAGGGTTCTTGTGTTGTGGACTGATGAGTGCCAAATATGGTATATTTGGGCCCTTAGTTTACATTAGTTAATTCTTTAGTTGTGTCGTTATCTAATGTTTTGTTTTAGTTTTGTGTTTTTAGTGATTTATAGGTCGTTGAAGAAAAACTACAGCTTTAAAGATAAAATTGTTAAGTCTTGAAGGAAAGTAGGAAAAAAGGGCATTCTGGAAGTAGGATCGAGCACACCTTCTTGCGCTTGAGCGCATGTGCGCTCGATCCTATGTGGTCTGCGCTCGAGCGCACCCACGACCTCAAACATACCACCAGCGCGCATGCAATGCTCCACAAGAGAAGATTCACATGCCCGAGTGCGATCGAGCGCACTTGTCTGATAGCTGGCAGCAAAGACTCATTTTTCAAGCCAAATTGGGTTTTCTGTCTTATTTTGAGACTGGGAGACAGACCTACGATTTTCCTAGGATTACTAAGGCAAGGCTTCTAAGACTTTCCTAAGCCTATAAATAGACTGTTATGCATATACAATTCAGAGACTTGTTTTGGGATACAATTTTGGAGACAAAATGTAATACACAACTTTTCTTTTAATTTCGTTTTTCATTAGGTTTAGGTTTAGGTTTTAGTTTCATAGTCATGTGGAGCTAAATTCTCAACTAAGGTTGGGGATGAAGCCTCACCGATGAAGAACAACATCGCTTTATTATAAGTTTTATTATTCCGATTTTATTGGTTTTACATTTCAATTGTTTTACTTGTTTTTAATTGTGTTGAATGAATCTTGAATATCTTGTTGTGATTCAAGGATACACTTGATGATTTAGGATAATTTCACATGATTGATTGCTTGGTTTTATATGCTGATAAGTGCCAAAATATTCATATTTTGGCCCTTAACTTATATTTGTTAATTCCTTAATTTTGTTAGTTTATGCTATTTTATTTCCTTTTTGTATTTTCTTTGTTTTATAGGTTTTTGGAAGAAAAGAAAGCATTCCTAGAAGTATCGGGCTTAAAGTACAAAATTGGGAAAAAGCTAGAAGATTTGAAGCAAGAAAAAACATTCTGGTAGTGCGATTGATTGCAGGGGACCTGCGATCAAGCGCACTTCTAGAGAGGTCCGGACGAGCGCAGCCTTGCGCTCGTACGCACAAGAGGAGACTCGATCGCAGACGTGCGATCGAGCGCACACAGGCTGCGATCGATCGCACCCGTGCACTGGACAATTCCAGAAGCTGTGGCTAGACTTATATTGCTTTCCATATTAGGGTTTTTTTAGTCCTAGTTGCACTAGGACTAAACCCTACAATTTTACTAGGGTTTCTAGGTTTTCTAGAGTATTCCTAAACCTATAAATAGACCTCTAAGCCTCACAATTCAGGGGGGATTCGGAGATACAACTTTGGAGAGGAGAATTTGGAGGCTACTTCTAGGAGCGATTTTGGGTTATCTCTTTTCCCTTTATTTTAATTAAGTGTAACTAAACTTTTAAGAGGGCTAGATTGAAGTCCTAATTATATTTATTTAATATTTCAATATTTGCGCCTTTGTGATAATCATACTGTGATGCTTAACTTGATTAATGCCTGTTGTCTTGAATTCCTTATATGTGTGTGATTGGCCATTATATGCATGTGGTATGGATTGGTTAATTAAATCAATTTGGATGACTGAGTCCTGGTTTTAAGAAGAGTAACAAAAGAATTCCACACCGGGTTCTTGGGTTAATTAACACGGAAAACTGGGAGTATACACCCATGCCCTAGGTTTCGTGTGTTTGTCGATTTCCATAGATTTGTGCTTTCTTAAAGAACAACTTAGTATACACTCATGCTAAATCCTTTAAGAAAGAAAAAAGTTAGAGTATACACCCATGCCTTACTCGTTGCTTAGGAAAATCTATAGTTTAAAAAGTATACACCCATGCCTTTAGGTTGGCAAACATCAAGTATTCATAATATAATTAGAGCATTGGCATATTGTTATATTATTTGAGCACGATTAGTTGTGGATATCAAAGCCCTACCTTTTATTTATCTTTATTTCTTTTCAACATATCAATATCAAGTTCGTGACAACTTTAATATTTTAATTGATTTTAAATAAAATCAACAATCTCCGTGGGATCGATCTCGTACTTGCTGCACTATACTATTATTTTGATCTCGTGCACTTGCAAGTTAAAATGTACTAAATATTATCTATTAATTTAGGTAGTATTTGACACAACATATGCCTAAAAATTGGATATCCCTTGTGATTTGTTCTTCGGATACATCTGGTGTTTCCATTAAATTTGGATTCCTCTTGTGATTTGTGCAATGAATGGATACATGGGATGATTTTGATTAATCATTTGAAGTATAGTAAAACATACATAAGATTTAAATTGTGAAAACTTCAGATTAATATTGATGAACATAAAGTATGTTGTTATGATTCGGTGAGTGTGAATTCCGCATTCTTAGTACCTTTATCTATTGATTTACTTAGTTATTTATTTTATGTTTAGTTGTTTCAGTTTCAAAAATCAAAATTCAAACCCTTTTGGAACTAGGTTAGGATTAAATTACTTTAGATTTAAATTACTTTTTCAAAAATACAATTCTTTGTGGGATCGACCTCGCACTTGCAATCCATTAACTACAATCGATTCGTGCACTTGCGAGTTAATATAATTTGCACAACAGGGACTGATAAGCGCCGAATGTTGCACATTCAAGCCCCTTAATTTACATATGTTAATTCCTTTGCATTGTTATTTGTTTGATTTTGTTTTGTTGTTGTGTTTCAGGTTTTATTTGACAAACCATTGGAAATTGGGTTTAAAAGGGCAAAAGCTAGGCATTCTGGATTTGGGATTGAGCGCAGCTATTCCTGAGCTTGAGCACACTTGCGATCGAGCGTCTGCGGCCAAGGATCGAGTGCATGCCTACGCTCGTGCGCACAAAACTCCGGATCGAGCGCACACGAGCTTGTGCTGCACGGCAGCAATCCTTCTCCAGCGTAGATTTGCCTTTCAGTCTCCTAATTGGACTGGGAGACTGACCTCCGGTTTTCTCAGGGTTTCTAAGGTTTTTAGGGTTCTCCTAATCCCTATAAATAGGGCTCTAAACATTGTAAACAGACACACCGCTTTCTAGAGTTTAAATTTCAGTAAATTGTCTGTGGAGCTTAGAAGATCATGAGCTGCTAAACCAATTGTGGTGTATTGATGTAATCCTTTCCAAGCACAATTGTTTGATTGTATTTAATTTCCAATTTTTCAATTTATGCTTGTTGATTGTATAACTCTAAGGATTGCTACAATTGATTTATGTTCTTCATATTAAATGCAATTGTTCTTTAATTCCAACTCAATATTAGTAAAATTCTTATCTTGTCTTAGAAATTATTTTACTATTATTGAACTCAAATCATTCTTATTTTTTGTGATCATAAGAATGATGGTTATACAATGGTTCTTAATGGCATGCAATCAATAGGGTTAGATAGACCATACCTAGGATACACGGGTCGTACTACACTCTAGTTTAGTGTAATTTAGGTAGACGATCTGTGCCAATAGAAGATGGGTTATGCTATTCCATTGATTGTATGAAATTATTTTTCAATCATGTGTTTCCTTGTTTAAATTATAATATGCATAGAATGAATTGCTAGAATTAAATATGGTTGACCATTGATGTGCGGATCGTGGTGAAGTCAATACCCTACTCTCTCTCTCTCTCTCTCTCTCTCTCATATATTTACTCTCTTTATTTTCATACACTTTGAATTTACACAAACAAATCATTCTCTTTTGGATTAAGTTAATTTTAATCTTTCAAATTTTGATAATTAAACCCTTGCAGTCCTTGAAGTTCGACGCCCTTAATATAGCCCTATCCTACGGGATTCGTTCTATTGCGAGTGATAATTTTATAATTGATATTGGTCACAAAAATACCACATCAGGGACCGCCAATGTAGCATCTCTATTAATAGTTAGTGACATCTATGGGAACAATAGCCAGTTGCTCGGTTTACTGTCCACAAATACAACAACTACAAAATGGTGGCCACACAACCCAAGAAAACTCAGGACGCCCAATTCGAGATATATGGTAGCAATCAAAACTATAATACCCTGAACATTAATTAGGGTTAAGCACTCTTTAATTATAACTTAAGGATGCTAGGGTTGGCTCTCATTTTGTAAAGTGTAAGATTTTGAACTTTTTAAGGATTTCCTGAGTAGGGCGAACATTCGAGTGGGATATCAAATGCTTGATGTCAAACGTTTGAGTTGGATCTCAAGTACTCGAGTGGGGTGCCGAATATTTGAGTTGAATTTCAAACGATCGAGTGGGATTCTGAATATTTGACGTTGGACTCCAAACTTTCAATGAGAGTCTGAAAGGTTTTAAGAAGAGTTGTGAATTACTTGTTTATCTTTGTGACCCACGACGTCACGCGGCATCAAACCCACAATCAATAAATAACCAGAGTAAATCTAAAGAATCATAACATAGATAATTCTCAAAATATTGCGGTCAAAGACTAGTCATCAAAATGAGTTACAAAATTACAAACCAAGTCTAATTGTCTCGAAACATAATCAAAGTCTACATTTAATAAAATAAAGCATATGTATAATATTTATCATGTCCTACCAAGAATATCCTCCTCCGCTCCATATAGTGACTAACCATTCGGAATCCAGCTCCTAAAAAATAATCCTGAGCACCGTCTCCAAAAGAACTAGTCGTCTCTCGGCGAGTGTCATCTAGGCAACTAGCTATATAACAATATATGTTTCATAGGTGGAAAGATACAAGTGTAGGTTCACGAATTAATGAGTATAAATGCATATGATGTACAAGTTATTACATGGTGAGCTCTGTTATTTATAAATCACATGCAACAATTCAAGGTCATAGTTCATCATTTAATGTAATGACCCAAATAATTAACTAAACTTAGGTAGCTTAGTTAGAGAGTTAAAATCGGTTTTGGGTCACTAGGTACAACAAGAGGGGCATTTTAGGAATTTTAGATTTTCTGACTGGACGTACTCTACAAATAGTACGAGAATGTACACATGTCGACCACCACGTACGCTGCAAATAGTACGAGGACGTATGCATGGGGACCACCTGGACGTACACTGACTTTTGGATAACTCCTAGTTAATGCCCGAACGTACGATGCAGCCTTTGGTCCACTAGGTAAACAATACCGTACGTACGTCCCTATAGTATCGTACGTATACTGCTTTTCAGAATAGCCTTGGAACGCTCACAGCTTTTCTCACCTATAAATACCCCATCCCCCATGCGTCCCTTGAGCAATTTTCACCCCTAGGCTCTTTGAAACCCCTTGTGTGAGTGTTCTTGTGAGTTTTAGGAGTTTGTGGAGAAGGAGAGATGATTCTTGGAGGTTTTTGGCTTCAAGGAGGTAACCTTCTATGCCTTAGTTGTTATGCTCTTTAAATAGCTTAGTTAGTAGTTTTAAGCTTCTAGTTATGTCGTTTCTCTTTAACCATTATTTAAGTTGGTTTAGCATTTCGCCTTTGCCGAACGGATTTTCTTATGCATGCAGGTATCATTTTGAGATAGGAGGTCTTAGAAACCCTTTTGGTAGCTTTAGAACCCGTTTGGGAGGATATGAGGACGTTTGGAACAAATGAGGTTCTATCTAAACCTTCTGTAGAAACTCTAATAAAACCGTAGGTCAATCTCCTAGTTAAAATAGGAGACTAAAAACCTAATCTGATGTGAAAAAGGAGTCTTGCCCCAACTAGGTGCTCTAGTGCGCTTGGTCCTGTCACTGATGCGCTCGAGCGCAGTGCGCTCTAACCTTTCCCTAAATCACCCTTTAGCTTGTAGCTTTTCCATAAATGCTTCATTTTCTTCAAAAACCTATAAAAAGATAGAAAATACAAAAGGAAGTAAAACAACACAAAATAACAAACTAAAAAGATTAACATATCTAAAGTCATTCAAGTATCCTAAATCACAAACCCGCTATTTAACTTCCCAAACACTCAAATAATCAACATCATACCCATTTACTTGATGGACGTCACCACCAACATATGTAAATGGGGTATGGTGCATTATCCCACCATGGTGGATATTTATATTGACAACCATATCTGTGAACATATGAAAGATTGTAAGAAAAAAAAAATGTCTAGAATGTATTTAATGGTATCAGAGAACGAAAAAGCATATGGACAAAAATTCAGGCTCTTTTATGTCTATCTTTCATAAAAAAAAAAAAAAATTAAAAAAAAGCTGCCCCAATTATTACATTAACTCCTTTTCACTTGGGATTTAAATCTCCAATAAGATTTCAGAAAAAGAAAACAAAAAACTGAAAATACAAAAAAAAAAAAAAAAAAAAAAAACACAAACCAAGTTATCTGCCACAAAATTACCAATATGAAATATGAATCATAGTAAAAGTCATATTATGACTTATATTATCAAAGCTATACTCGGCTGGAGAGAGTGGAGTAGGTGCACTCTATGTGCATTATATATTTTCAAAACTGCATAAAAGTTTGCATGTATATATTTTCTTTATGTGCATTGAAATGTGATAAATAGTGGACAATCACCCAACTCATGTGCCACAAATACCAAACTACAACCCCTTCTTGTTGTAATTACACCCAACCCTCTCTATTACCCACAACCAATTGTCAAAGGACAAGTTAGTTGGCTCATACCTTTTGTCAATTATGGACAAAGCCACTAAGCCTAAAAAGGTTCACAATTAATAATGGAATAAAGTATTGTTGACTTGTCTCATTCTAGGACCACAACCAATATGGACCACAACCAAAAAGTTCCAGGACTACAACCAAAAAATTTCATGACAACACCCACTGCCAATCCTTAGCAATAAAGTATATATAAAATGCAATAAAATATATATAAGATTCCAATACAACCAATTGTCAAAGGACTATATATAAATCCAACATAGATTCCACAAAAAGCTTGGGGATGGGGGTTTCAACAATAAGGCTTCCAATTAAACATAAAGCTTCCATCAACAAACATAATAGGCTTACATAACTTGTATCACCAACAAAACCAACAAAAAATTCTATAAAATACCTTCGTTTTTTCCAAAATTTTTTGAGTCAAAATTTTGAATCAACAGAGCCCTAGCCGGACTTCTTACCCTTGATGGAGTGACGCCGGAAAATTACTAGGACGCCGGACTGATGAACCGCCGGTGGGTTTTGTCACATCGGTGGGTGAGTCGGGGGAGCTTCGTGGGTGAGTCGGTGGCTGCGTGGGTTTCATCGGCAAAGGGTTGAATCGGGAAAGCTTTGCTCGATTTGGGGGTATAAACAATAAAACCCCCAAGTCAGCCAAAACGGTGAGTTTTGATCCTACGTGTCAACAGTGGACACGTAGGATCAAAAAATAGATTAATGTGGCCTTCATTAAAACTGTGCGTTTCAACCAATCTAACGGCAGTCAAAAAATTTTGACGGTAGGGATTTTCTTGGCATTTCGATTGACCCAGGGTGTAAATTTTCAAAAAAAAAAAAAAAAAAAAAACTTAAGGAGAGTTTAATTTTGACGCGTTAACCTAGGGACTTATAATATATTTACCCATTTTTCCAACAATAATGCACAAAACACCTTTCAAACAAATAAAACCCAGAACACATTTTAGAAAATTTCTCTTACTTTCCTATAGAAAACATTTTGAAGAAACATATACTTATTTTCTCACATGTGGTGATAAACTTTTTACTTTCATAAAAAAAAGTAGAAATGGTGGTCCGCCACTAAGGGTGTGTTTGACAAACGTTTTTGATGGCATTGGTTTCGCACTGTAGCCATGATTGATCGCCCAGTACATGGAGTGACTGTTGCGTTCAGAGTAGCTGCACCTATGTGTGGAAAAAGAAGGCCAAGCACCTCGTGCAAAGCAGCCCTGCTAGTTTACCCCCAAATACCCTTCTACTTGTGTTTCTCACCTTTTTTTTTTTTTTTTTTTTTTTTCCTATGCATCCATTTAATTGTCCAAGGATTGCTATGTCTTTTTTGTTCTTCACTCTCATGCTTCCTTCTTCCTCCTTCTTGCCCACTGAGACACGCCTTCTTCGTCAACAACCTGCTTGGAACCACGGTGGGACGCTCACGCCTTCTTCTTCCTCCGTGACCCAGTGACGGCGAAGAGCTGCAACCACGGCCCCACTCACTAGAGCTCAAACTAAGGTGATTTTCTCTTCATTTCGCTGTTTCGGTCATATAATTCCAAAGCTTTTCACGTTTTAGATTTCTGCAAATCACCTTGGATACTTTTGAGTTGTGGAAACCCTTCTCCGAACATTTTAGTAGAGCCAAACATAGACCGCATATAATGATTCAATGAAAATATGCCGGTTAGGTAACACTACGTTGTTACATATAGGATTGTCATTTAAATACAACACACCTTTATTTTGTAAAAAAACATTTTCCTACAAGGGCAGCCTACGCCGATCAATACCCTGAGATATTTCAAAAATAAAATTCATGAGCATTGAAGCTAGAGCCAAACATAGACCGCATAGTGCAATAAGCAGAAAATGGAGTCGACTCTCAACAGCTTCTTTATGGCGAAGTTGGTCCTCCAGCAACTTATTCTTTTTCTTCAACTCGAATAACATCCCGCGGGTTTGATCATTGTTAGGATCGTCAACCCAGTCAAAAAAGTTGCAATGTGTTCCACTTCCATCTTTAAATTTAGGGCACCTAAAGTAGCATCGACCTGGGTTATCTTTACTCTATGGGGTCCAAAGCGAACATGGCAATCTGCAGAAGCATACACGCATCTCCTAGTGACTATGGCCAAAGGCAGTTGATGAACATTCTGACATCTGCAACCATAGAACCATGGGCATGACAAAATGTATGGTTATTCAATTAAATGTCGTTTATTATGTATGGTTAAATTTAATGTCAAGCGTGTTAAGCATGGTTCAACAAAATGTTGTCTATTCAAATTAGCCTGTAGGACATTTATATTTAATTGAATATTACAACAAATTAAGAGGTTGCTTTATATTTAATAATCTTCTTGGCAAAACTACAAAATTTAAACAAATAAGGGATAAAAACAAGCAAAACCTCCATCTAACTGGCATATTTTATTTATTTTGATCTGAGCAATATTGTATTAGGCTCCATTGACAATGTTATAAAAGCAAAAGTATTAGCAGACAACTCATAATATGAAACGCTTAAAATTATTCGCATTTTCACGGTCATGTCACAACAAAAAAAACTCACATTTTTGTTTCGAGTCTCAACGAGCTATCCAATTGCTCTAGTCGTGAAATGAAGGAGACTTTCAGCATGTTTTTTGCTTTACCATGTATTAATTATTAAGTACAGACCGGGATTTTAAGAAAAAAGAAGCAAGAACACCAAACAAGACCCTTTAATAATTCATGGGAAAAATATTGCACTTCCCTCTCCTGTTGTGAGTATATTGTGCTTTTGTCGAAATTGGAGTAAAACTTAAAAGAATTTAATTGTCAAAGTTTAAAACCAAATTACTAAATTGAAATTGCACAAAAAACATAGAGAATAAATTTGATTTTTAATTCAATAAAATGTTATCAATTGTATTTCCTTTATGCCAATGTTCTTTCTTTTTTATCATCAAAGCTTTCCTTTATCCCAGTGCATCATTGTCTAAGGCTCCCCACCATCTTCTTAAGCAATAAAAGAAACCCTATTCTTTTACCGTGAAAATAAATTTACAGATTTAATGATTTTTTTTTTTTTTTTTGAAAAAAATAAGTAAATAAATTGAAGCTCATCCTTTATTTTAGCAGAATATTGTACATCTAGCTTAATCTCAGTTCGAACCTCTAAAATAATTATTTAAAGACGCATTCAGTCAAAAATATATATTGGTTATATACACTGGAACACTCGCACTGTTCGTTCAGAACGGTTGGATCAGAGTCTGAAATACGAGACAAATATCTCTCCATTTGCTAGTATTTACAGTAAAGATGATCAAAATCATTTGTAATGAACTAAACTAACTCACAACAAATCAGATGTTGTAAGAAATATGAACAAATATTCGGAGAAGGGTTTCCACAACTTCCTTTACTCGAAAGTATCCAAGGTGATTTGTAGAAATCTAAAATGTGAAAAACTTCGGAATGATACGACCGAAATAGTGAAATGAAGAGAAAATCTCCTTAGTTTGGGCTCTAGTGAGTGGAGCCGTGGTTGTAGCTCTTCACCGTCACTGGGTCACTGAGGAAGAAGGCGGCATGAGCATCTAACTGTGGTTGCTAGCAGGTTGTTGACGAAGAGGGTGAGTCTTAGTGGGGAAGGAGGAAGAAGGAAGCGTGAGAGTGAAGAACAAAAAAGACATAGAAATCCTTGGACATTTAAACGGATGCATAGAAAAAAAAAAGGTGAGAAACACAAGTAGAAGGGTATTTGGTTAAACTAGCAGGGTTGCTTTACACGAGGTGCTTGGCCTTCTTTTTCCACACATAGGTGCAACTACTCTGAACGCAGTAGTCACTCCATGTACTGGGCGTCAATTACGGTTTCAGTGCGAAACCAATGCCATCAAAAACGTTTGTCAAATACACCCCAAATCACTCCTAAATACATTATGCAGCCATTGTCTTGGATTTTGTTCAAAATTTAGAGAACCGGGCACAGGGGCACAGCTATAAACTATTATGAGCAGGGCGTAGCCAAAAAAAATTATTGCTAGGGGCCAATAGGTTGAAAAAATAAAATTACAATATATATATATATATATATATATATATATTTTTTTTTTTTTTTCTTAGAAATTGGGGGGCCTCCTTTGTCCTTAACCGGGCCATTAATTTATGGTACCTTTGGAATTATTCCTGGACTTATTTGCAAATGCTTATTTAGCAAATAAGAACATTAATACATAACTCAACTCATAAAAACTCAATATTATTTTTACTTAATATCACATCACAAAAAAAAAAAAAAAAAAAAACCCCATTTACCAACATGAGGCTCCGCCAACTATTCATAGTCAATCACGTGAAATGAATTGCTTAAAAGTATGATTTTTATGGACATTAGAATGAATTAGGATCATTTCTATTTTATTTGAATTGGAGAATACCAAGTTAGTTATCGTAGAAATGTATTTTTGTTCTCTAAGAGCATTTCCAGTAGGGCTTTTAAACTAACTTTTAAGTTAGATTTAACAATTTTGGTACTCCAGCAGACCTTTTAAAATAGCAATTTTCCTAAAATTTGCTACAGTAATTTGCTACAGTAAACTTTCAAATTTGAAAGTTCACTGTAGCACATTCTAAACATTTTGTATTCTTTATTTTTCCTCTCTTTCCATCTCCCTCTCTCTTCTATCTATAATAAAAATAGATTAAAAAATAATATTTAAATAAAATAGATTGCAAAATAAATAGTCTGCTGGAGTTCATTGTGAAAAAATAATAGCTAAACTAAAAAAGTTGATTTTAAGTGGCTAAAATAGCCATCAACTGCCGGAGATGCTCAAGTGAAAAGTATAATTAATTAGAGCATCCACATCAAGAAAGGCAAAATTTAGTTAAACTTAACTCTCGAAATGCACTTTATTAGATATAGCTAGTCACTTTTAAAGATGATCAAATATCAAACTCTCTAAATATTTCTCTACTTTAACCAAATATTATTTTTTTTTTATTGCGAAACCAAACTACTTTAACTACCATGAAACTCACTTTCATTTTCTCACTCATGGAATTATTTTTTGTGCCCAACTGCATATTTAATACAAGAGATTTCATTGATGAATGCCTTTGCTTTTTGCTTTTGGTGGACAGAAATTTTCATCTCTGTATGTTCTCTTTTGCTCTTGGTGGTGTAACGAAAAGAAAAATGGCAGGGGAGAAAAATAAAAGGGGAGGGGATGAAATTCTAGAGGAAAAGAGAGGGAAGCAAAACGAAAAGTGGCCCCAGTGAAATAAAATAATCAGATAAAATTTTTAATATTTGCTTTTTGGGTCTTTAGATTTGAAGAGGATATCTGACAAATGTTAAATTTAACATTTGATAAAGAGTTTGATGTGGGGGGTTTTTGTAGATTTTGTTAAAATTTTAAAGAAATGTTAGATATAGTGGGTGTTTGACTGTTTGTTAAACAACACCCCCACCGCGCTGCACTGTTTAACAGATAAAAAAATAAAAAAATAAAAATAATAATTGATATGAAAAAATGAAAAAGCAATATTGAAAAATAAAAAAATTTGTTTTATAGTAATTTTTTTAGTTGAATAATAATAAAATGTAAATGATGTGATATAAAAAGTGAATGATTTGATATAAAAATAAGAATATTTTTTTTAAAAAAAAATAAAGTGAATAGTGTGGTAAAATGTGAGGAAATGTGAGGAAGTTTAACAAACGAAAAGTGGCGCTAATGAAATAAAATAATCAGATAAAATTTGTAATATTTGATAAATGTTAAATTTAACATTTGATAAAGAGTTTGATGCGAGGGTTTTTGTAGATTTTATTAAATGTTAGATATAGAGAGTTTGCGGAGGATCCGTTAGCATGTAATTATGTTGTCGAACATTTATTTCACCTTGTTCTTATTTCTCATGTGGACGACAGACAGACAGTTTAAGATGAGGTAGGGATCCTGCCAGCTGGCAGAGGCCGTACAGGTCTTAAGAGATAAGACGACTTGCGTCAATGGCCCAGCAGTATTTAGTGTTTAAACATCACTAAACTTGGCCATCACCATATCTATCAAACTATCACCTCTTTCTTCTTCTTCTTCTTTTCCAGGTGCGTTTTGCTTCTATCAATCTTGATCAACAATGGAAATATGGGTTGCGCTTTCCATTGTTGCCGTTGTAGTGGTGCTAAAATCAGCATGGAGAGTGTTGAGATGGGTGTGGGTGAGGCCAAAGGCGCTGGAGAGGTGCCTGAGAGAGCAGGGTCTCACCGGCAACTCCTACGGCCTTTTGTTTGGAGACTTGAAGGCGAGCATTAAGATGTCTAATCAAGCAAGGTCTACCCCCATAAACTTCACCAATGATATTGCACCACGTGTTATCCCCTTCATCCATCAAAATATCAAGAATTATGGTGTGTACTATTCCTAGTTGGGTGAACTATTCCTTTTACTTGCCAAATAATATACTTTGACAGAAATTCGTGGAATTTGTTGAAGTGAAAATGGTTTTTTTTTTTTTTTTTTATTTTTTTTATTTTTTTTTTTTATGGTGTGAAGTGTTTCCTTGTCAAAAGGATGATGTGGAGGTTCATGAGAACTAGAAGGATGTGGGTTTATTTTATTTCTCTTGTGAATTGCTTGGAATTTTTTTTTTTTTGGTTTCTCTGTGAAGTGTTTGGGTGACAAGAAAGTTGGAGCAATTGGCACTTTGACGTCAATGGGCTGATGCTGATTTTTGCGTCCCTCTAAAATCTTGTTCTCTCATTTTCAATTTCTGTTGGTTTTCTTCTCTTGGTCTCATTTGATTTGGCATTTAAAGCATTTTCTTTTTCAATTTGAATTGTATGTTCTCTGATGGTTGTTGGCAGAGAACCCCATAATTGATGATTTTCATTCCATTAGGTTGTACGGACAAATTTCAGTCCCTTATTCATCTAGTAAGGCGCTAATAAGTGAGGCGCAAAGTAGAATATTTTAATTGAGATGTAGTGAATTGTAGAGTCAGGGTCCGAATTCATTATTTTTGACTCTGAAACTATGTTCAATCATCAAGTAATGCTATTCATTCCTCTTATGTCATCTCAAAACTGATGTGACTTTTAAAATCATCATTGCATCAAAATTTAATAGTGATCTATCACAAATCGAATGGTTATTTTAAAAGCCATATCAATTTTGAGAGGACATAAGGGAGACGTTTAGCATTATTCTCAACCGTCATTTATCCTAAAAGCTTAAGCTAATAAAAAATGATGAATTTAATTATTTAAATTGCATTATAATATAATATGACTGTTGGAATAAAGTGTAAAGTAATAATAAAGAAGAATGTTTTAATAGAGTAGAGAAAGATTTAGAGAGTTTGATGTAAAGTGCTTTTGGAGGGAGGGAGGAGGGAGCTAGTTAAGCTAGAAAAAAGTGAATTTTCTAACCAAATTTTAACTAAAGAATAGCTAATTCACTATAAATGCCCTAAGATGAGCTAGGTCATGAATAATGTGTCCGCCACAGAACTTCTGCCAACTTTTAAAAGTGATGTGTCATTGTTGTGTCCACGGAATAATGTGTACTTTCGTAATTAAGCTAAGCACAGCATGTAAGCCTCTAAAAGTGATGTGTCATTTTTTATTAATGCTATTAAAAAAGCATGTGAGAAGCACATATTATTAAACAAAAACGTGTTTTTCACATGGTAAGATAGTTCCTAAAACCCAATTTGTAGGAAATTAAGCGTAAGAAACGCTTGACTTAAATGATATGCATCTCAGCAACCATTATTTGAATAGAGTATTAGATATTCTTCCCAACTTATTATATATATATATATATGCTAAACAGAGAACAAAAACATGCAGGTAAGAATTCTTTTACCTGGTTTGGCCCAACACCCAGGGTGAACATTATGAACCCTGAACAATTGAAAGATATCTTCTCCAAGATCTATGACTTTCGGAAGATAGAAGGAACTCCACTTACCAAATTGCTAGCAACCGGACTAGCACAATATGAGGCTGAAAAATGGGCTAAACACAGAAAAATTATCAATCCAGCTTTCCATCTAGAGAAGCTGAAGGTTAGTTTATTCTTTTCATTTATTGCAATCCATTTAGATTCAATTACAATGGCATTTGAATTAAACTTACTGTTTGAATCTTGATTAAAAATGTTGTATGTTGAGTCATGAATGTTTTTCTCATCTCAAAAGTTAGTCCCTAATTTAATTCCATTGGTATGATGCAAATACTTTTTACAACTGTTTTATTCGCTCTTTGAAGAAGCATTTGCAAAAAAAAAAAAAAAAAAGTTGCTTTTAGCCAAGAGTAATGCTAGGAGGAGGACTTTAGTCCTCACAAATGTGATGTGGCTTTTAAAATTACCAATTGATCAAAATTCAATAATGATCACCTCAAATTCAATGGTGATTTTAAAAACATTACATTTGGGAGGACTTTAGTCTTTTCTTCTAACATTACTCTTTAATTGCCAAACACTTCTCAAAACACTTAACAAAAATACTCGTTACTTTTAAGCCAATTTTCTGCATAGAATATTTCCTATATATTTTCCATGTTAGCATGATTTACTTCTAGGTTTACCTTTGATTCTTTTCCTTATTTAGTCTAGGTTTTTTTGGTTTACCATTGTTATACAATTTAATGCACTTCAATATATTCAAGATGTAGCTCTTAACGGTTTCATTTGTTTCTCTCTCTCTGCTTCTGCTCTCTTCTCTCTTTCATATTATATGTCCCATTATATATTTCTACATGGTATTAGAGCTTCTTTTCTGTGGCATTTAGCGAACGCCTTCTAGCATTTGCTCAGTGTCTCCTTCTTTGCTCTATTTGGCAATCTTTCTGTTCCAAGCATCCTTTTGAGTTTCTGGCCTCTAATTTTTATCAGTCTAATTAGCAATTCACGCGCTTCCTAAAAAATCTGTTTCCATTGCCGCTACTTTCAATGCTGCTAAGCCTTCCTTGAACTATATTCTAGAAATTGAAAACCAGAATCAAGTTTGCTAGGTACAGATTTATAGATATGTGGAAGCTCTAATGTCATTGGACATCCCATGCCACCACGCACTAATGTTGCCGCTTTTACTGCCTTCCCTGCCTTCACCGCAGCTCATTTTGGAACAATAACCCTGGAATCAAGTTTGCTAGGTAGAGATGTGTTGATTCGTGGAAGGTGGGATGTAGACAGCCACCGCAAGCACCTTCACCCAATCAACTTGGTGGCCTTCCTACATGTCGATGGAGTCTCTGCATGTGGGAATATTTATATATTTCCATGTTAGCATGATTTACTTTTAGGTTTAATACTGTGATATGGATAAGATTAGTGTTAGATAGGTTTAATAGTTTTAAGTTATTATGATTAAAGTTATTTGAATTTGAATATTAAAACTTTAGGTGTTATCACTTTAGGCTTTTTCTACTTGTATTTCTATTTAAGGACCAGACGTATGTCTTTGTGGATTGTATCCAACCCCAATTGGATTCACTTGTGGTTTGTCTCCAGCCCTAATTCACTTGTCCCAAGAACTTGCTAATAGCCATAGGAAGATGTAAATTTAATAATTTAATTAATACTTTAACACTCCCCCTCATGTGTGGGCTTGAAATTCATTTTAAAAGGTGAAGCCCAACATGTGGAATATTTTAATTAAATGGGGGGTGAATGATGGAGTTAAGGTTCGAACTCAGGTTTTTTTTTTTTTTTTTTTGAATAAAAAACTGCATTCTCATTAATGAAATTCAATGGCAATTGGAGCAACTTGCTCCATTTGCAAAATCTCAGAGATACACTCAGGTGGTTCATAGAACCACGTGTTATCCAAAAAACTCCTTATAGCTAGTTTCGACATTGTATGAGCTGCCTTATTTCCATCCCTACGCACAAAAGTAAAACACCATTGCGTCATGGCTTGTAGTTCATGCTTGATGTCTTCCACCACGAAACCCATACTGCTCCAGTCCGGATCGGATGAATTAACCGCCGTAATCACCATCTTTGCGTCTCCTTCGAAATGAACATGTTCAAGCCCCAAAGATCTGCAGAACTGAATGGCTATAAGTGCTGCCCTTGCCTCCGCTTGTGCTACCTCCAGATTACCCCTTAAAGTTTTGCTGCAGGCCGCGAGGAGCTGCCCTCGATCATCCCTCACCACCACGCCAAAACCCATCCATCCCTGCTCCTTCCCCAACGATGCATCCCAATTAACTTTCCACCAGCCATGACAAGGAGGCCGCCAAACCTCCTCTACAGCCATTTCATTCCTTACCCTTAGCTTATCCTCTACTGCATTAGCTTTGGCAAACTCCTCCACTGCCGTTGACGTACGTTGAACAAGAATACTAGGATGAACAAAGGTCCCCTCAAACACAGCCTCATTTCTGCGAAGCCACACCCTTCGTACAGTACCACTAAATTGTAATATTTCATCAGCCTCACATTGATTAAAAATCTCCTCTACAAGCTGCAAAAAATTAACTACACCAGTGGAACTCTTTTTTTGAAGCTTCTTGCCCCCAACACTCCACACATCCATGGCAGAAGGGCATTGCCATAAAATATGGAGAGTCGTTTCTGGCTCCCTTCCGCATAGAGGGCATAGTTGATCATCAATCATTTTCCTTTTAAACAAATTGCTTCGGGTAGGCAAAATATCGTGACAGGCCCTCCATAAAAAGTTCTTTTCCACATTCGGCACTTTCATTCTCCATAGCTTGTTCCATACCATACTATTTCCCACCTTTGAAGAACTGGAGGCTCTTTGCTGCTCTTCAAGTTCCAGCTGTAGATAGTAGGCACTTCTTACCGAGAAGAAACCATTTTTTGTTCCACACCATATTCGCCTATCCTCCCTGTTAGAGACACTAACTGACAGGGATTGAATTAGATGGACCTCCTCCATTGTGAAAATATTTTCCAGCAAGGTTGAGTTCCACCAACCTGAATTCCCATCAATTAATTCACTAACCGTGGCCTCGGGATGCAGTAAAGAAGGTGGAGTTTGCACCATATATGTTGAGGGCCGTGGTAGCCACTTATCCTTCCAAATCTTCACCCGATTCCCATTTCCAATCCGCCATATCAACCCAGCTTTCACCAAATTGCACGAGCTATGGATACTCCGCCAAGCAAAAGAAGGTCTTGTGCCTAGAGAAGCCTCCAGAATGTCGCCCCCCGGATAGTATTTACCTTCCATAATTTTTGATAAAAAACTGTCCGGTGTGTGCCACAACCTCCAAATCTGTTTTGCCAAAAGAGCTTTGTTAAAGCTCCTGAAATCTCTATAGCCCATACCGCCAAATTGTTTTGCTACCCCCATGCGCCTCCAACTCATCCAATGCACCTTAGAATCCGTATTTGACTTGCTCCACCAGAATTTTTGCATTAGTGCATTAATTTCCCCACATAATGTTTTTGGGAAAAGAAACACACTCATACAATAAGTCGGGATGGCTTGAATCACCGCTTTTAAAAGAATTTCCTTCCCCGCCTGAGATAGGAATTTTAACTTCCAATCTTGTAATCTCTTCCAAATTCGATCAATAATTCCCTTAAAAGCAGCCGTACGAGATTTTCCAACCATCGCTGGCAACCCCAAATACGTATCATAGCATTGTGTGGCTGAGATCCCCGACACTTCTGAAATCCTTTCTTTATCCGCCATTGATGTATTTCGGCTAAAATAAATAGCCGTCTTATGATTGTTGAGTCTTTGACCCGAAGCTTCTTCATAATGACTTAGAAGTTGCGTCAAAACATTCCACTCCGTAAGGTTTGCCCTGCAAAATAGCAAACTATCATCTGCAAATAATAGATGGCTTATACGGGGGCCATTTTTTGAAGTAGGGACCCCTGTTAACAACCCATCTTGAGTAGCCTGGGTCAACATAGAGCTCAGAGCCTCAGCACAAATGAGAAATAAGTATGGAGATATGGGGTCGCCTTGCCTTAGACCCCTTGTCGGATTAATATTACCACACGGACTCCCATTCACCAAAATTGCATATCTAACTGAGGTGACACACATCATAATCAAACGATTCCATCGTTCATCAAAACCCATCCTCCTCATAACCTCCTCCAAAAACCTCCACTCCACTCGATCATAGGCCTTACTCATATCCAGCTTGACTGCCATAAAACTCTTCTTTCCCCCCAACCTAGAGTGCATTGTGTGGAGAGTTTCATAAGCAGCCAAAATGTTATCAGTGATAAGCCTACCCGGAATAAAAGCACTTTGGGTTGGTGAGATAATGTGAGGCAAAATCTTCTTCAATCTATTAGCCAGGACCTTAGAAATTAATTTGTATAAGACATTACACAAACTAATAGGCCTAAACTCAGTGACACATGTTGGGTTCTTCACTTTTGGAATTAAAACAATATTTGTCATGTTTAAATAATCGGGCATGATTCCGGAATTTAAAGTATCAACGACAGCCTGACAAACCTCAGACCCCATGGTTTCCCATGAGTTTTGAAAGAAACCCGCAGAAAGACCGTCTGGACCCGGTGCTTTAAGTGGAGCCATGTGGTGGAGTGCATAATTAACTTCCTCTTTAGTAAATTCCTTCATTAGCTCTTCATTCATAGGCCTCGACACTCGTGCTTCTAGTTGACTTACGCACAACTCCATATCACCTGCAGGACCTGCTGAAAAAAGACCAGAAAAATAATCCACAAAAGCCTTTTCTATATCCTCCGGAGTCTCCCATAAATGCCCTTGCTCATCCTTTATCGAATAAATCTGGTTTGATTTTTTCCGATAATTAGCATAGGCATGATAGTATTTGGTGTTCCGGTCCCCATATTTTAACCAATCGACTTTTGCGCGCTGCTTCCACCTCAACTCTTCTTGGTCCAACAAGTTCTGTAGTTCTTGTTTTACAATATTGGCTTCACCTCCTGCACCCACGTCCTCACTCCCATACAGCACATTCAATCGTGATTTAAGCTTATTGATGGAATTTTTAGTGGGTCCACAGTTCACTTGTTGCCAACGTAAAGAGGCTCTTTTACATCTAGCTAGCTTCTGGTCAATGCTTTCCCAGCCAACACCCAAAGGCAGATTTTGGATCCACGTCTGAGTGATAATTTTTTTATATTCCTTGTCTAGAGCCCATGACGCTTCGTACCTAAACCTTCTCCCCAACCCATGTTGCTGCTGCATCCCCTTCAAACATAGTGTTAGTACTGCATGATCCGAAGTAGTAGATGATTCAACCCACACTTCGGCTGCCGGAAATAAATCACACCAAGCCGGATTTGCCACCCCTCGATCCAAACGCTCCTTGATAAATTCAGACCCCTCCCTACAATTACTCCATGTGTATTTCGGTCCACGAAAGCCAAGGTCCGACAATTCACAATCGTTAAGAACTGATTGGAAATTTCGCATTTGGCTAATTTGTCTACCCCCTCCACCCCACTTCTCGGATAAGGAGACAACTTCATTAAAGTCTCCGATACACAACCATGGAGACGGAGTTAGACGACCCAAAGTTTTAAGGAGGTTCCAAGCTTCGTGGCGTTTGGCCGCATTTGGATGTCCATAAAAACCTGTAAACTTCCATGGAACATCTAAATTGGGAAATTTTATGACTCCGTTAATATGACTGTGACTAAAATTTTGAATGTCCACTGATATATCAACACCCCAAAAAAGAGCCAATCCTCCCCCTTTACCCACACCATCTACTACGAACATACTTGAGAATCCCAATTTATACCTAATCCTCTCCATTTTATCATTCCGTAGTTTGGTCTCCATAAGGAATACCATCATAGGGCTCTTCTCCTTTACCATCCGGCAAAGGTCTTGAACTGTCCGGAGGTTCTCAAGCCCCCGGCAGTTCCAACTTAAAATTCTCATTGCGGTCGGCGGGACTGCTTAGCAGCCTCCGCCATTCCCGAACCATTTTGATTGTCAACATACGACTCCAAACCCTGACTTGTCACCGCTTCCCAAATTTCTTTTTTTTTCCAATTCCCCTGCTTAGATGGTGACATAGTGTCTCCATTCACAGCTTCACCTTCCCTTTCTTTCCGTTTGCCAATGATCACTCCCTCCCTTCCCATCAGTCCGGCCTCCTTCAAAAATCCATGCGCCTCATGCATGGTTTTTTCCACATCAGCAATACAAGGTCCAGAATACGTCATGGGATGGTCAACACGTGGCAGTGGGCTATTAGAACTCCCCACCTTATTTCCTCTTAAATTCTGGCTCCTTACTTTCTCAGCTGCCACCTCATCATGTCCTTTATTAGTCTCCACAACAAATTTTCCCATAACAGAAGATCCTGCCGTTTTGGATCCATTTAAAGCCCCCAGATTATTTTCCTTTTCCTCTTTCCGCATATCTCTCCTCCCAGAAATGCTTTGAGACCCCTTTGCGTGGCTTTCCTTAGCAATATTGCTCCCACGTTGACTCCCATAATTAATACCAGAATTCATCCCCCGATTCTCGCTCCTTTCCTTCTGAACATTGGTGCACTTAGGGTTTGAGGGCATTTTTCTATGGTCGCCGCCGTCATCTTGTTCCATGTCTTCATCACCGGAAAAATAATGCCGGTAGCTCTCTTTTGTCGGTTTATCGTATCTGGATGATCCAGGCCTCTCCGAATGTTTGCTCCCCCCCCCTATCTTGCCTGCGAGTTGGTGAGGATGCCCTCAACCACAGCCCATACTCTACTGGAGTCTCCTGATGGCGCATTTTACTCTGGAGAGGGCACCCCGTCTTCCCATGGTTGATGACCCCGCAATTGAAGCAGAGCTTAGGTAGACGTTCATATTGGAAGGCTATCCATTTCGATTTTCCTTGTACTTTGAGCATTCTTCCCCGAGCGAGTGGCTTTGCCAGATCAATTTCTATTTTGACGCGCAAATATGCCCCCCAACCAATACCATCCGCTTCCGTGTCAACATCCTCCACCACTCCAACAGTTGATCCAATCCTTCGTCCAGTCATTTGAGTCATACACGCCAACGGCAAATTCACCATCCGAACCCAGAAGGCTGCTCGATCAAAAGTATATTCCAATGGTGATGATAGACCGTCGAAGTCTTCGATAAGAAAAAGGCTCCCTTCAAAGACCCAAGGTCTACCCTCCAGAATTCGCTTCTTGTCTCCTATGTTCGTGAATTCCACCAGAAACAAGTTCTCTCCCAAAACTTGGAATGAAAATGTTTCCGAAGGTTTCCACCAACGCATCATATCTGACTTGATCGTCTCCTTACTCACCAACCGGTCCGCAACTAATTTCCCCAACACACATGCTCGCCCCCTTGTTAACCCTCCCTGCAGTTCCTCCACCGGTGTGTCCAAATCTAAACTTTCTTCTTCCGTTAATGAAAGATTCATCCACATCTTAGACAAATCCTCCATCGTTATACGAATCTACTTCCACAGACTCAAAGAGGCTTGGAAAACTGTTCCTTCTCTCCTAGAGGTTCTAGAGAGAAAAACGAACTCAGGTTTTTGGCTCTAATATCATATATGTTAAATTACCACTTATCCCAAAAGTTAAAGCTGATAGGAATAAGTAAATTTAATTATTTAATCAATACTTTAACATTTTTTTCCTTATTTAGTCTAGATTTTCTTGTTCACCACTTCTTAGCCTCTTTATAAAGATACCATTGTAATACAGTTTAATACACTTCAATATATTCAAGATGTAACCCTAATGATTTCATCAGTTTCTCTCTCTCCGCTTTCTACTATATGTATATATATATAACACTAATTTGTACCTAGTACCTATCAAGTACTTATATCACTCCACTGTGACATTGGCCACAGATTTCAAACAAGAATACACTTGAAATATTTGTATATGCATGTGATATATGCTAATTTTATATGTTTGCTTTGATACTCACCTATATATTTCCTTTGTTATTTTTTCATCTTCTTTTATGTAGAATATGTTACCAGCATTTCGTCAAAGTTGCAGTGACATGATTATCAAATGGGAAAGTTTGGTCTCTGAAGACGGTTCAATTGAGTTAGATGTATGGCCTTATCTGCAAAATTTATCAAGTGATATGATTTCTCGAACAGCCTTCGGGAGTAGTTATGAAGAAGGAAGAAATATTTTCGAACTTCAAAGAGAGCTAGCGGAGCTGGTCATTCAAAGTATGCAATCTATGTACATTCCGGGATGGAGGTAAACTAAAACATTTCAATGTCTTTTAATACTTAAATAATAAAGTTTTTCTTATTGAATTAGGTTCGTTTATCAAATGAATCAAACAAAAGAGCAACTTGAATTTTTATGCTAGAAGTAAGAATTTTTTTTTTTTTTTTTTTCAAGTAAAGAAAGTTTTATAAAAATAAAAAAATAAAAAAGCATAAGGCGCATATACAACCAGTATACAATAGAAACACCTAACTAGAACAAGCAAAAGAAAGACCCAATTAACCCAACACATGCAGCCCTAAAACCCGAAACCTACAAAACACTCACCGCTAAAATACATGAGCCTTGCCTTTAAGTTTTTATTTAATTTGGATTTAGTTCTTGGGTTTTCAATTTTAAGAATAAGTGTTTAAGTTTTGCCCAAGTTTTAAGTTGGTCCTTTTATCGTTTTACCATTAAAGTTAACAGTTTTTACCTGCCACACTTGTCTCATTTGACACCCCAAGCTCTATGTCAACGTTAAAGATAATAGTTTTCCCCCTAATGCTACAAATCCAAAATATTAGGATGATTCAAAGGTAACTGTTTTTGTTTCTGTAGTTGGATCTGTTGTTTCTTGTTTTTCTAAGGATGAGTTGGCGCTTAATGATATAGCATTGATATTAGATGCTAGTTTGGACGTTGACATGTCAATTGAAACAAAAGTGACATGACATCCTTAATTCTAACAAAAAGGTAAAACCTAATAACCATATTATTGAAATTAGAAACCCAATGACTAAATTCAAACAAGTTTTTGGTTGACAAAAATACCAACATCCAATAACTGAAGTTAAATTCATATTGTTGCACGTAATTCACTCTATTCTTGTCCTCACATTTTCATGAATGGTTTTGCAAGTAGGTTTCTGCCAACTAAGATGAACAAGAGGATGAAGGAAATTGACAAGGAAATACAAGCTTCCCTTAAAGGGATTATCAACAAAAGAGAGAGGGCAATAAAGCGAGGTGAAGGCAGAAACGATGACTTATTAGGCATACTCATGGAATCCAACTTGAAAGAAATTGAAGAACATGGGAACAACAAGAATATGGGTATGAATCTTAAAGATGTAATTGAGGAGTGTAAACTTTTTTATTTTGCGGGGCAAGAAACGAGCTCGGTTTTGCTGGTTTGGACGATGGTTATGCTGACTAGGCATCCGAGTTGGCAAGAACGTGCAAGAGAAGAGGTTTTGCAAGTCTTTGGTCAAAACAAACCAGATTTTGAGGGGTTGAATCGCCTAAAAGTAGTAAGTACTTTTTTTTGCTTAGTCTACTAAATAGTATTTCTCAGAATGAATTATTCAAAAACTTTATGGATGGTTTGAGAAAATTGCTTGCTTTCAATAGTTCTTTGAATCAACCATTTTAGCAAGAGAATTTGCAAAGATTGCTTCACCATTTTGCTGATGAATTCTTAAAATATTAATCACAATGATCAATGTCATAGGTGACCATGATTTTGTATGAAGTTCTAAGACTATATCCACCAGTAATTTTCCTTACTCGAAATGTTCACGAGGAAACGAAGCTCGGAAAGTTGTCTTTACCGGCCGGAGTTCAGATCACCTTGCCAATAATTCTCATCCACCATGATCATGAACTTTGGGGTGATGATGCACATGAGTTCAAACCAGAGAGGTTTTCTGAGGGAGTTTCCAAGGCAACAAAGGGCCAAGTTTCTTTCTTCCCCTTCGGATGGGGTCCTCGGATATGCATTGGACAAAGCTTTGCTATGATGGAAGCTAAACTTGCTCTATCAATGATCCTACAACGCTTTTGCTTGGAGGTTTGCCCATCGTATGCTCATGCTCCTTCCTTAGTTGCAACTCTTCACCCGCAATATGGAGCTCACATCATTCTACGAAATCTCTAAAATAGCGGATATCACTTGTAGGATATGGAGTCATGGTAATTATCTACCAAAATAGCTAGTAATTTAGGCAGGTAATGTGAGAGACGATCCACTTGCCCTTTCAGACAGGTGGTCGGACAACTCAAAATTTATTTGGCCAAGTAAGTCTCATATGGAGCATTTCTTACATTTCTTGCCTAAATTGATAGCAATTCAGACATATAATTGTTGTGGATCTCATTCACAAGTTGTTGTCAAAACATATTTGGAATTGTTAGAATATATAAAAAATTATAATATTTTTTTTCGTATATTTCATATTAGGTTAAGATGAAATATTATTTAGGGGCTTATTGTAATCAAATATTGGGATAGTAATCAAATCAAGAAGACTTGATTAGCAAATTTGTATTTATTCACTACCTTATAAACATTGACCTTTTTATTATAGAAAAACAAGTTAATGAGCACAATGTAGTTCTTAAGGTTATTTTGAGTGGTGAACGTAAGTGTCTAACACCGAACTACCTATAAATTTTTTGTGTTAGTTTTTCTATATTGCTTCCGTTATTATTTTGGTAATTTAGTTTTCCCCACAATATTCAACACGTCATCAAAGCCTATCATATCATGACCAACAGAACTTCTTGACAAATGTTAATAATACCTTGAAATATATTAAGAGTTTTGGCTAAAAGATCAAGTGTCCTATATTTCTTACCAAGCTTCATTACTGATTTCTATTTCTGAGTCAATTTCTTTTTTTGTCAAAGTATTTAAACTCTTTCAAGAAAAAGGTATTCAAGCTGAAGTTCAACCACACGATGCAGTGATGGCATCTTATTCAAGGCTAGCTGTTATTCTCCTAATTGTATCATATGCTATCAGTGGCAAAGTTAGGATTTTATTTGAAGGGATAGGGCAAGAACATAATTTAAAAAAAGAATTAAAATATATTTTAATGCATTATGAGGTGTTTAACAAGTCAAAAAAAATGTTTGGTTTGGTTTTGTTGCGCAAATGTCTACCTAAATAAACAGGCAAATAAATGTACTTTTAACTCGCAAGTGCACAAGATCAATATAGTAGTATAGTACAGCAAGTACGAGATCATTCCCACGAGGATTGTCGTAAATTATGCTTAAAATAAATTTTGTAATTAAAACAAAATAAAGAGTGATTTTTGAATTAATAAAGATAAAGGTAGGGCTTTGATATCTACCACTAATCATGCTAAAATAATATAACAATATGCCAATGTTTTAATCATATTATGAATACCTAATGTTTGCCAACCTAAGAGCATGAGTGGATACTCCTTAAGCTATATATTTCCCTAAGCAACGAATTAGGCATGCGTATATACTCTAACTCTTTTCTTTCTTAAATGATTTAGCATGGGTGTATATTATGTTGTTCTTTAAGAAAACATAAATCTATGGAAATCGACAAACAAGCGGAACCTAGGGCATGGGTGTATACTCCCAGTTTTCCATGTTGATTAACTCAAGAACCTGTGAGGAATTCTTTTGTTACTCTATTAAGCTCAGGACTCGATCATCCAAATTGACTTAATTAACTAATCTATACCACATGCATATGTTGATCATGCACACACATATGAAGAATTTAATAAAACAGGAATTAATCAAGTTAAGCATCACAATATGATTATCATAAATGTGCCAATATTGAAATATTAAATAAATATAATTAGGGCTTCAATCTAGCCCTACTAAAGAGTTTAGTTACATATGAGTTTGATGTTAAACATCTTCAGAAAATGAAATAGAAAAGAAAAGAATAAATCCAAAACTTATGCTTGAAGAGTCTCCAATTCTTCTCCTTGGAATTGTGTGTCTATTCTAAAGGCTTAAGGGTCTATTTATAGGTCTTATAAACACTCTAGAAACCCTAAAAATCATAGTTTTTGCGTTCTAGCTCACCTATGGCTTGAAGAGGTGAAAAAGAGCACTTTCCAAAATAGGGTGCTGCTACCTTGCTCTTCACGCATGGGTGCGCTCGATCGCAGGTCTGCGATCGATCTTCTGTGTTGAGCGCTCGATCACACATGCGATCGATGCTGCTTCTTGTGCGCACGAGCGCAAGGCTACGCTCGAGCGCAAGTCCCCTGCGATCGATCGCACTATTAGAACCTTTAGCTTTTCCCAAATTTGCTCTTTAAGCCTGATACTTTTAAAAATGCTTCATCATCTTCCAAAAACCTATAAAACAAAGAAAACACATAAAAGAAATAAAATAGCATAAACTTAACAAAATTAAAGAATTAACAAATATAAGTTAAAAGCTAAAATATGAATATTTTGGCACTTATCAAATTTAGAGTTAATTATGAAAATAAATCAACGCAATTTTAAAGTAGTTTAAGTTTTAAAATAATTCGAATGCACAATAGAAAATTGAGCTCTAAGGCACTCTTGTATTGGATGATTCTTACAATATTACATGAGGCTTTATATAAGTTGTTTATATTGTGATAAGAATGGAAATAACAACTATACTAAGAGTCTGTTTGAGATTGCGTTTGAGGGGCCTAAAAGTGCTTTTAACACTTAAAAAGTTCGTTTGAAGAAAAAAGTATTCGTTTAGAAAAAAAAAATTAAAAGTGCTTTTAAGGGTCCAAAAAGCCTAAAAATGGCCAAAATGTACTTTTGGCAAAAGCTTAAAAATGAAGCTTTTACCTAAAAGCTCTTTTTGACTTAAAAGCTCTATTTCCCAAACGCAATCTCAAACAGGCTCTAAGTAAATATACAATGTAACAATCCTCCATGATATCATGGGATTGTGCAATTACAAAATATTCCATATATACTGAATCAACCCTTTCCTTGTGAATGCATATCCTCATATATATATATATATATATATATTAGAGAAGACATTCAATCTTCTTTCTTTTGTTGCATCATTGACCGATGTTAATGCTGGATATACTGTAACACCTCGTGGAAATCATTTAACTGGTAATTGACTCCATGGTTCGCCTCCCAGTCTTATCCCTCGTGGAACAAGATTCAGGGATCATACTCTCTCCGAAGATAGACTACAGCGAAAGACTTTTCAAGACAAAACAGAGATAACAATACCTAAAAATCATAATCACAATAACCAGAGTAAACACTAAGCATCATAACATAACTGGATCTTCAAATGTATCAGTCAAAGACCGGTCATCAAAATAATAATACAAGTCAGGATAATTGTTTTGAATACTAAGCCCTGCATTTAACAAAATAAAGCATGAAAACTATTTCCAGCAACTCCTAATGAACGGACCCATCTGCATCCCACATGTTCTTGAGCCACACCGGGTCCAAGTTCTTAAACATTATCCGAATTAGGCCTTTCATAACTACTAAGTGGTTCCCCGGATCCATCATTAGCTATGCTAGCTAAACCGTACAATTATACATAATGCAGGTTAAAACGAATACAAGGGTAAGTCTAAAGACTTAGTGAGTGTTGAGCAAATTTTAATATACTCGCAAGTGTACGAATCGTTTGCAATATAATGTTTTGCAAGTGCGAGGTTGAACTCACAGGGAATTGTGTTTTATATCTAAACTAATTAAATCATAACCTAGTTCCAAAAAGAGTTTGATTTTGAGGTTTTGAAAATTAAAAGACAAAACATAAACTAAATAAATCAAAACAAAAGATAAAGGTAGTAAAGATTGGGAATTCATACTCACCAAATCATAACAACATACTTCATGTTCATCAATTTTAATCTGAAGTTCTCACAAATTAAATCTTATGTATTGTTAAGTGCCAAAATATTCATATTTTAACCCTTAAACTTATATGTGTTAATTCATTAGTGTTGTTAGTTTATGCCATTTTATTCCTTTTCTGCATTTTTTGTGTCTTTATAGGCCTTTGGAAGAAAACCTGGAAGTATTGAGCTTAAAGAGCAAATTTGGGAAAAGTGTTGTCACAAATATCTACCTAAATTAATAGGCAAATAATTGGATGTTTTACCCGCAAGTGCACGAGGTCAACATATTAGTATAGGATGCAAGTATGGGGTCATTCCCATGAGGATTGCTAAATTTTGTCTAAAATAAATTTCAAAAGTAAAATAAAACAAAGATTGGGTTTTGATTTGATGATAATAAAAATGTAGAGTTTTGATATTCACCACTAATTATATTTAGATAATATATCAATATGTCAATGCTTTGATCAGGTTATGTATATCTAATATTTGTCAACCTAAGGGCATGGGTGTATACTCCTTAAGCTATTGATTTCCCTAAGCAACGAGTTAGGCATGGGTGTATTCTCTAACTGTTTTCTTTCTTAAAGGATTTAACATGGGTGTATACTAAGTTGTTATTTAAGAAAGCATGATTTTGTGAAAATCGACAAACACATGAGGCCTAGGGCATGGGTGTATACTCCCGGTTCCTCATGTTGATTAACCCAAGAACCCGGTGTAGATTTCTTTTGTTACTTTTATTAAACCCAGGACGTGGTCATCCAAATTGGTTTAATTAACTAATCCATACCACATGCACATGTTGATCAGGCACACACATGTGAGGAATTCATGAAAGCAGGAATTAATCAAGTTAAATATCATAACATGATCATCATAAGGGCCCCAATACTGAATATTAACTAAACATAACTAGGGCTTCAATCTAGCCCTACTAAATAAATTAGTTACACATAAGTTTGATGTTAAACATCTTCATAAAATAAAATACAAGAAAGGAAAAGAATAAACCCGAAACTTGAACTTGAAGAGCTCCAATTCTTCTCCTTGGAAAGTGTCTTTTCCAGCTTGATTATTCTCAAGGGTTAGAGGTTTATTTATAGGGCTTTAGAAGTCCTTGTTACACTAGTAAACCTAGGAAATTCATAGGGTTTTACTCCTATTACAAGTGGGAGTTGGAAAATCCTAATATAGAAATATTAGCAGTCTAGCCGCACTCTTGATGTGTCACCTGCACAGGGGTGCGATCAATTGCAACCCGTGTGCGCTCGATCGCACATGGCCGCTTCATGCTTTGTCTTCTCTAGTAGTGCGATTGATCGCACTATCAAAGCCTTTCATATTCTCAAAATAGCTATTTTGAGTCCAAAACTTCCGAGATTGCTTCTTTTTCTTCCAATGACCTACAAAATCAAAGAAAACACATAAAAGAACTAAAATGGCCTAAATTAACCAAAGCTAAAGGATTAACACATGCAAGTTAAGGGCTAAAAATATGAATATTTTAGCACTTAACAAATAGCTAAAGTCTCTAGTAGTGCAATCGATTGCAGGGCACTTGCGATCGAGCGCACTTCAAGCCGGAGGACCAGAAGAGTGCAAGGTGTGCGCTCGTGCACGCAAGCAATAGCCTCGATCACACCTGCGATCGAGCACCTAACACATACGATCGATTGCAGTCCTGCGATCGAGCGCACAAGGGTTGCGATCGATCTCACCCGTGCGCTGGAGAACAATGAGTTGCGGCTAGAACGCCCTTTCCTTCCGTATTAGGGTATTCCAAGTCGCACTTGTAGTAGGACTAAACCCTATGAATTTTCTAGGTTTACTAGTATGTCAAGGACTTCTAAAAGCCTATAAATAGACCTCTTAGCTTCTAGGAAAAAGGTGTTGAGAAAAGAGGCACAAGCTCTGGAAAAGAACTGAAGGCTAGATCAAGAGGAGTTTGGGTTTTTCTTCTCTTCCACCTTTTATTTTTGTTATGTAGTTTATATTTTAATTATGGCTAGATTGAAGCCCTAATCATGTCTATTTATGATTTCAATATTAGCGCCTTTGCTACAATTATATTTTGGTGTATTTAACTTGATCAATTCCTGTTATCTTGAATTCCTCATATCTGTTTGCCTGATCAACATATGAATGTGGTATGAACTAGTTAGTTAAATCAATTTAGATGATTGAGTCTTGGGTTCAATCAGAGTAACAAAAGAAATCCACGCTGGGTTCTTGGGTTAATCAACATGGGGAACCGGGAGTAGACACCCATGCCCTAGGCCTCATGTATTTGTCGATTTCCACAGATTTATGCTTTCTTAAAGAACAACTTAGTAGACACCCATATTAAATCCTTTAAGAAAGAAAAGAATTAGAGTAGACACCCATGCCTAATTTGTTGCTTAAAGAAATCAATAGCTTAAGGAGAAAACACCCATATCCTTAGGTTGGCAAACATTTAATATACCAGTATAATTAATGCATTGGCATATTGTTATCTTAATTAGTCTGATTAGTGGTGGATATCAAAACCCTAATCCTTTTTAGTTTTAGTTTATCTTTTATTTTGTTTTTTTATATTAAATTCAATCGTGATAATTGAATTTTATATGTTTAATTAAATAGGAAATTACTTCTAAACATAATTTACCAATCTTCGTGGGAATGATCTCGTATTTGTCTGCTATACTATCGTTTGATTTTGTGCACTTGCGAGTAAAACGTACTAAATATTATCTATTAATTTAGGTAGTATTTAGCATAACAAGTTTTTGGCGCTGTTGCCGGGAATTGTTTGATTTTGATTGGAATTATTTTCCTTAGTTTATTTTTGTTTTAATTTTTTCTCTTTTTCTAAGTTTTTCAGCAGTTACTGTTTTGCCTCCGGAGGTGCGATCGAGCGCCCAACCAGGGCGATCGAGCTCACCAGTGCGATTGAGCACGCCTCACAGTGCGATCAATCACACATCCGGACAGCAGCACAGTTACTTCACTAATTATAGATTTGATTTTTTTTTTTCTTTTGTTTCATGTAGGGTCATTCGAGTATGCATATTAGTAATTTTTCTTTTTAAATTTCGTTTTTATTTTCCTTTCTAGTTTAACTTTTTGTTATTTTATTTTTAATTTCACACATGTGGAGAGGCATTCCGCCACCCCATGGACCTTGTTCATTATGCCATGACCCTTATTACCATACCATGTTAGAGAACGTCTTAGAATGCGACAAATTTCTAACAAAACTAATGGGCATAAGAACACATCGTTCTCTAGACCGGGGAACGACAACTATCTTGATTCGTGCAACCTAACCTTGAGCCAACAGTCAAATTTCTCGTGGCAAGCTCGAGCTCCGAGAAATCATGCTCCACAATTTAATGAACTACATCATCAATCATATCTGCAGTTCTATGATCAAATGGTTGCCATGCAGAAGACATTAAATATGATTGTAAACTCCATGACTATTTAGAACATCTCTCCCATTCAGTCAGCCACCCAACTCCAGGTATGTGCCATATGTTCTCATTCTGATCATTCTACTGAAACTTGTCCTTTGTATTCATCTGCAAATCAGGAGCAAGAGTCGAAGCTGGATAACATGGCAAGTATGCTACGCACCCTAGTAACTTCGCAACAGCAATTTATGACTGATCAAATACAAGGATCGATCAAGCTATTCAAAGACTAGAAGTACAAATGGGGCAATTGGCTAGGGAGCTGAGGGCATCTCCCATCAATTGGCCTCAACAATACCAAGAAGAAGAGTGTCAAAGGCAGTTGATGGAAAACCCCAATGGACAATACATGGAGGAAGAGTGCACCTACTATCATGCACAAGCTGTCACACTAAGGAGTGAAGAGGTGGTTGAAAATCAAGTTGAAGAGGGGAAGGAGGAGCAAACCGAAGTTCCACAGGAGCCACATCAGGAAAGAGAAGAAAGCACTAAGATTTTTTCAACATTAGCTCTTATTCCTAAAACACTAAGAGGCTAGGAGAAAAGTCTGTTAGAGCTACCACATGAGCAAATTAAGGACATCAAGATAGAGAAGCTCCCTGAGTTTTCTTCCTACTTTATTCAAGTTTATGATTCCCCACCGGATGAGAAACTATTTGAGAAAACTCAAAGTGGTCCTCCCCGATCTATAGACATTCGGAAGCATCTTGCAATAAGAAAAATTCATTCCCTTTGGTGCAAGAGAAGAAAAAACTGGTGCTTTAAGTTTAAAGTGCCATAGTTTGGCTAAAGACGTTAAACTTAGTACTCATGGGAGGCACCCCATAGTTTATCCTATTATCTTTCTATTTGTTCTTTTTTTTTATTATTATTTTTTTATTTTTTTTTATTTTAGTATTTTATTTTACAGGGACAAGTGTGCTTCAGTTCAAGTTTGAGGATGTGCTATGAGCCATGCTATTCCAAACAATTTCATCCATATCCTGAGTAAATTCTTTCCATGATATAGACATATTGGGGACAATGTGTAATTTAAGTTTGGGGATATGAGAGACACTTTACACACACTTTGTCCCAGTTTTAGTTATTTTTATTTTTGTTGTTTATGAAAAAAAAAAAAAAAAAATTGCCCCAGTTTTATTTTATTTTTGTAGTTGTGAAAAAAAAAAAAAAAAAAACAAAAAATATATATGCATGTTCATGTTTGTCTTAAAATTTTGGTTGATCTTAAAAATTGTGATTTGATTTCATTGGTGAGCTTAAAATTTTGAATACATGATTTGATAATTGATTTTTTTTTTTTTTTTTTTTTTTTTTTTTTTTTTTTTTCATTTTGGTTACTTGCTTAGGACAGTTGAGAATTCACATGTTTGATTTGATCTTACACAAGCACATTAGCACATAATTTGTGGGGTATGACATGAAGTCTAATGTGTGTGTTTCTATGTCTTGGGTGGAACTGGATGATTTATTAGATGAATACTTTGGAATATATATATGTGATAAAAACAATAATAATAATAATAATAATAATAATAATAATAATAATAATAATAAAAAAGATAATTGATAAGCTTTTCACTAAGTAACTGGACCTCTTGCCTCAAAAGCATTGAGTGTTAACGTCAAAAGGTAAAAAAATTTGATTTGGTTAATGTCATGGTTAGTTTGGTTTCGTAACCTTTTTAACTCGAGTTAGTAAGTCATCGGGGTGTCTCTACACCTAATGCCCTAAAACCATCTGGTTTGGAAGTCATTGACTTAACATTCGTTACATGGGTCAATTAAAAAGTTTAAGGGAACCAAGCATTCTTACGCCTAAGAAGGATGGGGCTTGGAGGATGTGTGTGGATAGCCGAGCCATCAATAAAATCACAGTGAGGTATAGATTTCCCATTCCACGATTAGATGATTTATTGGACCAAGTGGGGCAATGGTATTCACAAATCTGGATTTGAAGAGTGGGTACCATTAGATTCGGGTACTGATTAGTGATGAGTGGAAGACCGTGTTCAAAACGCAAGAGGGACTCTATGAATGGTTGGTGATGCCATTTGGATTGTCTAATGCTCCTAGCACCTTTATGTGAGTTATGAATCAGGCATTCCGCCCATTCATCTGGAAATCGGTGGTCGTCTACTTCGACGACATCCTTATCTATAACCCCGATCATGAGGTAGACATTCGGCATGTACGGGAGGTACTACTTGTGTTGCGCAAGGAGAAGGTTTATGCGACACCGGCCAAGTGTTCCTTCATGACCGACTCGGTCCTTTTCCTTGGTTATGTGGTGTCCAAAGATAGGTTAGCAGTTTATGAGTCAAAGGTAGCGGCGGTCCGAGATTGGCCTCTTCCCACTACGCTACATGAGGTACGAAGTTTTCATAGGTTGGTATCTTTTTATCAGCGCTTTATTCATAATTTTAATACCATCTTGGCGCCGATTACGGAGTGTATGAAGGCGGGAAAATTCTTGTGGAGTGAAGCAGCTACTACCGCCTTCGAGTTGATCAAGATCAAATTGACCACAGCTCCATTACTAGTCCTCCCAGATTTTGACCTACCTTTTGAGTTGCATTGTGATGCATCAAAGATAGGCATTGGAGCGGTACTCAGCCAAGAGGGCAAGCCGGTAGCCTATTTTAGTGAGAAATTGAAGAGTGCACAACTCAACTATAGCACCTATGATATTGAGTTCTATACGTTGGTGCAAGCACTGAAACATTGGTTCTCATACCTCGCCTACAATGACTTTATCTTGTACTCGGACCACAAAGCATTGAAACACCTTAATAGTCAAGATAAGTTGTTATCTCGGAATGCTAAATGAGCCGCCTTTGTCCAACAATTCTCCTTCACCATCAAGCACAAATCAGGAGCATTTAACAAAGTGGCCGATGCCGAAAGCCACATTATTGACCAACGTGAATTCGGAGGTACTTGGTTTTGAATTTTTAAAAGATTTTTTATCTATTAATCCTTTTTGGTCCTATGGTGGGGGATGTGTTATCTGGAGTACGGGGAGACTTTGGACAATATAATGGGTTCCTATTCAAAGGCACTCAACTATGCATTCCCAAGGGCAGTGTATGATTGAAGATTATTTAGGAGCGCCATAATGAAGGTCACATGGGGCGGGATAAAACACTACAACTAGTGGCAGAGCAACTCTATTGGTTGAGCTTGCGGAAAGAGGTGGACAGACTTGTGAAGAGCTGCCGAGTATGTCAAGTGTCCAAGGGATCGGCTACAAATACCAGGTTGTATATGCCATTTCCTATTACAGAGGGGCCATGGACCAATGTGAGCATTGACTTCATGTTGGGCTTACCAAGGAGCCAAAAAGGTAATGACTCGATCTTTGTGGTTGTTGATACATTCTCTAAGATGGTGCATTTCATTGCTTGGCAGAAAACCACTGATGCAGTGAATGTGGCACAGTTGTATTTCAGAGAGGTATACCGCCTCCATGGACTACCATTGTCCATAGTTTCAGACCGCGACACAAGGTTCCTTAGCCACTCTTGGTGATGTTTGTGGCAGTTGTCGCGCACAAAGCTCAATTTTAGCAGTGCCTACCACCCACAGACGGACAGACAAATGGAGGTCGTTAACTGATCATTGGTAGCTTTACTTCGGAGCTTGGTGGAGGAAAACCTCAAGTCATGGGCCCAAAAATTGTTCCAAGCCTTGTTTGACTTCAACCTATCAACGAATCGGAGCATCTGCCTCAGCCCATTTACCATCGTTTATGGGTGCAACCCTCATGCCCTGTTGGATTTGGTGCTTATTCTCGATTTGGGGTGGACACATACCACAACTGAAGATCTTATTGCTCAGATACAAGAGGACAGGCTTAGGTAATGATCACACCAGAGGATAGGCTAGTTAGCAGTTAGGACTTAGTCCTAGATTGGTCGCCTGTTTCTTATCGAGTTGGTTCTAACTCTGCTTTTCATTGCAGAGAATTTTGCCCCGAAGGAACCCAACAGCCAGACCTAATGGTCTAAAGATTGGGAACGTTGAGGAGGATGTTCACCTTGAGCCTGTAGACATTCCAGTCTACGAGGCAGTACCCCCAAAAAGAGAACTAATGTTGGACTCAGTTAGAGAGCTAGTATCAACCATGCGTCATGATAGGGCAACGAGACAGCCAGCTGCAGGACCTGGTTGTTCTCTGAAGGACTTCCATAGTCATAACCTAGATAGCTTCGATGGGACTGGTGATCATATCAGCACGAAGAACTGGCTAAATGATATGGAGAAATTGCTAACTACTATTGGGTGCACAAATGAGCAGAAGGTGGTTTACACTGCTATAAGCTAACTGGAGAAGCCAAGCACTGGTGGCAAGACGAGAAGGTTGTACTCGTCGCTGAGTTGGGTTTAAAGATCGCCATTACCTGGGACATCTTCAAGCACGAGTTCAATAGACACTTCTTTCCCAGAGTCATGCAGGAGGCGAAGGCACATGAATTCTTGGACTTGGTTCAAGGAAGAATGTCGGTGATCGAGTACGCTGCAAAGTTTCTTCAGTTGTTGAAGTTCGGCATGTACCTCATCCCAAATGAGAAGAAGAACGCAAAAAATTTCGAGTGGGGTCTGAACACTCGTATTCAGACCATGATGACCTACTTTGACATCCGCAATTTCTCCCAGTTGGTGGATTAGTCTTCAATCTATGAAGAGAGTCTAAAGGAGAATGCATTGGAATATGCAGATCAGAAGAAGAGGGTTGAAGGACCTGGTACTTCAGCTGGAGGAATCAGACTAGCTAAGAGGATGGCGGTGGGAAGTTATCCACCCCAGCTAAGAGGATAACGATTAATTTAAAAAGATAATCGTTATAAAATACATATGTTTCAAAATCATACAGTTAGAAAAATGATTGTTTGAAAAATGATTGTGTTAAAAATGATAGTTGAACAAATAAAGTTAAGTATGAATAGAATATTTTCATAATAATGTCAATCATATTTATGAGAATATCTTTTTTATTGAGAATCATAATAGAATATTTTCATAATATGCTCAAGTATATTATAAGAATATTCATTATTGAGAATTGTAACAAAATATTCTCATAATATTCTTAAGTATATTATGAGAATATTCTTTTCTTAAGAATTATAATATAGTATTCTTATGGATATTATAAGAATATTCATTTGATTAATTTAGCTATCAATAGTCCAATTTATTGCAAAGTTTCACTAGGGGTAGGCAGATTAACCAAAAACTGATTACCGGTCGTCTATCGGTTTCGACAGAATTGATATTAACCGTAACCAAAAATCATTTTTATTATCGGTCTGGTCCGGTCCAGTTAGAAATTCCTTATCAGCTAACCAATATCAACTGTGAGTGGGGAACCCAAAACGGCGTCGTTTTGGTAGGTATATATATACCTCTCTAAAAATCAGACCAAACCGGCCAACCCTAAGCTCTCACCTCTCACTCTTAGTGCCTCTCACATCTGCCGCCCTCCCCTCTCACAATCTCACGACTCTCACTCACTCTTAGGCTCAGCTCTCTCTTCTCTTTTCTCTGACTCTCTCGCAGGTTGCAAGTAGCAACAGTAGACGGCTGCCCCCTCATCTGCTCTCTCAAGTCACACCCCTCTCACTCTCTTGCAACGTCGTGGTCGTGGACTCGTGGGTTTCTGTGAAATCGTGACCTTGTCTCTTCTTTGTCTTCGTGCTCAGAAATCGTCACGTCAGCCATCAGCCGTCAAGTAATCTTCTTCAATAAGCTTCTTTAGTTTGATTTGATGATTTATGGGTTGAATATGTGGATATTGATTCATGAGTACATTATAATAGATTCATTAGTTCTCTACATATTTATTGGGTACATTATAATAGATTGTATCATCACAAGGTTTCTTCCCTAATTTATATGATGGATGCCCTTTCTGTTTTATTTTCAGTTACTATCTCAGATTGGGAGTAGTTTGTATTTACCATTTATGAGTTATGTTTCTGATTATTTTTCATGGGTCTGTAAATTTTAGTTACAATTGGGGAAGGTTTTGGTCGATTTGCTAGTTTGAGTTTTAGTCAGTAGATTATGGTCCATTTGCTAGTTTGAGTTTTAGTCATAGGTCAGACATTATTTAATTAAAAATCAACCATTACTTTTCACTTTAGAAGTTCGTATGGATGCACCTAGGCACTTGACATCAGCTACTGCTTCTTGTTTTCCATCATCTTCTTCAATAAGTCCCATAGAAGAAATTCAAGAAACCTTTGATAAAGAAACCTTTGATGATGAATCTGATGAGTAAGATACGGATACCAAAGGGATTAGATGTGCTGGTTCTCGTGGTCGACGGCCACCAATCCCTTGTAAAAAAAGATTAAGAACGAAAAGATCTTCAGTATGAGACTATTTTACTAAAGATATGAATAGTTCTGAAGATTCTCCTATTGGAAGTTGTAACTATTGTGGGACTGAGTGTAAATGTCATGGTACAATAAATGGCACCTATAACATATTGTACCATATCAAAAAATGCCAAAAGTACAATAGCTTTAAAGCAAAAGAAGATAGCTCTCAGTCTAAGTTCAGTTATATAGCCGGATAGAGTCAGAGTGGTGGTGGTATTGGTAATAACCTAATTGTTGCTAAGTATTCTAAAAAAACTTATTAGGGAGACACTTTGTGAAATGATCATTGTTGATGAATTTTCATTTTCAATTGTGGAGAAAATGGATGTTAGGAAAATGTTTAGCATTCTTGAGCCTTGATTTAAGCTTCCTTCTCGCTATACAGTGATGAAGGATTGTGCTAAGTTGTTTATGTGCAAAAAGGACATAATAAAAAATAAGTTGTTGATGGCTGGTCAAAGGGTTTAGAATATGAATTACATGGTTGTTATTGGACATTTAATTGATTCTACTTGGAAATATTACAAAAGAATATTGGCATTTTGCCAAGTGTCGGATCACAAGGCAATAACGATTACTAAGGAAATATAGCAATGTTTGGTGGAATGGGGGATCAACTGTTTGTTAGCGATAACACTTGACAATGCAAGTGCAAATGATCGTGCAATTGGTGATTTTAAAAAAAGAAATATGTCTAATAAAGATGTTATTAGTCGCCATGAGTTTGTTCATGTAAGGTGTTGTGCGCATCTTCTAAATTTAATTGTGCAGGAGGGTATGAAATATGCGCATGATTCAATTGTAAGGATCCGAAATATGATGAAGTACGTGAAGGGATCCCCCCAAAGATTGGCCCTCTTTAAGTCTTAGGTAGAAAGGAAGACACTTGGGTGTAGATCTTCCTTAACTATTGATGTTTCCACTAGATGGAACTCTACTTATACCATGTTGGAAGTGGCACAAAAGTATGAAAGGGCATTTGATCTTAAGTTAGATGAAGATGCGAATTTTTTGCACTATTTGGATGATGATAGTGGAGGGATGGATGTGTTGGGGGCTCCGACTGAAGATGATTGGAATAAGGTTCGACACTTTGTTAAATTCCTACGTGTGTTTTATGAGGAGACAATTCAGATGTCGGGTTCCTCATACTCAGCTTCCAACTTGTATTTTAGTATTCTCCAAAATGTTTATCATTGTTTGATGGAGTATTGTGAAAGTGATGATTATTCGTTGAGTAACACGGCAACGAAAATGAAATTGAAATTTGATAAATATTGGGGAGACTTTGAGGCTATTAACCCCTTGTTGTTTGTTGCTTCTGTGCCTAATCCACGTTAGAAGATATCTGTCTTGAAATTTTGGTTCCAGAAAAATGTGGGTATTCCAAAAGCAAAAGCTATTGTTGACAACTTAAAGAGTGTCTTGGACAAGTTATATCAACATTATGCTAAGAATGGAAGTGGGGCTAGGTTTTCAAATGAAGAGCATAATTGCACAAGTTCAGGAGGTGTGGGTACTAATAAGAAAGATGCTTTAGTGGACTACCATCCATTTCGAGCATCCAAAAATGTGATGATGTGTTAGACAGAGATAGAGCAATATTGTATGGAGGATGTCGAGACACCAAGTGACACCTTTGATATTTTAATGTGGTGAAGGGTAAATACGGCAAAGTTTCCGGTTCTCTCCGAGATAGCGCGAGATGTCCTGGCAATTCCACTTACTTTTGTTGCTTCTGAGTCGGCGTTTAGCACCGGAGGTCGCATTATAGATCATTTTCAGAGTTCTTTGGCTCCAAAAATAGTGGAAGCTCTTATTTGTTGTTAGAATTGGTTAAGATCTTCTCCCATTTCTGAGTATGGTGAGTCTTTCTTGCCTGATATTGAAGATGAAGAAAGCTACAAGCTTGAGTCGGGTAATATTTGTTAATTTCAAATTTGTTAATTGTTCTAGTTATTTAATTAAATTATTTATACTAATCCTTTAAAAATTTGATTGTGATAGAAATTATGTCTAATTCCCTCACATTTGACGCGGATTAAGGCTTGATGATGGATGAACTTTGCAGAGTGTTATTTTGTTGAAAGTATTTGGTAAGTTTTTTGCATTTTATTGTTTTCTTACTTAATATTTATTTCTTACTCTTTAATATTAATCACTAATAGCGATTCACTATGTTTATGTTTTGAATTGTTGGAATATTGAAGGAAGCAAATTTAAGGAATTGAAGATAATCCATGTTTATGGTGGCTCATGGAAATTATTGTGTAACCGTGTTTATGTTTATCCATATTGATCACTATCTTTATGTATTTTCTCTACTATATTTGTGTAATTGGTGTTGCCCTTTATGTGGGTTATTTTCCTTTTACTAAGTGTTGTGCAAATTTTAATACTCGCAAGTGCACGAATCGTTTGCAATATAATGTTTTGCCAGTGCTAGGTTGAACCCACGGGGAATTGTGTTTTTGAAAGATCAATTTATATTTAAACTAATTAAATCCTAACCTAGTTCCAAAAGGGTTTTGAATTTTGAGTTTTGAAAATTAAAGGATAAACATAAACTAAATAAAATAAAACAAAAGATAAAGATACAAAAGATTGGGAATTCACACTCACCGAATCATAACAACATACTTCATGTTCATCAATATTAATCCGAAGTTCTCACAAATTAAATCTTATGTATGTTTTACTATACTTCAAAAGATTAATCAAAACCATCTCATGTATCAATTCATTGCACAAATCACAAAAGGAATCCAAATTTAATTGAAACACCAGATGTATCCGAAGAACAAATCACAAGGGATATTCAATTTTAAGCAAACAAAACCAATCAATCAAATATGTAAAGTTATCTTAAATCATCAAGTGTATCCCTGAATTACAACAAGATATCTAAGAATTATTCCACACATTGAAAAAAAGTAAAACAATTGAAATAGAGCACAATAAAATCGGAATAATAAAAACTTATATAAAAGTAACGTTGTTCTTCAATAATGTGGCTTCATCCCCAACCTTAGTTGGGAATTTAACTCCATATAAATAAAACTAAAATCTAAACCTAAACTAAACTAAAGAGAAAAACTGTAAAATTTTGCTCTCTGAAATTGTGTATATTTTCTTGAATGCAAAAAAGTCTATTTATAGGCTTAGGGAAGTCCTAGAAGCCCTAGTAAACCTAGATAATTCAGAGGTCTGTCTCCCAGTCAAAATAGAAGTTTGAAATCGGAATAGGATTCGTCCAAATTTGTGTCTTTTTATTGTGGGGCCATTTTGGCATAGTAACCTTCCGAATTAGGAAAATCGTATTTCACAACGATTTGTAGTATTTTGCGTTAATTTTCTAATGCCGCTAAAATCATCATAATCCAATATTTGAGTGAAAGGATATGGTCAAAATACTGAGGGGTGTACATAACTTGATTTTGAATCCAATCCGATTTTGACTCTGATTAGAGAAATTTCACTTTAATCTTTTCCTTGATTGGGTTAAACTTAACCATATCATCTAGGTCTTCTCAAAGTATGCTTTCCTTCAAACTTTGCATTTTTCCCTTTAAAGCTGTTGTTTTTCTTCAACGACCTACAAAATACTAAAAATACAAAATTAACACAAAACATTAAATAATGACACAGCTAAAGGATTAACTAATGTAAATAAAGGGGTCCAAGTATGTAATATTTGGCACTCATCAAACACCCTCACACTTACATTTTGCTAGTCTCTTAGCAAAACAAAAAATAAAAGCAAGAAACATAAATCCTCTTTCGTGGGAGAGACGATTGCATTTAGCATATGCAACAAGCCTTTTAAACTCATAGGCATTCCTAGTGGACGAGTGAAGTCTCGTGAAGGCTTAACAGGAATGATACCCACAAACATTGTAGCACTATGTTATTAACAAGAAAGAAGTTTCACATAAACCATGGTTCTTATTCATGAGCAAACTTAAAAAGACAAACACCATCATCACAGTCAAAAGGAAATCCAAAATCAAATCACTCATAAATGGACAATTGAGACCTCATATATTCTGAAAAGTATCAAGTGTAATTAGCATACAATCATGAAGCTTTCAGTTTAAACTCAAGACAAATTCCATAAAATTTGTAAAAATCTCTATCAAATGAAACAACCAAGGCAAGATATACATTTTTTTCTCTTTTTATTTTTATTTATTTATTTATTATTATTATTATTATTTTTTACAGGCTCTCCCATGTCAAACTCCCTTAAGCTTTATAATTGACCCATGTAACAAGTGTTAGGCCAATGACTCCCAAGTCAGGTGGCTTTAGGGCCCTAGATGTAGAACATCCCTAAGGGCTTATTAACTTAAGTAAAAAATGCTACGAAATCAGACTAGCCATATCATAAATCAACACTGAACTTCACACATTTTGATGCGAACACTCAATATTTAATGAGGCAAGAGGTCCGGTTACTTAGCAGAAAACTCAACATGATCTTTCTTTTCTTTTTCCTTCTCTTTTTTATTTTTTTATATCTTGCAAGCCAATGGTTATTCATCAATAGGTCATCCAACAAATCTCAAAGAGAACAAGCTTAAGCTCAAACATCATACCTCACAGAAAACATGCTAATATGCTCATAAAAATTTATCTCAAAATAAGTGAAATCTCTTTTACCCAAAAAATAAGTCAAAGGTGTCAAACTCCTAATGACATAATGATGTGTTCAACCCTTTAAGCAAGCTAATCAAATGCAAATCACGATTACAGTTTAACTCAAACTTGACAACAACATAGCACAATTGTTTTCTTTTTATCAAATTTTTTAACACAAAATGACAAATAAAAATAAACAAATAGGAACAAAAATAAACAGACAAAGTGTTTTTCCATACCCGCAAACTTGAATTACACATTGGCCTCAATGTGTACTATAAAAATACATTACCGGAAGTAAGGAAATCTGAGTGTGAACAAGGCCAGGGCGTCCCCCAAACTTTAACACCAAAACACCTGTCAACAAAAACTAACAACAATATTTTTTTCAAAGAAACAAACATCAAAAGATTAATTGCTGTTAGAAACAAAAACAAATAAAAAAAAAAAACAAAATGTAATGAAAAAGGAAAGAAAGAATTTGTGGAGTAAAGTGCAGAAAATAAACTGGAGGAGAAAACTGTACAATGCTTCCCCCTATCATGCGGATGTCCAACCAATCTCTTCCACCCTTTCTTCTTCAAAACTTCATAGCCCTCTAGAAGGATGTTTCACCATCTTATAGACTGACTTGCTTCGACGAATCTTCTTAGGAAAGTGGTTCCTAGATTTTTGTGCTTATGTGAACAAGTCCTTGAATATCTTGACATAAGATGGCTCTTGATGTGTCTCAAGAGGGAAAGTGATGTAGGCAGGAGCTTCAGTACTCACTTCCATGTCACTAGACAGATTAGGATCTGTTGGGGGCTCACTGTTCTCATGGTGCTCAATTTGCTCAACTTGTTCAACTTTTTCTTCCTCCTCAATGCTATCCACAATTTCCTCACTCTCAAGTGTGGTGGTGACTTGGGCATGCTCATGATAAGAATTTTTGGAATCATCCTCATCAATCATGTAGTACCTTTCAGCCATCAGCTGACTCTGAAGCTCTTCTTCCTCTATTCTGTTGAATTCATCAACTAGATGATTGATCTGTCCTTCCAACCTTGACATAGCTTGATGAGTGAAATTCTTAAGTTCTTGTATGTCTCTACTATTGGTCATGGCGGAGTTCGTGAGCTCTTGTATGGCTTGGGACAAGTTCAACTAGAATTCTTTAGCTCTTGGATATTCTTGTCAGTTGATTGCACGAATGCTTTCATCATGTCTTCTAGTGACGTCTGTGGTGCAGGCTGTGGCACTTGAGTGGTGGTTTGATATGCAGGCGGTTGAGCTTGATGATTGAACTGCTGATAGTCTGAATGGTGCAATTCATCAAATTAGTGAGCATAATTTCCTGTAGCTTGAGTTTGCCACGAGAAATCATAATGGTTGCTCTAGCCCGGGTTGTAATAACTGGAATTTGAAGTAAACCCCGGGCTGGAGAAATTAGTGTTCATTTGATCATATGAAGAATTAGAAAATTTTTCCCTGGATGGACAATTACTAGAACTATGATCAGGATTGGAGCAGTATGAACATGGCTCATGTGGGAAAATTTTTTTAGGGTAGTTGGTAGGAGCTGGTGTCCTACAACTAGGAGAAGCATGTTGTACAGAAAAATTATTAAAATTATTAAACGGAAAATTCATACTTCCACCCTCACTCTTTAGCATGCAAATATCCCACAAAACACATTAACCATTTTTTTAATTTTTAATTTTTTTTTTTTGGTATTTTTAAATAAAATAAACTAAAAAAAAAAACGACTAACTACCTAAACAAATAAAACTAAAATTTAAAAACTCACAAAAAGGACCAAAAATAAATTTTTGGCAAAGATCTACGAAACTGCTGCAATTGCTTCCTTTGCTGTGAGTGCGCTCAATCACGCTGATGTGCGCTCGATCGCACTCGAGTAAAGATGCGGCAGTTAACAAGCACAGGTGCGCTTGAGCTTGCTGTCTTGGTCCCGAGTGCGCTTGATCGTAGCAGGGCTGCGATCGATCGCACTAGCAGGGGTGTGCGGAAGGTGTTGTGACAAAATTGCAGAAAATCCTAATTATAACTAGTAGAAGAATAAAACTAATTTAGAAATAAATTGGTTTCAAAAATTAAACAATTCCCCAGCAACGGCACCAAAACCTTGTTGTGCAAATTTTAATACTCGCAAGTGCACGAATCGTTTGCAATATAATGTTTTGCCAGTGTGAGGTCGAACTCACAGGGAATTGTGTTTTTGAAAGATCAATTTATATCTAAACTAATTAAATCCTAACCTAGTTCCAAACGGGTTTTGAATTTTGAATATTGAAAATTAAAGGATAAACATAAACTAAATAAAATAAAACAAAAGATAAAGATACTAAGGTTTGGGAATTCACACTCACTGAATCATAACAACATACTTCATGTTCATTAATATTAACCCGAAGTTCTCACAAATTAAATCTTATGTATGTTTTACTATGCTTCAAAAGATTAATCAAAATCATCTCATGTATCCATTCATTGCACAAATCACAAAAGGAATTCAAATTTAATTGAAACACTAGATGTATCCGAAGAACAAATCACAAGGGATATCCAATTTTTAAGCAAATAAAACCAAGCAATCAATTATGTGAAGTTATCTTAAATCATCAAGTGTATCCTTGAATCACAACAAGATATCCAAGAATTATTCCACACATTAAAAAGAAGTAAAACAATTGAAATTGAGCTGAATAAAATCGGAATAATAAAAACTTACATAAAGTAACGTTGTTCTTCATTGGTGTGGCTTCATCCCCAACCTTAGTTGGGAATTTAATTCCACATAAATAAAACTAAAATCTAAGCCTAAACTAAACTAAAGAGAAAAACTGTAGAATTTTGCTCTCTGGAATTATGTATCTTTTCTTGAATACAAAGAGGTCTATTTATAGGCTTACGGAAGTCCTAGAAGGCCTAGTAAACCTAGATAATTCGGAGGTCTGTCTCCCAGTTAAAATAGAAGTCTAAAATTGGAATAAGATTCGTCCAGATTTGTGTCCTTTTATTGTGGGGCGATTTTGGCATAGTAACCTTTCGAATTAGGAAAATCCTATTTTACAATAACTTGTAGTATTTTGTGTTAACTTTCCAATGCTACTAGAATCATATCAATCCAATATTTGAGCTAAAAGTTATGGTCAAAATACTGAGACGTGTACAGAATCCGATTTTGACTCCGATTTGTGAAATTTCACTTTAATCATTTCCTTGATTGGGTTAAACTTAACCACATCATCTAGGTCTTCTCAAAGTATGCTTTCTTCCAAACTTTGCATTTTTCCCTTTAAAGCTGTTGTTTTTCTTGAACGACCAACAAAATTCTAAAAACGCATAATTAACACAAAACATTAAATAACGACACAGTTAAAGGATTAACTAATGTAAATAAAGGGGTCTAAGTATGTAATATTTGGCACTCATCAAACACCTCCACACTTACATTTTACTAGTCCCTTAGCAAAACAAAACGAAACAAAAAATAAAAGCAAGAAACATAAATCCTCTTTCGTGGGAGAGACGATTGCATTTAACATATGCAACAAGCCTTTTAAACCCCTATGCATCCTTAGTGGACGAGTGAAGTCTCAAGAGGGCTTAACATGAATGATACCCACAAACATTGTAGCACTATGTTGTTAGCAAGAAAGAAGTTTCACATAAACCATGGTTCTTATTCATGAGCAAACTTAAAAAGACAAACACCATCATCACAGTCAAAAGGAAATCCAGAATCAAATCACTCATAAATGAACAATTGAGACCTCATATGTTCTGAAAAGTGTGAAGTGTAATTAGAATACAATCATGAAGCTTTCAGTTTAAACTCAAGACAAGTTCCGTAAAATTTGTAAAAATATCTATCAAATGAAACAACCAAGGCAAGATATACATTTTTTTCTCTTTTTATTTTATTTATTTTATTTTTTTATTTTTTACAGGCTCTGCCATGTCAAACTCCCTTAAGCTTTTTAATTGACCCATGTAACAAGTGTTAGGCCAATGACTCCCTGGCCAAGTGGCTTTAGGGCACTAGATGTACAACATCCCTAAGGGCTTATTAACTTAAGTAAAAAAGGCTACGAAGCCAAACTAGCCATATCATAAATCAACACTGAACTTCACACATTTTGACGTGAACACTCAATGCTTAATGAGGCAAGAGGTCCGGTTACTTAGCGGAAAACTAAACATGATCTTTCTTTTCTTTTTCCTTCTCTTTTTTATTTATTTATTTTTTTTATATCTTGCAAGCCAATGGTTATTAATCAATAGGCCATCCAACAAATCTGAAAGAGAACAAGCTTAAGCTCAAACATCATACCTCACAGAAAACATGTTAATGTGCTCATTAAAATTTATCTCAAAACAAGTGAAATCTCTTTTACCCAAAAAAATAAGTCAAAGGACTCAGACTCCTAATGACATAACGATGTGTTCAACCCTTTAAGCAAGCTAATCAAATGCAGATAACAGTTACAGTTTAACTCAAACTTGACAACAACATAGCACAATTTTTTTTTTTTTTTTTCAAAATTTTTAACACAAAATGACAAATAAAAATAAACAAATAAGAACAAAAATAAGCAGACAAAGTGTTTTTTCATACCCCTAAACTTGAATTACACATTGCCTCAATGTGTACTATAGACATACATTACCGAAAGTAAGGAAATCTGAGTGTGAACAAGGCCAGGGCGTCCCCCAGACTTTAACACCAAAAGACCTGTCAACAAAAACTAACCGCAATATTTTTTTCATAGAAACAAACATCAAAAGATTAATTGCTGTTAGAAACAAAAACAAATAATAATAATAATAATAATAATAATAATAATAATAATAATAATAACAAAATGTAATGAAAAAGGAAAGAAAGAATTTGTGGAGTGAAGTGCAGAAAATAAACTGGAGGAGAAAACTTCACAACGCTTCCCCCTATCATGCGGATGTCCAACCAATCCCTTCCACCCTTTCTTCTTCAAAACTTCATAGCCCTCTGGAAGGATGTTTCGCCATCTTATGTAGACTTGCTTGCTTCAACGGATCTTCTTAGGAATGTGGTTCCTAGATTTTTGTGCTTGTGTGCACAAGTCCTTGAATATCTTGACATAAGATGGCTCTTGATGTGTCTCAAGAGGGATAGTGATTCAGGCAGGAGCTTCAGTACTCACTTCCACGTCACTAGACAGATTAGGATCTGTTGGGGGCTCACTGTTCTCATGGTGCTCAATTTGCTCAACTTGTTCAACTTTTTCTTCCTCCTCAATGTTCACCACAAAAAAATTAGCTTTTAGTGACGTGGCAACTATTCATTAGTTATTGCCACGTCACCATATTGTGACGTGTGTGTTGCCGACACGTTATCAGAATGCTTAGTAACGTGTCATTTTCCACATGACACCAAATGGTGACGTGTGGAAAATACCACGTTACCATAAGATGACGTGTTAAATTGACACATCATCTTATGGTAACGTGTGCAATGGACACATTATTAAATAGTAACGTGCCATATTGATACGTTACCATATTGTGACATGTCAACTTGACACGTTACCATATGGTAATGTGTCAGGATGCCACGTTACCATTTTTGTAATGTGTTGAATTAACACGTTACCATTTAGTAACGTGTCAACTTAACACGTTACAATTTGGTAACGTGTCAATTTAACACGTTACCAAAATTGTTAAAAATTTAAAAAAATTAAAAAATAAATTGTTTCAGTAACTCCTTGCATTATTTGCTAAATGAGAAGTGTTTTTTTTTTTTACAAGTGTTGAATCTTGTAAACAATCATTCGATTCCGTTGACATTCATTCTATTATTATTATTATTATCAAATTTAGTACGAGTATTAATAATTCAAACTACAATAAGTTATAAAAACTTGAGTCATATATATTATAAATTTAGTGAGAGTGATGAGTTGTTAAACATACATAGAAAAAGGAAATGGGGGCTTAGGACTTTGTGGTAGGCAGATCTTGATTGCATGCAATGCTGTAGTTAAATTTAGTGACTCCTTAGCAAAGTAATTATGAAAAGAGCTAGATTCTTAATAACCCTATCAATTAACCAAAGGGAACTAGATGCAAGCACTGAACATAGTGGAAATATGCACGCCATAATTTAAGTGAACATGAAATAAACTTGAGCAATAAATTATAGAGTTTATATAAACTAATGAAATAAATAAACAATGCAATACTATCATACTTTATAATAATTATAAAGTATATATGATATGTTTTTTTTCTTACTATATTGTCATATTTTAAGTTCTTATATTATGGTTTATGTTTTGCATTATATTATAAATTCCGCATATTTAAATTGAGATATATATATATATATATATATATATATATATATATATATCAACTTATCAATTACTACGCTTAATATAAAGCTTTATATCAATTATAAAGCTTAAGCTTTATAATATGTATTAAGCATTAAATTGCAAATATAATTTATTAAGCTTTATATTAAATATTAAATATTAAGTATATTTAGCTTAATATTTTATATAAAGCTTAGTAAATTATAATATAATTAAGCTTTGTATTAAATATTAAGTGTATAGATATATAGTAACGTGCCTTATGTGGCACATTACTATTGGCCTCCGGAAGGTGCACCAAGCTGGCCGTGCCAGCTTCTTCTTCTTCCTCTCCTTTCTCTTTTTTTTGCCCCTCTTTTCTTCTCCCCCGCCCACAGTACTTCCTCTCCTCTCCAATCCAAAATTTTCTCTCTTCTTCTCACATACCCACCTTCTCTTCTCTCACATGCATGTGAACACAGCTTCTTCTTCCGATTTTGTAGCTAGCCTGCTCAGTTCTTCCTCCTCGATCAGCCACCACCATCTTCTCTCTCCGCCAGCGAACTCATCTCCGGCCGACAACTCACCTCTCACACATTTTCGAGCCATCTCCCGCCTCATCATCGATCAAGTATATATATATAATATTTTTTTATAGTGTATATATTGATAGTTTTTTTCATATATATATATATATATATGATCAAATTTTTTTGTTAGCTAATTAACTTAGTAATTTGTTTGAAATATATGATTTTTAGGGTCCCATATTTGTATGATAAGTACGTACGTAGGAATGTATGATTGTTCAATATGAGCATGCATACAAAATATTTATATCTACATTTTTAGGTAAGTAGTTTGAAATTAGCTAGATTTTTTTATTTTGTGTAGGTTTTACAAACCTATTATATAAATATTACAAAAATAATAATCAAAAATCGAGAATGCAAAAAAAAAAAAAAAAAAAAAAAAAAAAAACAAACAAACCTACCTAGCCAGTTAGATGAATTTTATTTAGGGTCCCCATATAAAGTTCAAATTATGTAACTGTATTTTTAAAAAAATTGCGACAAAAACATAACTTAAATTTATTTTATTTAGGGTCCCCGTAACAAATTATGCTTTTCAATTTGTTTTATATTATTTAGTTTAGGTTTTGCAAATTTAGATTAGAGTACATGTTATTAAATAAACAACAAACGTAGATTTTTTTTTATGTACGGTACCCATGACAAATGCTTTTAATTTTGTATTATAATGTGATTTAAGGTTTGGAAATTAAGATTTCATAAATTACATAAAATAGATTATAAGGATAATAAAAACATGACTTCAAAAAAAATAATAATAAAAACAATTAACCTAGATTTATTTTATTTAGGATCCCCGTAACAAAGGCAATATAAAATAAGGAAATATAAAATGTAGATTATGTTTAGGGTTATAAAAAAACTATAGGACACAATCGAAAAACAAATAACTAACTTATATTTATTTTATTTAGGGTCCAAATATATACATAACAAATGCATTTACAAAAACCGGCCACAACATACATAGATTTAACTTATTTAGGGTCCCCATACCAAATGCATTTAAGTTTTGGGCTTCAATTTTGTGTTTGGGTTACTTGCAAATTTACTTTATGTAAATATTAAGCAAAAAAAAAGGGAAAGAAAATAATAACAAAAAAGTAATGCACCTAGTTTTACTTATTCATTTTTAGGGTCCCCATGGGCCATACTAATGCATTTCTGTTTAAGTTTAGGGTAATTCTTATATATTTATGTTTCTAATGTACGTAGTAACACTATGGACAAGAGTTGGATGAAGAAGTCTAGGGATACGAAGGAATACAGAGACGGATGTAGAGCGTTTGTAGACTTCGTAGTTAGGAACTATGACACTCCAGACAAACTTATTGTGTGCCCCTGTAAGACGTGTTGCTGTAACAGGAGACACCCTCCAGTTTGGTATATGACCACTTGACAGGGGGGAAAGGAATGTGGCCCTAATACAAATACTGGATTTATCATGGCGAAAGGCCTGTTCGAGCTCCTGTTGAAGGCTCGAATTCAGCACGTCCGGCCACAACTGCGGGTGCAAGCACTGAACAGGGTGGAAATATGCACGCCATGTTGCGTGATGCATTCGGCATGCACGAAGTCAAAGATGACAACAGTGAGCCTCGGGTTAAGATGCATGGAGAGGAAGAACACATTGTGCATGACGAAACCGATGGAGGTGAAGTACGAAAGTACGAGGAATTGCTTAAAAAGGCAGACAAACCACTTCATGATAGGACCAAATATAGCAAGCTGAGTGCTACTGTACATCTGTACAATTTGAAGTGTGTGGGTGGAGTTAGTAACACGATATTCTCGTGTTTCCTCGAGCTAATCAATCAGTTCCTACCTACAGATGATGGAGCTTTGCCAATTAATACATACGAGGCCAAACGGTTTCTAAGGGACATGGGACTCAGGTATGAGAAGATTCCGGCTTGTCACAATGATTGTATGTTGTTCTAGAAGGGCAAAAAGGACTTAGATTCATGTGTTAAATGTGAAAAATCTAAGTGGAAGGACAAAATTCATTTGGACGAGGATGGCCACCCCATATCGTTGAGTAAGAGACGCCGGTCAAGGTTTTGCGGTGGTTTCCCATCATACCACGACTACAGAGACTTTTATGTCAGAGCATACTGCACCCTATATGAGGTGGCATGCAGAAGGCCGCACTAAGGACGACGTATTAAGGCATCCAGCCGACGGCGAAGCATGGAAGTCATTCGACAATTTATATCCGGAGTTTTCAGCGGACAGTAGGAACGTAAGACTTGGCCTAACCTCGGATGGATTTAATTCTTTTAGGAACATGAGCACATCACACAGTAATTGGCCTGTAATGCTTGTACTGTACAACCTGCCTCCTTGAATGTGCATGAAACAAGCGTCTTTCATATTATCCCCGATTATTCCAGGCCCAAGTTCACTTGGAATGGATATAGATGTCTACATGCAACCATTAATTGAGGAATTACAGCAACTATGGAGTGTGGGAGTACGAACATTTGATGTCTCCCTGAAAAAGAATTTCATGCTCAGAGCGCAGCTGATGTGGACAATTAATGACTTCCCTGCATACACGGACTTGTCTGGGTGGCCTACAAGGGGTGGAAAGGCATGCCCTTGCTGTATGCATGCAACAAGGTCTAGACGGTTAAAACACGGTAATAAGTTTTGCTTTATGGGGCATAGGTGATACTTGCCCATGGATCATTCGTGGAGACAGAATAAAAGGACATTTAACAGTAACCAAGAACTAGAATGCGCCCCCGATGTGCCAGATGGAGATGAAATCCTAAAATAGTTAGAAGGAATGGTATTTTGGGATGAGAGCCCCGGTAAGTCAATTAACATTGATAATTCACATGCAAAGAGGAAGATGACTGATAATGTATTGTGGAAGAAGAAAAGTATTTTCTTTCGGTTGCTGTACTGGAAGGATAATTTATTGTGGCACAACCTTGATGTGATACACATAGAAAGAAATGTGATGGATAATATAACTGGCACAATACTCGACATTAAGGGGAAATCAAAGGAAAACCTTCAAGCTCGTACAGACTTGCAAGAAATGGGTTTGAGACATACACTTCATCCTTTCACAGGTGATGATGGGAGAATCTATATGCCTCATGCTTGCCATACGATATCGAAAAAGGATAAAACTAGTTTCCTAAAAGTACTTCGAAATAGAAGGGTGCTAGACGGATATTGCTCAAACATTTCCCAATATGTAAAACTTAAGGATCGGAGAATATCAGGTTTGAAGAGTCATTACAGTCATGTATTGATGCAACAGCTTTTCTCGATTGCATTGCGTGGACCACTGCCCGACAATGTGGTTAAACCTTTGGTTGAGATGTCTGCATTCTTTAGGAGCATATGTTCAACGGCGTTGACCTAAGAGGATATGGCCCGACTTGAAGCTGGCATCTATATCACTCTGTGCAAGATGGAACAGATATTCCCCCCACCCCCCCCCCCAGTTTTTTCACCAGCATGGTTCATGTTGTGGTGCATCTTGTCCATGAATGCCGACTCGGTGGACCGATACAGTATAGGTGGATGTATCTGGCAGAGAGGTAAAATTTTTCGTAAAAAATTATAACTAAAATTTTGTTGCCCTTTATTTATTTAAAAACAATTATTAGATGTAATGATTGACTAGTTTTGATATATAGGAGCCTGGGGGGGTTCAAATCTACTATGCGCAATAAAGCAGCTCCTAAGGGCTTCATTGCGGAGGGCTACATAGCAACCGAGTTGGTGACGTTCTGTTCGATGTATTTAGAAAACGCACCGACATTCCATAATAGGCCACAACGAAACCCGGATAGGCTTGAAGGGGCGGGAACCCGAGTCGTCATCGACCGACTCACGTTGACACAGATTCAACGTTACATTATGTTTAACTCAGATGAGTTCCTCCAGTTGCGGACGTGAGTATTGTGTAATCAAGCTATGCATGTTCATATCCTGCAACACCATTAGTTGTAAATTATAATTAATTGATTTTATTTCAAAATGTAGGATGCACAAGGATTCAATAAGGCAAACTACAAACAGGGGGCGAACGACGGACGATCAGTTGAAAACCCAACATTTTGAGCAATTTTGCGATTGGTATCGTGACTACGTAAGACTAATGTCATGCACACCTTGTAAATTGCAAAATGTTTCCTCATCGCACTAACAACACTTCACCATTGTATATGACTTGTAGGTCAATTGTTCGGACGATCGACGCAGGAAGGATATATGTGACAAACTAGTAATGCATTGTAGAGAGCCGATGGTCTCAGCAGTCCAATATAACAGATATGTGGTCAACGGCAAGTTCTTTCGCACTGTCGCACATAATGTGAGAAAGAGGTCTCAGAATAGTGGCATGTGCGTGCCGAATGTTGATGGCGAAACATACTACGAGAAGGTAACTCAAATACTTGAGGTGGAGTATTACAATAGGATGAAGTATGTTATGTTCAAGTGTGATTGGGCTGACAACACAAGGGACAGGGGATACAAGGTGGATGAGTATAGCCTAACACTTGTTAACTTCAAAAACCTTGTCCATAGGAGGGAGCTGATTAGTGATGAGTCATATGTACTAGTTTTCCAAGTGGAACAAGTTTTTTACACCGAAGATGAAAGGAACCCAGATTGGGCTTGCACGGTGAGGGCTAAACCTAGAAATGGATACAACGTTGGTCAGGGTTAAGCGCCTCATAATGATCATGCCAACTATCACAAGAGTGAGCCATTCATCTTAAACATTAATCACCTAAACAATCCGCATGATGACATCCAATATGCCTGACCTGGCTTCGCACCAATTAAATATTGTCCATTGATTGGTTTGTTGTTATTTATTTGTACATTTATTGTCAATTTTTCATTATATAAGCGGTGAATATTTCTTACACTATACACATAACTAATTGGGTGTGCTGTATTTCGCAGGTAGATATGAGTACTCAAGGGAAGACAAGAGAACGGAGGATACAATCTTGTGGTTCGAGATTGCATCATGCCCTTACTGACAGTGAGTCGCAGGAAGCTGCTATGCTTCTGAGGTAGCAATCAGGGTATCGACCCATACTTCCACAGCATGTGGAAGGGAGTACACCTGCGAGAGACGATTATGTCTTTAACATTCCTGGCTCTTCAATTGATCTAGGCCCGAATTTCCTTGACCCATCCTGTCTGACAGGCCTTACCCAGTTAGGGTATCGATATGAGCCTACTCCTCGCGACTCGGACGAATCCCCGCCACCCACATTGACCTAGCTGGGTATATTGCCGCATGGCTATTTTGATTGGCCGCCACATAATAGCGCACATGTGGATGATAGTGAGACACAAGCCACCGATGACCCTGCATGGCCAGTATTGGCTATTGACTAGGTTTGCACAATAGGTATATATGTATGCTATTCTGAACAATAAATATGTACATATTTACGCATGATGGTACATGTAGTTAATTAGTACATAAATTCAAATAATATATGTTTCATCATTTGTGTGTTAATACTTCATCATTGCAGATAGCCAGAATAACTTTGAAGTGTTGACCGTAAATGACTTGCACAAGTTGTGGGACATTCCTGATGGGAAAAGGATCATCATGGAGTATAATGGCGCATGGCAGCCCGTAGGACTAAGCGGCTCAAAATTTAGACGGATGATGGGCAAGACTTGCAAGAGCGGGTCCTTTATTAGGCTATCCGACGACTGGAATGAGGTACCAGAAAATAGGAAGAATGATTTATTTGAGTCATTGATGGTAAGTGTAGATTAGATGTTCTTAATTTATGATATGTAGCATTTGTATATTAAATTTTGTAAAACAACCAGCGCTTTGATACCCTAGTTTTTAACTGATGCATAATCACTTCTATATTATGCATGGGTCGGATATGACAAAAATAAAAAAAGACGCGTTCAGAGACATGGGCGAAAAGCTGAAGCTTTTGAGGCACAAGTTAAGGAAAAAGCTCATGATTCAGAAGGGCGGTACTCCTGTGACAATGGCAGCAAGGATGGGCCAGACAATTGCAAAGTACAACCCGCAGATGTGGAAAAATTGTTGGTGAAATGGTGTGATTGATAAGCGTCGACTGTTGCACATTCAAGCCCCTTAATTTGCATATGTTAATTCCTTAGCGTTGTTATTTGTTTGATTTTGTTTTGTTTTTGTGTTTTCAGGTTACAAATAAAGATGCAATTAATTCCATTCATTTTGGGCCTAAAAGCACACTTTAAGAAGACCTAGAAGATATGATTAAGCTTAACCAATCATGGTTAAGTTTAATCAAATAAAGAAAATGATTAATTCGGAATTTTTCAAATTGGAGTCAAAATCGGATTGTATTCAAATTTGGATTCTGCATACGTCTTGGTATTTTGGTCATAACTTTCAGTTCAAATATCCGATTGAGGTGATTCAAGCGGCACTGGAAACCTAACTCAAATTGCTACAAATCATTGTCAAATATAATTTTCCTAATTCGGAGCGGCGCAATGCCAAAATCCCCCCGCAAGATAGGAACGCAATTCTGGACGAATCCTATTCCGATTTGGACTTAGGTTTTCTTTATTCTAATTGGACTTGGACTTAAATCTCCGAAATTTCTAGGTTTCCTAGGGCTTCTAGGACTGACTTGCTCCCTATAAATAGACCATTAACCTTCAAGAGAAGGTGTGCTTAGTTTTAGATACAAAAATCTTCTTGGAGGCTTGAAAAGTTGAAGAGGAGATAATCCATGGCAGGAGGCCATCCTAGCACCCCGATGAGCGGCTAATTCTGTAATAGGGTATTGATGTAGCCCTTTCCAAGCACAATGGTTTGATTGTATTTAATTTCTAGATTTTCAATTTATGCATGTTGATTGTATAATTATGAGGATTGCTACAATTGATTTATGTTCTTAATTATTAAATGCAATTGCTCTTTAAATTCCAAAATCAATATTTGTGAAATTCTTCTCTTGTCTTAGAAAGTATTTTACTTTTATTGATCTCAAATCATTCTTGTTTTTTGTGATTATGAGGATGATGGTTATACAATGAGTTTAATTGACATATGATCAATAGGATTTGATAGGCCATGCCTAGGGAAGACGAATTGTACTACACCCTAGTTTAGTGTAATTTAGGTAGACAGTCCGTGCCAACCGAAGATGGGTTACACTTATTCATTGATTGTATGTATCCTGTTATAGAATTTGATAATTTATACCTAGGGAAGACGGGTCGTACCGCGTCTTAGTGGTAAGGTGGACGATCTGTGCCAACCGAAGATAGATTATGCTTATTCTTTAATAAGGTAGTTTCTTGTTTATTTATAACATGCATAGAATGAATTTATGGGATTAATTATTATTAACCATTGTTATGCGGATAGAGGTGAAGTCAATACCCTACACTCTCTCTATTATTTTATATCTCTTTTATTTTCATGCACTTTAGTTTTAAAGAAAACCAAATCAAATATCTTTTTAATTAAGTTAATTTTAATCTTTCAAATTTTGATAATAAAACCCCTGCAGTCCTTGAGGTTCGACACCCTCTCTATAGCCGTATCCTACAAAGATTCGTCCTATTGCGAGTGGTTATTTTTATAATTGATATTTTTGGTCACAAAAATAACACATCAATTTTTTTGGGGCCGTTGCCAGGGACTGCTTAACGGTTTCATTATCTAAATTTAGAGATTAATTTTAGCTTAATGATTTATTTTTCTGTTTTAAGTTGCTAATTTTAATTCTGTTTTGTGTTTTGGTTTTTATTTTTTTTAGAATTTGCAAACAGGTTCGTAAGCTGCCTTCTCTGTGACTGCGATCGAGCGCAGGTCGTGTGCGATCGAGCGCACAGACGCATTCCAACAGGAACCAAGTCAGCAGCGCTTGAGCCCTGTTCTCTTGCGCTCGCACCCATCTGCGGCAGTACGCTCGAGCGCACGTTGCCGTGCGATCGAACGCACTTGCGGCAACCTGCATCCAAAACCCTAAGTGCATCTAAGGCTGTTTGTGAGTTTTTATTTTTATTTTTCTATTGTTATTTTATGTTAATTCTATTTGTTTAGTTCATGTGGGGAGGCATTCCAACACCTCATGGACCATGTTCATATTGCTATAGTCCTTATCATCATGTTAGAGATTGTCCTACATCGGGACAATTTTCTAATTATTCTTATGAGCATATGAACAGACCGTTCTCTAGACCGGGGAATGGCCATTATTCTGATCCCCATAACCCGGCATGGAGCAACCAGTCTAATCTCTCGTGGCAAGCTCAAGCTCCTGGGAATTATGCTCCACAACGTCATGAATTGTACCATCAGGCATATCCTCAATTCAATGATCAATCCTATTCTCCTCCATATCAAGCAACTCCACAACAGATATACCAAACCGAACCACCTCCTCCGATGGGTTATGACTTTCAAGAATATCAAGAGGAGCCATCTCCCATCTACTGGCCTTCACAACAACAATACCAGGCCGCACTACCTCCCTCAGATTCTAATTTTGAGGATCGGATACTAAAAATGATAAGTGAGCTAACGGGTGAGATAAAGCAGACGGTGAAATCTCAACAGGAACGTTATACCCCTCAATTCTTCGCCGAGATAGATGCCAGGATGGAAGCTCATGTTGAACAAATCGTCAACCACCTCAATAGGATGGAAGAAGAAGAGTTTCAAAATCAGCCGGTGGCCAATCCTGATGGACACTACATGGAAGAAGAAAGTACTTCTTGTCATGAGCAAGCTATCACCACACTGAGGAGTGGAGAGGTGGTCGAAAACCACGTGGAAGAAAGGAAGGAGGAGCCAAAAGAGGAGCAAATTCAGGTCCCACAGGATCTACTTCGGAAAAAAAGCAAGGAAGCGAGCACTAAGGCTTCTTCACCATCACCTCTTATTCCCGAGATGCCATATGAGCTCCAAGCCCCTGTTCCAGGTAATTTGAAATCTTCATTTTTAGGGACAGATGACACTATCCCGGCCATTATTTCTTATGACTTACCAAGAGGCTAGGAGGATAGTCTGTTAGGGCAGTTAGACGAGGAAAAAGTGACCATCGAGAAGGATCTACCTCGATATGCTGACATTTGGAATTACCCATTTGTGGGTAAAATTTATTCTCTTTGGTCCAAGAGAAGAAAAGATTGGTGCTTTAAATTTAAACTTAAGGGTCAGAGAACACTGCGCGCATCAAGGATATGGATTTCGTTCCATATATTTTGACTAGATGAGTCAGTTTCATAAGATTGAGTGCAGGCCCTGTGCGCTTGACTCCTCATTCCACCAGGGCATATGATCTCCATCCAGGTTTATTTTATCCATTGTTATTTCATTCTTTGTTTATCTTTTTACAACAATGTGTGGACTTGATTGGTATTTGGTTGGAGTATCACTTTATTTTTAGGACATGTGTTTTTGCATTCAAGTTTGGGGGTATGATATGCCAACATCTGCTCATTCAGGTATTCCTATACTCTTGATCTTATTCTTTAGTTCTATACATACATTGGGGACAATGTATGATTCAAGTTTGGGGGTATGCAAAAACAAAACACGGTCCATTTTTGTTGTTATGTCATTCTTAAGCATATGGTTGAGCTTTGATTTTGGTTTAAATTTCATTGATAGGCTTAAAGTTATGAACACATGATCATATGACTAGGGATTTTAAGTCTTGTTACTTACTTTTGGCAACATGAGATGCTTCTTGTTTCAATTTAAATCTATCTTGAGCACACTAGCACATGTCTGTGAGGTATGAATTTTGAGACCAATTATGTTTGTTTTCAGTGTCTTGAATTCTGTTAGGTGACATATTGGATGAATAACTTTGGCATGATATATATGTATAAAATAAAAGAAAAAAATAAAAAATAAAAATTCAAGTTTGAATTTTTCGCTGAGTAACCGGACCTCTTGTCTCATTAAGCAGTGAGTGTTCGCGTCAAAAAGTGAAATTTTTTGGGTTGATTAATAAAATGGCTAGCTTAGCTTCGTAGCCTTCTTGACTCGAGTTAGTAAGTCCTTAGGGGTGTCTTTACACCTAGTGTCCTAAAGCCATTTGGTTTGGGAGTCATTGGCCTAACACTCGATACATGGGTCAATTAGAAAGCTTAAGGGAGCTAAGCATTGCAAAGCCTACCAAAAAAAAAAAAAGAAAAAAAAAAAAAATTATGTCTTAGGTGTTTCATTTGATATGAAGTCCAATGAATTCTGAGATGTTGATTTATTTATATTGGAATTATTTTGAAGCCTCATGATTATGTGTTAGTTCACTTTGCACTAATTGAAACTGGTTGTATCTCAATCTGCCATTGTTAAGTGATTTGACTTGTAATTCCTTGAAATTTTGAAGATGGAATTTATAATTTTAAGCTTGCTAATGAATGAGAACCATTATTTTTGTGATACTTTATCCTTTTGAATGACATAATGATGACAATGTTTGTGGGTATCATTCCTGGAAAACCTTCACGAGACTTCACTCGTCCTCTAAGGAATGCCTAGGGGTTTAAAAGGCTTGTTGCATATGCTAAATGCAATCGTACATCCCACGAAAGATGGACTTATCTTTTTGTTTTTTCAGTTTATTTTCTGTTTTGTATTGCTAAGGGACTAGCAATATGTAAGTTTCGGGGTGTGATAAGTGTCGACTGTTGCACATTCAAGCCCCTTAATTTGCATATGTTAATTCCTTAGCGTTGTTATTTGTTTGATTTTGTTTTGTTTTTGTATTTTCAGGTTATAAATAAAGATGCAATTAATTCCATTCATTTTGGGCCTAAAAGCACACTTTAAGAAGACCTAGAAGATATGATTAAGCTTAACCAATCATGGTTAAGTTTAATCAAATAAAGAAAATGATTAATTCGGAATTTTTCAAATTGGAGTCAAAATCGGATTGGATTCAAATTTGGATTCTGCATATGTCTCGGTATTTTGGCCATAACTTTCAGTTCAAATATCCGATTGAGGTGATTCAAGCGGCACTGGAAATCTAACTCAAATTTCTACAAATCATTGTCAAATAGAATTTTCCTAATTCGGAGCGCCGCAATGCCAAAATCCCCCCGCAAGATAGGAACGCAATTCTGGACGAATCCTATTCCGATTTGGACTTAGGTTTTCTTTATTCTAATTGGACTTGGACTTAAATCTCCGAAATTTCTAGGTTTCCTAGGGCTTCTAGGACTGACTTGCTCCCTATAAATAGACCCTTAACCTTCAAGAGAAGGTGTGCTTAGTTTTAGATACAAAAATCTTCTTGGAGGCTTGAAAAGTTGAAGAGGAGATAATCCATGGCAGGAGGCCATCCTAGCACCCCGATGAGCGGCTAATTCTGTAATAGGGTATTAATGTAGCCCTTTCCAAGCACAATGGTTTGATTGTATTTAATTTCTAGATTTTCAATTTATGCATGTTGATTGTATAATTATGAGGATTGCTACAATTGATTTATGTTCTTAATTATTAAATGCAATTGCTCTTTAAATTCCAAAATCAATATTTGTGAAATTCTTCTCTTGTCTTAGAAAGTATTTTACTTTTATTGATCTCAAATCATTCTTGTTTTCTGTGATTATGAGGATGATGGTTATACAATGGGTTTAATTGACATATGATCAATAGGATTTGATAGGCCATGCCTAGGGAAGACGAATTGTACTACACCCTAGTTTAGTGTAATTTAGGTAGACAGTCCGTGCCAACCGAAGATGGGTTACACTTATTCATTGATTGTATGTATCCTGTTATAGAATTTGATAATTTATACCTAGGGAAGACGGGTCGTACCGCGTCTTAGTGGTAAGGTGGACGATCTGTGCCAACCGAAGATAGATTATGCTTATTCTTTAATAAGGTAGTTTCTTGTTTATTTATAACATGCATAGAATGAATTTATGGGATTAATTATTATTAACCATTGTTATGCGGATAGAGGTGAAGTCAATACCCTACACTCTCTCTATTATTTTATATCTCTTTTATTTTCATGCACTTTAGTTTTAAAGAAAACCAAATCAAATATCTTTTTAATTAAGTTAATTTTAATCTTTCAAATTTTGATAATAAAACCCCTGCAGTCCTTGAGGTTCGACACCCTCTCTATAGCCGTATCCTACAAAGATTCGTCCTATTGCGAGTGGTTATTTTTATAATTGATATTTTTGGTCACAAAAATAACACATCAGTGATCCCGCTTATCAAGTAGGTCACTTCAAACTATTTGTGTTTTGTTAATACACCATTGTTCGATGGCTTAGTTATTAATAACGTCTACATGTTGTGTTCGTAGGATTATTGTGTGCACATGAAAGACATACGAGCACAGAATCAAACACCACACTACCCCGGCTTGAAGAGCTACGCAAGGGTGGCACATGAAGACGTACTACTCTAATTTATCATAACTATATGTATATGTCATATATTGCATAGTATATATACGAATGTTTCATTGATGGTTTGAACTTATTGCAAGTAATTACTTTGGGCAAGGCTCCTACGCGAGTGAAGAATTACATCAAGACCCATAGAAAGAAAGATGGTAGCTACCCAAATCCGGTGGTCGCAGAGAGAATTGTAAGTGCCTTACACCTTGTCATGAATTTTTATTTATTTATTAACTTATTGAGTTTTAACAATTATATATATAACAATGATCATGTACATGCACGAATGGAGGAGTTATTGGAAACTGACCCTGCGAAACTGGTAAATGGGCCCTAGGGGACGATTAGGTGGACACCGAATGACGCTTATGCCCAGGCGCACGGCAATAAGCCTGAGTATGCGGGTCGTGTTCGAGGGGTCAGTAAGAATATTCTGCCTACACGTGGCACCATCCACTCATACTATACACTGTCCCAAGCACGGTCGCAGAACCCTAACGGGACAATGGTCTCCCGTACTGAACTTGAAAAAGCCATTGAAGCTGAGAGGGAGAAGCACAAGGAGCAAATGGGTGTGAGGCTGGCACAGTAGAGGGAGGAGATTACTGCGACGGCGACCGCGCAGGTGACTCAGCAGATGGCTTCTCAGATGGCGGCGTATGAGGCCCGGTTTCGCAGCCTTGAGGGGTCGAGATGTATGAGCTCCGAGCCGGAGGTGACAACTATTAGGACTCCGCAAGATGCGGAGTCCCCAGCCCGAGTGATTGTGAGATCCTCAGTTGATAGCCGATCAGGTAACAATATATTCTTATTGTTTTTATTTGAGTAACACGATTATCTTACGAGATGACGATAATTTTAATGGCTAGTAATTTTGTTTGGTAAATAAACTTTGTTCGTATCTAACACAATTGTATATAACACAATTGCAACATAATATGTGTAGATGACGTAAGAGTAGAAGCTGAGGACGACGATCACAATGAAATCCAACACCAAACGTCGGCTGGACAGAAGCCTCGTTTGTCAAGACATTATACCCGTCGTTCAGCAACCTCGTGAGTATATATATAATCGAGTAGCTTATATATATATATATATATATATATATATATATATATATATATATATTATAACTCAAAATAATCTACTTTGTTGTTCTTGGTTGGTTTGGTTGTGGTTGGAGCTTTGCATATTTAATCTTATCATATTTGTTGAAGCCGCCTCATTGAATAAATATATATGTAGATGTATATGTGTTTGTGCATAGGTCGTGCAAATATATATGTTGAGGTTGTTTATGTGACAATCATTAATTTTATTCTCATTTACTTGGACGTTGCTCATCTCTTAGGACTTGATAAGATTCTATCACAAGTGTCAATTTGCTGATTGATTGTTTGTTTTATCATTTGCAGTTAGTAAGGAGAAGTCGGGAGATAATGATCATGATGATGTTCACTCGGATTTCGTCGGAGTAGTGTTTGTTTGATAGTTTTTTTGTGTATAATTTAAGGCTTAAGTTTTTTGTATTCGTGTACAACGTAAGTTGTATTGTATTTTACTATTTCCTACGTTGATGTGTATATATTTAGAGTTGAATTATTTATATATATAGTTGAATTACTATATTTAGATTGATGTTGAATTGGTAGATTATTTATATATAGATTATTGAATTATTAGATTTTGGATTAGTTGGATTATATAATGTAACTCGTATATCAAGTGCCGACCAGAGAGAATTCTAGTATCATGATCGGAGAAAATGAGAAAAAAAAAAAAATTTCCTGCCAATTTTAGTAATGTGTCAATTATGACACGTTACCAAATGGTAGCATGTCAATAATTGACACATTAGTAAACTTGAAATAGTTACGACCAATTTTTTAACCCGTGAAACACGTTACCATAGACACGTTACTAAACTTTAGTAACGTGTTAACACCATATGCACGTTACTAACGGTCCGTGACCAAAAAAATATATTCTTGTAGTGGTTATCCACAATTTCCTCACTCTCAAGTGTGGTGGTGACTTGGGCATGCTCATGATAAGAATTGTTGGAATCATCCTAATCAATCATACAGTGCCTTTCAGCCATTAGCTGACTTTGAAGCTCTTCTTCCTCTATTCTGTTGAATTTAGCAACTAGATGATTAATCTATCCTTCCAACCTTGACATAGCTTGATGAGTGAAGTTTTTAAGTTCTTGTATGTCTTTGCAATTGGTCATGGCGGAGTTTGTCAGCTCTTGTAGGAGAAGCATGTTGTACAGAAAAATTATTAAAATTATTAAACGGAAAATCCATATGTCCACCCTCACTCTTTAGCATGCAAATATCCCACATAACACATTAACCATTTTTTTTATTTTTTATTTTTGTTTTGTATTTTTAAATAAAATAAACTAAAAAAAAAATGACTAACTACCTAAACAAATAAAACTAAAATTTAAAAACTCACAAAAAGGATCAAAAATAAATTTTTGGCAAAGATCTACGAAACTGCTGCAACTGCTGCCTTTGCTGTGAGTGCGCTCGATCGCGCTGATGTGTGCTCGATCACACTTGAGTAAAGATGCGGCAGTTAACAAGTGCAGGTACGCTTGAGCTTGCTGTCTTGGCCCCGAGTGCGCTCAATCATAGCAGGGCTGCAACCGATCACACTAGCAAGGGTATGCGAAAGGTGCTGCGACAGAATTGTAAAACAAAACAAAACAAAACAAAAAAACAACAAGAAAAATCTTCTTTTTTTTTATTAGTAACATGAATAAAACAAAATAAATTGCAAAAAAATAAAATCCTAATTATAACTAGTAGAATAATAAAACAAATTTAGAAATAAATTGGTTTCAAAAATTAAACAATTCCCCGACAACGGCGCCAAAAACTTGTTGTGCAAATTTTAATACTCGCAAGTGCACGAATCGTTTGCAATATCATGTTTTGCAAGTGCGAGGTCGAACTCACAGGGAATTGTGTTTTTGAAAGATCAATTTATATCTAAACTAATTAAATCTTAACCTAGTTCCAAAAGGGTTTTGAATTTTGAAAATTAAAGGATAAACATAAACTAAATAAAATAAAATAAAAGATAAAGATACTAAGGTTTGGGAATTCACACTCACTGAATCATAACAACATACTTCATGTTCATTAATATTAATCCAAAGTTCTCCCAAATTAAATCTTATGTATGTTTTACTATGCTTCAAAAGATTAATCAAAATCATCCCATGTATCCATTTATTGCACAAATCACAAAAGGAATCCAAATTTAATGGAAATACCAGATGTATTCGAAGAACAAATCACAAGGGGTATCCAATTTTTTAAGCAAATAAAACAAAGCAATCAATTATATGAAGTTATCTTAAATCATCAAGTGTATCCTTGAATCACAACAAGATATCCAAGAATTATTTAACATATTGAAAAGAAATAAAACAATTGAAATTGAGCTTAATAAAATCGGAATAATAAAAACTTACATAAAAGTAACGTTGTTCTTCAATGGTGTGGCTTCATCCCCAACCTTAGTTGGGAATTTAACTCCACATAAATAAAACTAAAATTTAAACCTAAACTAAACTAAAGAGAAAAACTGTAAAATTTTGCTATCTAGAATTGTGTATCTTTTCTTGAATGCAAAGATGTCTATTTATAGGCTTAGGGAAGTCCTAGAAGCCCTAGTAAACCTAGATAATTCGAAGGTCTGTCTCCCAATCAAAATAGAAGTCTGAAATCGGAATAGGATTCATCCAAATTTGTGTCCTTTTATTGCGAGGCGATTTTGGCATAGTAACCGTCCGAATTTGAAAAATCCTATTTCACAACGACTTGTAGTATTTTTACTCCGATTAGAGAAATTTCACTTTAATCATTTCCTTGATTGGGTTAAACTTAACCACATCATCTAGGTCTTCTCAAAGTATGATTTCTTCCAAAATTTTGCATTTTTCCCTTTAAAGTTGTAGTTTTTCTTCAACAACCTACAAAATACTAAAAACACAAAACTAACACAAAATATTAAATAATGACACAGCTAAAGGATTAACTAATATAAATAAAGGGGTTCAAGTATGTAATATTTGGCACTCATCACTAAGTGACCTTATTTAGTTGATACTTTTTTTTATTATTCTTAAATGGATTCTAATTTGGGTTTGGGTTGGTTTGATTTTTTTTTTTTAGTTTTGTTGATTTGATGCATTGAGATTGCCAAGGCATTGGATGAGATTTCACTGCCTTTGGTGAAAGCATTTTTCATTAATTGGTTTTGTTTAGTTGAGATTTGCTTAGTCTAACTACCATTCCTTATGTTAATTAGTCCATTTGCTTTGGAGAAATTTATTTGATAATATAAAAAAGTTGTGTTGGATCAATATAAAAAAGCTTCAATAAGCTATTTATCACCCCCCCCCCCCCCCCCCCCAAAAAAAAAAAAAAAAAAAAAATTGGGCCCCCAAAACAACTAATTTCTAATAAGCTATTTTAGCTCAACAAAAAGTATTTGGGCCCCAAAAAAAATAGTTTTAATAAGCTATTTTACCCCAACAAAAAGTATTTGGGCCCTCAAAATTACTAATTTTTGGCTCAATTAGTAAACAATAATTAACCAATAAAAATCACTCGAAAACTACTCTAACCGGACCGTTATAACCGAAAACCGGTATAACCAATATTTCCGAAACAAATACATATCGGTTGATAATTGGGTAAAAAACCGTTTAACTGATTCTTATTGGTTGTTAACCAAAAACCGGTCTAACCGGACCGTTATGACCGATACCCACCCATAAGTTTCACACATAAAAAAATATAAAAAATAAAAAATAAAAAGAAAAAACAAGCTTGTTTTCACAATTCTTTGAGCTTTTCTTTTTCTTCTTTCTTTATGGATCCTATTTTTCAAATTTTTTACTCTTTTGATAACAAGTTGGATGCTATTTTAGCTTTTATGTTGAAGAAGAACGGTTGCGTGATAGAAAAGGCTCAACATCCCACCTTGGTCCTGTTTAATGCTGCACATTATCATGCGTAATTCTTTGGAAGGCCACCAACGCTTTTTTCTTTAAATATTTTGCTGAATCGCCAGTTTATCCTCTGAAGAAATTTCAAAGGAGGTTTCGAATGCAACATTCTTTGTTTGATCATATTCAAATGGCGATCAAAATTTACGAACCATATTTCGTTCAAGGAAGAGACGTTGCTAGAAGGCTCGAGCATTCTTCCCTTTATAAGATGACCGGCACTTAGGATACTTGCTTATGGAGTATTAGGTGATTTTATGGATGAATATTTGAGGATTGCAAAAAACAAACACTGCAAGATGGTATTTGAAAAAAAAAATTAAAATTAAAATAGTGATTTCAATTTATTCTGACAAGTACTTGAGGTCACCAAACAGCGATGACATTGCTAGATTGCTACAAGTGAACAATAGCTGTGGATTTTCAGGGATTTCGAATAGCATTGATTGCATACATTGAAAATAGAAGAATTGTCAAAGTGAATGGGCATGTATGTTTTTTGGTTATATTCGTGAACCAATTAATTTTGGAAGTCGTGGCGTCATACGCTCTTTGGATATGACATGTGTTTTTTTAAGTCACTAGAACCTTTTTCTCTCATTACTATTAATTGAGTAGTTGACCAGAGGAGCAGGCTCTTTAGCAAGCTCGGTAAATAGAGAAGAATGTTCTAGGACATTGATATCATTAAGTAGTTTTGGTAACTTAAAAAACGCATGTCATATCCAAAGATTGTATAACGCCACGACTTCCAAAATTAATTGGTTCACGAATATGACCAGAAAACATACATGCCTACTCACTTGGACAATTCTTCTATTTCCAATGTATGCAATTAATGCTACCCAAAATCCTTGGAAATCCATACCTTTCGTTCACTTCTAGCAATCTAGCAATATCATTGTTGTTTGGTGACCTCAAGTACTTGTTAGAATAAATTTTTTTTTTTTTGACATGTCCACACAAGGGAAGGGGGAGGGGGGATTTGAACTAATGACCTCTGCTTCATGAGGCATGGTTCATAGCCGATTGAGATACCCATTGGGGACACTTGTTAGAATAAATTGAAATCATTGTTTTAACAAATTTTTTCAAACATTGTGTTGAAGTGTTTGTTTTTTATAATCCTCAATTATTCATCTATAAAATCACCTGATACTCCATAAGCAAGCATCCTAAGTGTCGCGATCATCTTCTCAAGGGAAGAATATCCAATCCTTCCAGCAACATCTCTCCCTTGGACGAAATATAGTTAGTGAATTTCTATCGCCATTTGAATACGATACAGAGAACGTTGCATTTGAAACCTCCTTCAAAATTTTTTGAGAGGATAAACTGGCGATTTAGAAAAATATTTAAAGAAAAATGTGTTGGTGCCCTTCCAAAGAATTACGCATGATGAATATGCAGTGCTGAACAGGACCAAGGCGGGATGTTGAGCCTCTTCCATCACGCAACCGTTCTTCTTCCACAGAAAAAGCTAAAATTACATCCTAACTTGTTATCAAAAGAGTAAAAATTTTTGAAAAATAGGATTCATAAAGAAAGTTGAAAAAGAAAAGCTCAAGGAATTGTGAAAGCAAGCTTGTGTTTTTTTATGTGTGAAACTTCACAATAAGTTGGCCTACTTATACCTAAATTAATCAAATGAATATTCTTATAATATCCCTAAGAATATTCTATTACAATTATCAAAAAAAAAAAAATTATTATAATATAACTAAGAATATCATCAGAATATTCTGTTACAATTCTAGCTAAATTAATCTCTAAAAATATTCTATTACAATTCTCAAAAAAGGAATATTATAATAATACACTTAAGAATATTATGAAAATATTTTGTTATAATTTTAAAAAAGAAATATTCTCACAATATACATAATGATATTACGAGAATATTCCATTAAAATTTTCAATAAAAAGATATTCACATAAATATGATTGACATTATTATGAGAATATTCTATTAATTAATACTTAATGTTGACAAATAAGACCGTTGAAAAATATAATCCTTATAAATACAATCGTTTCAAAATATTACGGTAGAAAAATGATGACCGTTGAAAAATCATTGCATTAGAAAAATGACGGTTGAAAAAAATATAATAAATAAAGAAAAAAAGTACAATTCTCACAAAAAAAATAATAAAAAGGACAATTTAAATAATATAAAAATATATATATATATTATCCAATGTATTATTAGTTATAAATGGTGCTTGCAAAACTAATTAAATGTTATACGCAATATTTTTTTTATATATGCCACATCTCATTTAAAACTAATTAAATGGACTCTATATAAATTAATAGATGACCTATTAAATTTGTAAGAAAATATATGGGAATATATAAAAAATTTATTGTACCTCCCATTTCTCTTCACGAAATTAGAAAAAAACTGAATTTTGTTCGGTCATTTCTGCATAAAAATATTCGTTCTTGCAGACTGATTATTGGGCATTTGTATATACCATCGTCTTCTTCAGCTCCATTTGCCACAGAACTGCTCTCTCTCTCTCTCTCTCTCTCTCTCTCTCAGAATAACAAATTCACAAGCTAATTAAAACTGCTCTCTCTCTCTCTCAGAATAACAAATTCACAAGCTAATTAAAACTGCTCTCTTTCTCTCAAGAACAAATTTCGCTTTTACTCCGGTCACTGCTCTCTTTCTCTCAAGAACAAATTTCGCTTTTACTCCGGTCACTGAAGGTTTGTATAAATTTTGGGGTTTTCTTTCTAATTTTGGGGTTTTCTTTCCATTCAATCGTCTTCTTCGGTTTTTAATTCCACCCCAAATATTGGGGTTTCTTTCTTTTGTTGTAGTTATTGTTGTTGTTGTTGATTATAATGTAATGGTTGTGGTTTTGTTTCGATTGACTGGTGTGATTATGTTTTCAATGTATGATTTTGTCGTGTATTTGTTAATCCATAGCCGAAGATGTTAGGAGAGTCGGTGCAGAGGATTAGGCCCGAAGTGTTGTCATGGGCAAGATGTTAAAGTGCGGAGGATTAGGCCTGCAGTGTTGTCAGTCCCCCCCGAAAGAATCCCCAAAATGTCCTTCCTCGATGAATTTCAAGCCAGTAAGCTCCCGCTCTCTAATATTCGCATTGCACGATTGTACCAAAACCCTAATGCGAGATTTCGATGATGACATTTGCTATAATTGGGGGATTCATCCCCATATACTGGTATAGTGTTTTGGTTTTCTTTGGTTGTTTTATAACGTTTTTTGTTGAGTTTTGATTTTGAAGCATGTTCTGGTTTTCTGCTGTTTCTATACAGAAGTGCAAAGTGGCTTACTTCTTGTTTTGAAATGAATAGTAATTCGTCAAAAAAAAAAACGAGATTTCGATGATGATTTTTTTTTTTTTTTTTTTTAACGTTCTTTGTAAATTTGTAATGTTAAATGGAAAACACACGCACATAGTTTGTATTAATCTACTATTAACATTTTTTTGTTTCCATGTTGAATGATATGGGTCTCAATCCGGTGCCAATCTACGCAGATTTGGACTCTCTGCCCGGCATTCTGCAAAAGAAATATGCCTTGTTGCGTGATCTAGATAAGAGTTTACAAGGTTGATAGCTTATGATTATATATTCACCTTATTAACTAAATTTTAGAGTTTGCTTGTATTTTCTGAATTCTAATACTTTCGTGCTATTTTTCTTATGTATATGAATAGATATCCAAAGACAAAATGAACACCGCTGTGAACGAGAAATAGAGGAAATCAGGAGAGGAGTTAGGTCTGGAAATGTTACACCCAATACTTCATTTGTCAGATTCTCAGATGATGCACTTGATGAGCAAAAGCACAGCGTCAGGATTGCGGACGAAAAGGTGGCCTTGGCTGTTCAGGCATATGATTTGGTACATTTTGCATTTTATCTTTATTAACCAATCAGGGATTCTGGTGGTTATGCCATTCTGGGCTTTTTTGTTGTGGAATCTGTTGCTTCCAAGTCTTCTGTTTGTGTATTTGTGATTTCTCTTTCCGAGGAAATAAAATTACTTATTTAAAAAAAAAAAAAAAAAAAAAAAAAAAAAAAAAAAATCTCTTTCCTAGGAAATATGTTATTGGGCTAAATCATGGTTATGAAGAGGCTCCAATTTTTATATTCTACGTAATGACATTATGCATTTGTGTGCGCACGTGCGTGTCATAGAGATGAAACTATGTATGGTTTAATGTATATTTGCATTGAAATTGTATCTTTGTGATAATATTATATTTGTGTTACTTATGAGTGCTTGTTGGATCTCATAGAGCTTAGATGTAATGTCTGCCTTTCTTGCACTATATTTTCTATGCCCATGTTTTGAGCATAATAATATATTCTGATAACATATTGCTTCATGTCATGAGTTAGACGTATTGGAACTGATTGTGGCTTGTAAGAATTTATTTGACATATGTTCATATCAATGTTTAAGATAGTAGTATCTACCTATTATAAGTGGTATCTTGGGTGATTTTTTGCTTGCCCTTTACTGCACAATAACATAAATGCGATACAGGATTTAAATGATATTTACTGCACAATAACATAAATGCAATATGTGGTTTAAATGATATTTTCATCAAATAATAGCAATTTATTCTTCCGCTTAGTTACTTTATTTTCTTCTCTTCCTGTTTTTTATCAGTTGTATGTGTGTTAGTAACAAACAAGCAATGAATTAAGCTGTCAACGCCAGAAAGCCGTTGCACTTCAGTAACATGCAGTAGTTTGATTGCTGGTTACAGGCACATAAAATGTCACTTTTTTGCTTGGAAATTGAGATTTATTTCAGCATTCTCTTTAATATTTAACTTAGTGAAAGAAAGATCATCTGCTTTCTTCAGTGTTCGGTAAATATTAGAAGAAAACACTTGAAGCCTTAAAGTTTGGACCTTTCTGATTGATTTATTAGCCACTTGAACTAGATCCAGGAAATGATAGCCACCCATAGGATAGGTAACGCTGCCTGAATAAATTAGCTTTTAGTTGCTAATGGGGCAGTGACAGGAGTTTCTAATTCATTATTGATTTTGTGGCCTCACTTACGAGGTTAAAACTTGCATGTCTTAATTTTAGGTGATTCTTATTATTGCACCAACTGTGAGGAATATAATCTTTCCGAATTTTTGAAGGAATTAGGTTCGGTTTCTATGATTGATATACTTTGCTGATTGTGTTTATTCATAAAAATGATTCAGGTAGATACACACATTCAGCAACTTGATCAATATTTGAAAAAATTTGATGAAGATCTTCGACGCGGTACGTACTAATTTTCCATTTCTCCTGATTTAATAACATGTATAAACTTTTATACGCTTTCACAAGTTTAATGGTCTGTGAATACTTAAAGCATTTCCACATTTGCTACGAAAGTTTTCTTACACAATATTTGTGACAGAGAGAGAGGCTGCTGCTGCAAGTGCAGTGCCTGCTCCAAGTCTTGATGGTAGCACAAAAGTTGGAAGAGGGAGTGAAGGTGGCAGAGGAGGGCGTAAGAAGTATATATCTTGCCCATATGCTCTTTTATAGCTAGTTCACTTTCCTAGTAGATTACTTCACATCTGCATATATTTTTAGCTTAGGCTTTTGACCCTGATTTATGTTTTCTTCTTCTAGAAGCACTTTGTTGAATGTTTATTGAAGTAATTTATGTTTTAGTGGCTTTCTCCTAAATTACTTCATATATATGACATGAAGAGGAATGGGATCCACTATTTGATTCTTTTCCTCCCAAATATAATTGAATACCAAAATATTTTAAAAGGATGGAGCGTATTTCCTCCAACAATAAAAAGACAACAAGAAGGGAGGAGAATGTTAGGACCATGCAATAATACAAGAATAAGAGCTGAGTGGGAAGAGTAGCCTTTTTGCAGCCCTTTCCATTGATTTTCAAACAGTAATAGCTTCTCTACATCATATTTGAGTATGTGTGGGGGCATATATATTCAACCTACTCACCAGAAGACATACTCAATGATTAAAAATAACCTATTTCTGTCAGAACACGCCAAGCAACAGCAGCAGCGGCCGCAGCGGCAACTACAGCATCAAATCCTACTGGTATGGATTTAGATCTACCAGTGGATCCAAATGAACCCACATACTGTTTCTGTAATCAAGTCAGCTATGGGGAGATGGTTGCTTGCGATAATCCCGATGTATGTAATCCCTTTTCTCTCTCTCTCTATATGTATATATTAGTCTCAATTTCTTATCTGATGAAAGCACCTGCCTTTTTCAACAGTGCAAAATAGAATGGTTCCATTTTGGTTGTGTTGGTCTAAAAGAACAACCAAAAGGAAAATGGTATTGTTCGGATTGTGCTACAGTGAAAAGTCGTCGTAAAGGTAGATGAAGCTGGAAAGCTGTTCAGGGCCCTCTGTATTTCAGATTTGTACGGCTGTATTGTGAAATATAATTTTAGTGGATCTATTATGTAGATTTAACTTCATTTTTAATTTGTCTCTGCAATTGTTAAAATTTTACTTTCAGATTTAGTTAGAAGTATCTTTTTCGTTTACTGGGAGAACTTATGTGTGAGGACGAGGTAGAGGCTTTTTTGTGTTCATTTTACAAACTTACTTAATCCTTTAAACTACCGCTCCTTTTTGGATATCCAAAAAGAAAACAGAGAGGGTATCTAAAATTGTCTGTATCAATGCTTGTCTTAAATTTGATCTCATTCAGTATTAAATTATTTTAGAAATGCTGTGTTTCCAATTTTGATGCAAAATCCAAATGGCCTAAATTTGATCTCATCACCAGCATATCGATATCAAGCAGTCAAGTTAAGGTAGAAAAAAAGAACCTGTGTCAATATAAATTATACTCCGCAATAATATGTACCCTAAGTAATTTATAGTGGTCTAGAAAAAATAGCAAATTGCATACACCGTAAATTCAATCAGCAAAAGGAAAATTAGACACAGGTTCTAATTTGAGGAAAATCAGAGAAAAGTTGGACAGAGGAAAATTAGACTAAATTAGACAAGAAAAACACGAAAAATCAGAAAAATTTTATTTCCAGGAAAGAAGATTTTGTAAAGGTAAAAAGAAAAGCACCGATAAATCTGAGATCCAAAAGATAAACTTCCGTCTAGTCTAGTCAAAGAGTGTCGAGGAAAAAATAAAATAAAACCCAACTGTAGCAAAGAAAGAAAGTTGTCAAATCTCTCCAAGGTAGGGTCACTTCATGTATCCATCCATGTTAAGTAAATCTATAACCGGTGCAAAGCATTCTCTCTACAAAGATGGGTAATACTCCGGCTTTGCCTGCAGGCTGACCCTGAGGAATTGTAGCTAGCCTAATACAACAGCAAACTCAAAGAGAATGAAGAAGATCCAAAACTGATTTCCTATCGGGCATGCTAGGAATAGCTCCCTTCACTTGAACACAAAGAGAAGCAGCTGCGGCTGTAAAAAGTGGCAGAGAATTATGAAAACAAATAATTTTTTTTTTTTTTTTTTTTTTTTTTTTTAAAAAAAAAAAGGGTCTAAAGGAACATATCCATGGATAAAATAGGGAAACAAGTTTCCATGCATACCAGCAAATTTCAAGGATTCCTTGCTGGACTTGCACCCCATAAGAGCCACAGCAAAAGCAGCAGTAAATGTATCTCCTGCTCCTGTAGTATCCAGGACCTTGGCTGCTGTTATGACAGGCTGTTTAATTGGTTCATCACCTTCTACAAATAGGGCAGACCCTTTGAGTCCGAGTTTCACAAGAACTTGCTTAGCACCCTGAAAGAGGACATATTCAATAGAAGTGGTATCAATACTAAAACTAGAATTCTAGGCACCAACTCCAAACGGGTTCTGCATCCAATGTGCACTTATCCTAACACTTGGTTGCAATCAAAGTTGGTCAATTTCTAATAGTCCCGAATCTACCAAGATCTGAGCATAATTGAACCATTTTGCATGTTCCATTTATGATGAAAGAAGGAAACCTTAAAAAGATCCAAGCACAATACAAATAGTATTGATTTTTGAGATGGATAGTACATATTATAAGAGAAGAAGAAATACACATCCTATGAAAGAACAAATATCTCATGTACAATAAAGTAGTCAATTCCTTGGATTTTTTTTTTTTTTTCGTAGTAAATTCCTTGGAATGGTTTGAACGCCTCCTAGGGGCTCATTTGCACAAACCCATGAAAATTGAATGGCCCCAAATATACACTACATATACATACTCGATCTTACGCTTGAAAATAAGGCCACCAAAGAAAAGGAGATTTGTCAGAACTGACAGTGACAAAACAGTATTGGCATTGAAGGAATAGACCTGATGGTATTGAGATCCTTTGTTATTAAGCTGCCCAAATTTCAAAGAAGAGTTGTAGGACCTACTAGTCCTGGAAAGTAGGTCATGCATCCTAAGTTGTTCAAAACAGGTGAGAACAGCAGCCCCCTCTCTTTGGCTGCCCAGATTTCTGTGAAAGTCAGAAATTCGGACAGCTTAATAACAGGAAATCTTCGTCCAAACCTACAAAAGTTCAGATAGTCTAATAACAAGGAATCTTCGTCCATACCTAATGCCAACATTCAAGAAGTATCCAAAGTGGCTGCTATTCTCCACTAGCCCCATTGATAATAATAATGTCAAGTTTTGTGTTTGTGTGTATGTGCACACACAAGAACATGAATGTGTGTGCAAAAATAAATGTAAATAACACAGCGGATCAATCAAATTTCTGAAACATGTCCAAATATGCTGCAATTTGTTTACCTTTTTTTCTTTTTTTCTTTTTTTTCTTTATATGAATTTCCAGGTCATAAAGATGACATTGACAACGGATAAGAACAAAGCCTTAGTGATGATAATCGTTTTGGGTGTACGAAAACTCACCATTTTATGGCATTTTAGGACAGCTTGAGTAATCTGTTCAAAACTTTCAGTTGCAATTCCAGTCAGACGACTAAGTTCACTTTCATTTGGGCTAAAAATATCAATAAAATGGAACAATTCTGGCGGGAACGGTGCATCCATTCCCCCAGCATCCATGATGACTGGAACACCAGCACTCCTTGCAGCCTGAACAAAGACTGTTGTATAAGATCATGCAATAAAGAATTAGAGGCAAAACAGGAAGCAACTTAAAGTGGGAAAAAAAAAAAAAAACGACCTAGAGATAAATTTAACAAAAAGGATATAAATATCTAATGAAAAATGTAGAAAAAAGGAAAAATTGAACTGCCAGAAAATTAGCTGAAATAGAAGCAGATCAGAAGAACCAAGATGCAGACCTGGAAAGTTAGAGAAGTCTTTTTCTTTTTCTTTTTTTTGTTTTGGGGGGGGGGGGGGGGGGGGGGGGGGGGGAGCGGGGGAGGGGGTTGAGGGTGGCCAGGGGAATGATGATAAAATCAAGCACATAAGGTAAGCAGCAGCTCACATCAGAGGTTCATGAGAATCCATATTTCCACAATCATACTAAAGGAATTCCGCGTATAAGCATATGCTGCACACATAAATGCATTATAAACTACATCATTAGTTTCAAAGTTCAAAAGATCCACTTGTCGGTTAGGATAGAATATGCAAATACATATATTATCTTGCAATCAATTTGTAAAAAACTTAGAATTAGGGATGCTCAGCAGGTCATTACCATTGGGTACCCCATGGTACTGACCAAACCGACTAGTTTTGGTCAGTTTCAAATGATTCTCACCAATTAGTCAGTACAAGTGAAGGGCTACTGACCACCATTGTGTTGGTAGTAACCCTAAGGGGTGTTGGTGGAATCGACTTTACCAACCAAATGACTTTTACATACATATATTAGATATATACCGTGAAGAAGATCTTCATGCTCAATTTATGAATCTTTTATAAGAAATGATGCAGAGTTGATATGAAAGTGTAGTGGAGGAACATGGTTTGCCACCATTCTGGAGATCCTAGAAGATCCTAAAAGCTCATTCCAAGTTTTGGAATGTGAAGATCTAATCTCATCAAAGTGGTGGGCAATGGACACTGTTTTCTAACTACTTTTCTCTCTCTCAAACCGACTGAATGTTGGGGTTAGTGTGGTTCGCAGACTGACCATGGTTCGTTCGACTCAATACTAAAATATGGCTACCGACAGCCGGCTCGGTAATTGTCAATAGGTTTGCATGGAAAAAGTTAGAGAAGAAGAGGAGGCTCGTATATTGTGTTACGTGGCCTACCTCAAACATATTATTATATAAGCAGAAATACCCTCAAACCCTACTACATTCTTCTAACACTCCCCCTCAAGCTGGAGCATATATATCATATAAACCTAGCTTGGAACAAATAAATTATGACCGGTTACGACACAAAGATTTTGTAAACATATCAGCTAACTGGTCTCCAGACTTCACAAATGCTGTAGATATATCTCCATTGAGTATTTTGTCTCGGACATAATGACAATCGACCTCAATATGTTTAGTCCTCTCATGAAACACTGGGTTAGATGCAATATGTATAGCAGCCTAGTTATCGCAAGATAACGGGATAGGAGTAGGAGCTGAGAAACCAATCTCCTGTAGAAAGTGTTGTAACCATGTCAACTCAATAGCTGTATGAGCCATTGTCCTGTACTCTGCTTCAGCACTAGATCTTTCTACCACTGTCTGTTTCTTACTCTTCCAAGTTACAAGATTACCGCCAAAGAATGTGCAATATCCTGTAGTAGACCGTCTATCTGAAGGAGAACCTACCCAATCTGCATCAGTAAAACCTTCGACCCTAAGATGTCCATTCGGTCTATACAATATCCCTAGACCAGGTTGTCTCTTCAAATACCGAATAATGCGAGTAATAGCTTCCCAATGTGAAACCCGAGGAGCCTCTAAGAACTGACTCACAACACTAACTGCATATGAAATATTCGGCCTGGTGATAGTAAGATAGTTCAACTTCCCAACTAGACGACGATACTTGCTAGGATCTTCAAATAATTCAGCTTCACCCTTCAGTAATTTCTTATTTGGATCCATTAGAACATCAACAGGTCGAGAGTCCAAAAGACCTATTTCTTCTAATAAATCAAGTGCATACTTTCTCTGAGATAAGTTGATACTTGTTTGAGATCTAGCAACTTCAATACCTAGAAAATATCGAAGTTTGCCCAAATCCTTTGTATGAAATTGTTCTTGGAGAAATTGCTTTAATCGGGCAATGCCTCCTGAATCATCTCAATAATAACGATATCATCTACATGTACCACAAGAAGGATATAGCCTGCACTAGTATGCAAGTGAAATACTGAAGGATCCGTTTGACATCTCTGAAGACCAAACTTCAATACCGCTTCAGAGAACTTTCTAAACCATGCCCGCGGTGATTGCTTGAGACCATACAATGTCTTTCTTAATTTGCAAACATAGCCCTGAGACTCCCCCTGAGCAACAAACCCAGGTGGTTGCTCCATATAAACTTCCTCACACAAGTCGCCATGTAAGAAGGCATTTTTGACATCCAATTGAAACAATGGCCAATCAAGATTAGTAGCCAAGGAAATAAGAACACAAACAGAAGAAATTTTAGCTACTGGAGAAAAAGTGTCATCGTAATCAATACCATATGTTTGCGTATAACCCATAACAACCAGCCGAGCTTTCAACCGTTCAACCGACCCATCAGGATGAAATTTAACTGTGTAGACCCATTTACAACCAATAGTCTTCTTATTAGGTGGTAAGGGAACCAGCTCCCACGTTCCATTATGATGCAAGGCCTTCATTTCCAATTCCATAGCTTGCCTCCAACCAGAGTCAGATAATGCAGCCTGCACTGTCTTTGGAATGGAAATACTAGAGAGATGAGAAACAAAACAAGGACAATGAAGGAGATAAAGAACTAGTGGATACAAATTGACTGATAGGATGTTGGGTGGTGCAAGAACGTGTACCTTTCCATATTGCAATACGCAAGTGGTCGAATGGAGGTGGGAGCACCAGATCTTTTGACGATAAGGATGATGGTGGCGGAGCACGAGCAGAGTGTCGAGGCCGACGTTGATAAACCTGGAGAGGAGCATGTGAGTGGGGAAGCAAGGGAAGGGGGACATGCAGCGGAAGAGACACGGCATCAAGTGCAAGGGAAGAGTCGCTCAAAGAAGGAATAGCAGGAAAATAGGGGAGAGACTCATCAAAGGTAACATCAGCGCACGTGAAGTAGCGTCGAAGGACCGGACTATAGCAACGGTAGCCCTTCTGGGTTATGGAATACCCAAGAAAGACACATTTAGTAGCACGAGGGTCAAGCTTATCAAAACCAGGGCCAAATTATGAACATAGCCAACACACCCAAATACCTTCAGTGGCAAGGAGAACGGGGATGAAGAAGGATATAAAAGAGAATGATGAGAGACCCCTTCTAAGATCGAGGAGGGCATCCTATTAACTAAATAACAAGCAGTGAGAACAGCCTCAGTCCAAAAATGTTTGGGAACATACATATGAGACAAGAGACAACGTACGACATCTAATAAATGACGATTCTTATGTTGAGCCACACCATTTTGTTGTGGAGTGTGAGCACACAAGGTTTGATGGATAATGCATTTATCAGACAAATAAGAGGCAAAAGAATGAGACATATATTCTTTAGCATTATCTGAACGCAAAATACGAATTTTCTGAGCAAATTGAGTCTTAATCATATTGCGAAAGATTGGAAAATAGAAAATAACTCGGAACGATTTTTCATTGAAAATAACCATGTCATACGGGAAAAATCATCCACAAAAGTAACAAAATAAGGAAATTTATTGGACACTGTAGTAATGGGACCCCATACATCAGAATGAACTAACTCAAAAGGACTAGAAACTCTAGGAACAACTCGTGATAGAAACGAGGCACGATGATGCTTACTAAGTTGACAAGCTTCGCAAGACACAGACAATTGATGACGAAGACTCGGGACTTGATGCTTCAACGTAGAGAGGGAAGGATGACCAAGGCGACAATGCCACTAAAGAGCGGAGGCTGATGACTGCAAAGCACGAGAGGGAGGTGTAGGTGCTAGATCCAGATAATATAATCCATCAACTTCATGCCCCATACCAATCATCCTCCTCGTCTTGAGATCCTGAAAAATACACAAAGAAGGGTAAAAACTAATGAAACAATTAAGGGCTTTTGTAATTTTACTAATAGATAACAAATTAAAAGGAAATCCAGGAACATGTAAAACAGACAACAACTCAATATCAGGACTAAAATGGGTAGTGCCTGAGCCGACCACTTTGGAGAGGGAACCATTAGCTAGGGTGACACTTTTAGGGGTAGTAACAGGATGATAATTAGAGAGGAAAGTAGACGAACCAGTCATATGATCATTGGCGCCAGAATCAATAACCCACATGTCGCTAGTGGAGGATAAAAGACAGTGAGATGCAGTACTTGACTGAGCAAGAGTAGTAGTGGATGAGGTAGAAACCCGCTTATGGACCAAGAACTGAGCATACTCATCTTTCGGAATGGAGATCAAATCATTCTCGAAATGTGAGCTCGAGCCCACACATGGTCCAGATGGGGCTGGAGAATCATAGTGAGAAGCAACCTGATTGGCAAACCCAGATGGTGCGCCATGTAAATCCCAACAAAAATCCACAGAATGATTAGTACGACCACAATGAGTGCATTTGCGAGGCCCACGACCTCCAATGCGACCACCACCCTGATAATCATGAAAACCACGACCGCCATGTCCCCCACGGGAACTACCATAACTACCACGAGCAGCAATAAAAGACGAACAATCACCATTATGTTCCATGCTCAATAGAGAACCATGATTAGTAATAGTTGCACGCTGAAGTGGAGAGAAAACCTCAGGGAGCAATGGGAGGTCGAAACTACCCAAAATCTGCGCACGAACAGACTCATACTCAGGTTTCAAGCCGAGAAGGAACCGAACCATATCCACATCTTGACGTTGCTTTTCCATTTTTTTAAAGTCAGTAGAGAGCGGTTGATACATGTCTCTTTCCTGACAAATGGCCATAACCTGATTGTAGTACTCATCGATAGTTTGGGTACCTTGCTCAAGCCCAAAGTATTGTTTACACACCTCATAAATCCGAGTGACGTTCCCAGTACCAGAATACATATGCTCGAGATGATCCCAAATTGCTTTAGCAGTAGGAAGATAAAGACACGAGGATCCAATGTGAGGCTCAATACTATTCAACATAAGAGTTATAATTTGATTGTCGGCCTAGTCCCAACGGCTCGTGGAGCTATTTTCCGGATTTGCCGGGGGTTTCCCTGTTTGCAAATGAGAATATAGACCTTTCCCTCTCAAGTATACTTCCACAGATCGTGACCAATAACCATAATTTTTTCCATTTAGTTTCACATGTGTCATAGGAGTAGGACCCATTGAAGCAGAAGTAATTAAATCTGGGTTAGGAGCCATAATGTGGTGACAGTGCTTATCAATACCAAAAACAAACTACAAGATCCCACCAAAGAACGAAATACAACGTAGACAGAGGCAAAAACTCATAAAACAGCCCCAAACCGAAGCAACACCAGCCCTTAAAAACTCAAACCAAGGCAGAACCGAAAGAAAAAGGCAAAAAACCAACCTGAACCGGCTGCAAAAGAGCCTGAACCGGGCTGAACAGGAAGTGAAATGGTCGGAATAGGGCTGAACCGGCTGCAAAATGGCCTGAACCAGAAGTGGAATGACCGGAACAGGGCTGAACCGGATGGAAAATGCCCTGAACCGGTCTAATCTGAACCATAGATAACCTTATCCCGATTTCAAGTTGGGATATCCTTATCTTGAATAGAGAACAGCGAACACCAGTAACCAAACACCCATTGTCTTCTCCACAAAATCACCGGAAGGTTGCCAGCGACACTCTCCATGCCGGCAAGACCCAGACTGCTCCGGCAACAGTTAGACCGTGCCGGCGACACCCAGACTGCTCCGACCACTGATGTAGGACAATATTTACCTATACTTTCGGTAAAAACGAAAAATAAGGAAAATATCAAAAATAATATTGGAGCAGTACCGCTTGATCAGAATTTTATCCGTTCTCAGACAATGAAAGTATAAAATGAAAGATTATCACGATTCCCGCTGATTGTCAATTTTATATTATGATTTATTTTATTTTATTAGGACTTTATTTTCTTTCCTTAATAGGGTTATATTTACTTTAATTATTTTCCTTTCCTTATTAGGATTAGGTTTACTATTACTACTAAGATTAGGTTTACTTTCTCTACAAGTATTTTTGTTCTATAAATAAGCTAGCTTATTATGTAAAGAAATCAATTGAATTATTATCAAATCAGAGAAATATCTCTCAAATACTCTGAGGAGTTTTATCTTTCTTTTAGCCTGCGGGCTTGTTTTTATCTTTTTGGGTAGAAGACGAAAACGCTTCTCCTTGCAGAATCAAAGATGTTGCTCTCTGATTAGTTACCTTAGTCTTCCGCTACGTCAACACACGCCGGCGAGACCCAGACTGCTCCGACTTTGACGAATAGATCTGCCGTGGATCACAAACCCCGTCTCCGGCCACCACAAAGCGTATCAACCGCCACAGACCAAACCGATCGACTACACCAAACAACCACCAACGATGACGACGATGCCTACTTAAAACCCAGCAGTCACGAGTGCAAACCACTGGTTAAACCAAGTCTGCCAACAACCACGAACCCAGATCCTACCATGGAGATGACGGTGAGATCACACCATTGACGACAGTGAACTCGGCGCCATCTCCTTCCACGGGCATGAAAGCCCAAAAAAACTCCTTCGATCAGTAGTAGGAGGAATGGGGCGAGAGAGAAAGGAAAGATAAAAGGAAGAAGAAAAAAAATGAACGGAGATAAATATCACTATCAACCAAAGGTATAAACCCTAGGCTCTAATACCATGTCAATAGGTTTGCATGGAAAAAGTTAGAGAATAAGAAAAGGCTCGTATACTGTGTTACGTAGCCTACCTCAAACATATTATTATATAAGCTGAAATATTACGACAAAGACTAAAATACGCTCAAACCCTAATACATTCTTCTAACAGTAATAAAAGATGGCTACTAAAGACTGTTGATAGCAACCAAATGCCAACCCTACAAGGCGGCGCTCAGCCCTACTTGGAATTGCAAATTTGCTATCTAGGATCCATATAAGAATCTTTTCCAACTACTTCCATGAGATTAAAATACATTACTAAAAAGAAAGTAGTTGAGCCTTTGAATGACAACATAGAAGGAACAAGAGAATAGCTAAGAAGGAGACGAAGTAAAGAAGGAAAAAGTTGTTAACAATCCCCGAGATGAAGTAAAGAAGGAGAAATAGAGTCCAACGATGCATGATAAACCTTTGAAACAAATATTCTACTCAAGATGCATTTTCATTCTGAGTGGTTTCCAAGCAAGATAAGGTACACCACAAAAGATCACATCAGATACGGACAAAGACAACTATCCACCAGCTTATGGTGAATATAAAATACCAGGTATCCATTCCTTTTAAGGAGTTCAATAACAACTTGAGGAAGCATGTCAATTAGATTTTGCATTCTCTAATTGTAAACACTTCTGCTTTCATCATGTTCATTTAGGGGCAGAAAGTAATGTCCTCAAAAAACTATACATTTAAAGCACAGTGAGTTGTGGTTCTAAGGTGGAATTGAACTCTCAAATAACAGGAACTAGGCTGAAGGGTATGGCATATAGTAATGGGAAACACTTAGGGAGAATGAAGCGTGCTTGGAGGGATTGTGCTTCCCAGTCCCCCTCTAAGTAGATGCCTCCAAGTACTTCAAAAGGACATTCATGATGTTAAATTTCATTACGTTTCTTTTTTTATTTGTACTCTGTGAAAAGCGCTTAACTACTCCAAAAACTTGTTTATCACAATTTATGCGGAATTTAACTTCTCCACATTATGAACGGTGGAGATTGGATTCTAAGCATTCTATATCAGTGTTTGAGCCCGTGAACAGTAGCCTCTGCATTTTGGAACCGAATTAAGCCAACACAAGAACTAACACTTTGTATTTTCAAAGTTTTGTTTTTCCTCTTTTTGGGATGAATGAAGATTTTATTCAGCCAAAAGAAAGATACAAAGCTGGTATACCAACAAAAAAGCAATAAGCATCTTAGCTGCAAACAGACAATTCATGTAAGCTAAGCTCATCCAACTTCTATGGCAGTAAATAGGGCTGTAAATGAACCAAGGTGTTGATAAACAACTTGAACTCGACTCACATAAACTCAACTCGAGCTTGATTTGAAAAAAAGGCAGTTTTTACACCCATCTACCATAGACGCCAAGACTGCTGTAAGAAAGCATTTGCAACCAATCCTGCCCGTTTGAGTGATCCATCACTTCGTTGCTTCACCTTGTATACCCACTTGCAAGAAATTGGCTTTACTCCAATAGGCAATGGGGCCATAATAAATCGAGCTTGAACAAAAATTTATAACTGTTTATTAAACGAGGCAAACTCACATAAATTCGGCTCGACTCGTACAAGCTCATATAAATTCGTATAACTTCATTTTTCATTACTGCTTATAGTAATTATTTTTAACTTTTTAATGAGAGCATCTAAAGTACTTATAAGATAAAAGAAAAATCTCTTTTTAATGTGATTATTATAACCTGAACACTTGTAATTGTAAATCTTGATATAAAATATACAATACATGTGGGTGTGTGTGTGTGTAAATAGACACATATGCATGATGTATAATGAATGTGAGAGTGTGCCCCTATATATATATATACACTACAAAACATGCTTATACACTCAAGATTCGATTGTTTTAAGATTGTGGATAAGGTTATAAGATATAATATAAGTAGTTCATTTCATAATAAAAAATTAAATACGATTTATTACAAATAAAAGGTTGGTGAAGTTAATTTTTACCAGTTTACAAATAAAAATTAATTTCTTTAATCCACTCAAATGATATAATCTTAACAATAATATGGTAACTAATGATTAGCATGGATTTACAAAAAAAATATATAAACAATGACGATATTTACTATTACATAAGTTATGAATAAGTTAATTAAGCAGCTCGTTAACAAGCTCGAGTTCGTTCAAAAAATAAATGAATCAAGTTTGAATCGATTATCTAACTCGGTGACAAGATCCAGCTTGACTCATGTTCAAAATAAGATTAAATGAACCAAGCTTGAACATTCAATACTCAGGTTGATTACAACCCTTGGAACTAAAATATATTAGGCGCAAATAAACAGATAAAAAAACTAAAAACTAATCCTTCCAATATACCCAAAAAAACAAAACATTTAGTTATATGGAAACATTGTTGAGTGAGTATTACATTTGCACCACATCTATGTATTTGGTTGGATTCTTGAATTTTGTGCAGGATGATAGTTTATCTCTAACAGCCGCTATGATCATCCTAAATATTTCGTCCACACTATGAATTCTACCATTATGAACTCTAGCTTTCATCTCTAACCAGAACTGGTAAATAGTAGCAATCCAGGCCAAATGACATGGAAACTTTTTCCTTTCAGTTTACTTGCTGCCCACTTCAATTCTTCTTCCCAGAATTGAGCTTGCCAACTAATTAAGCATTTTCTAATCAGTGCTTGCTATTCTTTACAAAAAAGAGCAAAATGCTCCTCTACATTTAATCTTACTTTTGCAAAAATAATCATATTTATCTACAGAGTAACCCCATTGAGCCAACCTGTCCATTGTTGATAACCTGTTCTTAAGGGCCAACCAGCATTAAAAAAAAAACAAACAATTTTCACCAGTTAACAAACAGAAGCTTTTCCCGAAAAGCTTCCCATGTTTCTGCAGTTGGTTTATTTTCCCGTCTTAGAAGGCAACCAAGAAACTTCTTCTTGAACAAAGTCAACTTCGTGCAGTCTACTTTGAATTTCAATTAACTCATCTGAAATTCAAGGCATGGTAATACAAGGAGAGTTGGTGCCATTGAGCTAGACCTCATTGGTTGGATCCACTAATCCTTGAAAATTCAACTCGCTTCCATCTTTCCCTACTCATTACTACTCTTCATGCTGGCACCACAAACATGATGTGCTCAAAGAATTTTGTACTGAAAGGATATGCGAGACAGCAAGATATAATAACTCAATTAGGGTCTGCTTAGACCAATACCCATAGTTTCTTCATGAACATACAACTCAACAATTCATCAGTGAAAATATTTAAAATATTCATCAGGTTTAACTTATGAGTCATCTTCTTAAAAAGACCACTGGCCTCTCCGTGAAGAAAGACCAACATATATAAGCTGAAGGTACTATATGAAAATCGATGCAGCCAGAGAGTATATGGGTCGAAGCACCAAAAAGACTACAAAGCCACAACCAAACAGATGACAACCCTATAGATAAAACCAAATGCAGATGATGAATCTTTCTTAAATCATCTCAATTTCCTTCTTCAGTAAAAAACACCAGTCACTCTAATATCATGATTTACTAAAGGAAAATACTAAAGATACCAGATCCACTCACCTACATTTTTTACCGGTAGATGTGTATACTGCAATTTTGGTATTCCTTCAGAAATCAAATCCTTTATTATTTATACTAAAACGATTGAACTAGTGAAGAAAGAAAAAATGTGTGGGTGCTCAGTTGTTTTCTGAAATGAAGTACAAAGTGCCAATTTAATGTCACGATCAAATTCCATTCTTTTACTGAAAAGCTGCTTCCTGTTAATGTCATAGAAGATTTTTAAGTTCTTCTACTATCAATCCATCTTAAACGAAATAATTCTCTGCCCTTGATTTATCCAACATATTCATGTTCTGTTTAACACACTCATATATCACCAGAGTCACTGATTCAATAACCAACCCTTTAACTCGGAACCACATAAATTTAAAGCTTCCTGGTCTTCGGAATTAAAAAATCGCAAAGTAACAAACATTAGGTCATACCGAGTCAAATTCCACAAAAATCCCATGATCTATCATTCTATAAAAAGAAACCAGAACAAGCATGAGATTCACATATGTAATCTTACTTTCTTGCATTTCAAATTGAATCACCTTTTAGTAGATTATTATTATAAAAAATCACGAAAGAGCTCAAAAAATTAAAAATAGGCGCAACAAGAGAATGTGACCATAAATTCCTAATTGTAAGACAACAGCAAATATAAAGAATGAAACTTAAGAATCTCATGCACAACTTAAAACATCTATTTTTGAAGATAAACCGTTTTAAAAACAAGAATTAAGTGCTCCAAAATCCTGACCTTAGCAACCTGAATGTTGACCGAATCCGGAATCTCCCTCTGCAGCAAAACAATCCCTGCATTCCTCACCACCTCCAACTCCCTCTCAGGAAGGGGCTCAGGCCAACAGTTCATGTTGGCACCACCAACAATGATGATCGAGTTCTGCCCATCAGGCTGGAGCATCACCACAGCATGCCCAGTGGGTGCAGCATCCACAGTTTTAAGATAATCCAGACGCACCCCACCATTTTCCAGAGCCTCAGTGATCAACTTGCCATGAGCATCGTCACCCACCTGCCCCACAAAATAGGTTGGGTAAGAGAGCTTGCCACCACAGGCTGCCTGATTGGCACCCTTGCCACCAGCAAGCGTCTGGCCAGTCTTGGCTGAGATGGTCTCACCCTCCATCGGCAGCCTATCAATCTCCACATAGATGTCCGCATTGGCTGATCCAACAACAACAAGCGGTGGTGGGTTTGTGCTGGCAATTGGGGTTTGTGTCTTGGAGGGATCTATGGCAAAAGAGAGAACTGGGTGTCTTCCATTTGATGGATTTTGCTTGTTTTTGAATTGAACAAATAAGTTCGGATTGATTGTTCTGTTTCTTAGTTTTGTTGGGGTGTTTTGGGTTTGGAGGTGCCAATGGTTTGATGGTGAAACTGCTATTCCACTCATCTTTGTGTATCAAGTTCTGATTTTCAAGGAATTTCTTGGTCAAAACTGGGACTTTATTGAGGTCGAGTAGCCAGTAGGCAAGCTACCCCCTTTGACACGAACTCCTTGTACGTAATATATGTATAATTATTATAATTTACAATGTATACGGACTTGTAACATTTATCGGAAGTAAGTATGTAATTAATTATTGTATTAGTATGTATTTATATATTTATGTCATATTATATATATATATATATATATATATATATATAATTTGTTAATATATAATCATATGATTTAATGATCAACTGATCATGTGATGTAATCATGTAAATTCTAATAATAATACATTAATACTTCAATTGTGGTTATAAATTTATAAGTAACACATTGTTGAATCTAATGTCAATTACTTAATTTAATATTATATGAATCACATTGTCATTGTACATAAATAATTGATTACGTATTTGAATTGTTATTCAATCATATGATTAAATATTGATCTTATACATTTGTATTATTCAATATGCATATATCATATATGTATAATCATAATTTATAACGTAAATGGACTTATAACATACATTGGAACTAAGTCACTAAGTACTTAATTATTGTATACTTTGTATTAGTATGAATTTCTATACTTATATCATATTATATATGTATAATTTGTTATTATATAATCATATAATTTAATGATTACTCGATCATGTGATATAATCATGTATAATATAATGATAATACATTAAAATTTCAATTGTGGTTATAAGTAACACATTAGTGAATCCAATGCCAATTACTTAATTTGATATTATATTAATCACATTGTCATTGTACATGAATAATTAATTAAGTATTTGAATTGTCATTGAATCATATGATTAAGTGTTAATTTTATACATTTATATTATTCAATATGCATATAATATAACCAATTATATATATATAATGAGTCTAACGAGTGAGTCGAGTTTGACTTTATACGAGCGTTAAACGAGCTAGGCTCATGAGCCTATATCGAGTTTTGTCGAGCGAGTTGGATATGTATCACTTATTAATCGAGCGGGTTTAAGATTAACGAGTGGGTTGCTACAGTACCGAGCTCGGGTTCGGGCCAAACTTAGCCGAGCGAGTGTCGGACGGGTTGTCGGACAGACTAGTTTATTTACAGCCCTAGATGATGTATATGGTCTTGCACCCAAGTGTTATAATTTCTCTTAAAAACTCAAAAAATAGATGTACAAAATGAATGATTTAAACATTAAGGAGTGATTTGATAAATTAATACTTTAAAAAGTGATTTAATAAAAAAATAATATCTGAAAAACCTTTAAAGCATTTTTCCCTAAATAAAAAATATGAGAGAAGAACATTATTTTTTTGGATGAATAAGCATCTTCACTAACAAAACAAACCAAGAACACATCAACAACAAATACAAGCCTGATTAATAGACTGAAAACAGCCTACACAGAGGCCAAAAACCAACAAATAGCAGAAAAAATTCTAGCTAACAGCCCAAAACAGTTAACCCAAACCCTTACAAAGGGCTAAACAAAAGCCTCAAAACAGAAACAAAAAATCAACAAAACATAGGAGAAAGACCTTATCCTCAAACAAGCCACAAAGAAAAACTGCAGCAACACCCTAATAGAGGAAACAGATTATCCTCAAAACCATAAGCAAACCACAAAAAACCTGCAACATATCATCAACAAAACAGACTTTCAAACAAGTTGCATAAGGAGCAGAGTAACATATTCTCCCTAGTGCTTGGGAACTTTCCTTTCCCAACAATTCTAGCACGAACTTCTCACAATACTTTCTTCAAAATCTGCTCCTCAATGAGTGGATGGCCTGCATGCTTAATTTCATTTCTAGTGCACCAAATATTATAGACTGTAGAACCCAAAGCCAGCCGACAAAGCAAGCCTTTAAGAGTATTACAACTTCAAGAACTACATTCCAGCTGAAGAATATCCTCTCATATAATAGGGGGGTTAGCCATTTTGCATCTAGCCATACAAAACCTCCAAATTCTATAACAAAAGCTGCATTCAAAAAATAAATGGTTTCGGCTCTCCATTTGATTCCTACAAAAACAGCATTGAATATCTCCTCTATAACCCCAACTCAGCAACCTTACTCCTGTAACCAACTATCCTTTATGGCAAGCCATAAAATGAAAGCTTGCTTAGGAATAGCTAAAGAAAACCATACTAGTCTCCACCACTCAATCTGGTCCATTTTTTCCCTAAGAGCCTCCCAAGTATCTGAACTTACATAGATACCTTTCCTAGAAGCAAGCCAAATAGGTTTATCACAAGAACCCAAACTGATTTCAGTAAGCCGAGTTTGAATATCCACCAAGACTTCAGACCTAGCAAGCCTCCAAAACCATTCTCCATTATGGATAACAGAAGATAATTTTGCCTCCACACTACTTTGAGCATCATAAACAGCTCTAAAACCATACTTCTCAAGAAGAATGCCATTAGGATGCCAAAGATCCAACCAGAGATATATATTTCTTCCGTCCCCAACCTCAAATCTCAAAAACTTCATAGCAGTATCCCTCAACCTGAGGAGCTTTCTCCAACACCAAGAGCAATTTTGTGGTATATTGACAGTCCAAAAACTCTTGTGTTTCAAAAAATTTGCCTTAATCCAGGCCACCCATAAAGAACCTAATCTAGCAAACAAACTCCGTATGTGCCTAAGCATAGAGGTTTTATTCCAGACATCAATTCTCTTCAGCCCCAAACCACCCTCTTTCTTAGGAAAACAAATATCATTCCAAGCCACTTTTGCTTTTGCAGCCTCCATATCCTTCCCATTCCATAAAAACCTATTAAATTTCTGCTTAATAGCCTTTATAACCTTCTTACGCAGAATAAAAATGCTTGTCCAGTAAACTTGCAAACTATATAACACATAAGAAAGAAGCTGAAGCCTACCTGCATAAGAGAGATTTTTGAATAACCAAGAATCAATACGCCCAATAATTCTCTCCAAAAGCACCCCACAATCATCAGAAGAAAGCCTAGAAGAGATTGATGGGACCCCAAGATATCTCACAGGTAGCTTCCCCTCCTTCATCTGCAAAGCATTCAAAAAAACTTGCTTGACCCTATCTGAAATTCCAAAACAATAAAAAGAACTCTTCAAAGGATTAGCCTTTAGGCCAGACAAATCCTCAAACTCCACCAGAGCAGCCTTAATGACATTGATGGAACTCAAACTAGCTTCACAAAAAAAAAAAAAAGAAGATCATCTGCAAAACATAAATGAGTAAACTTCACCTTCAAGCATTTGGGATGGAATTTGAAGCCTGAATCAGTACCAGTAGATTCAGTCATGATTCTAGAAAAAACTTCCATAGCAAGGACAAACAAATAAGGAGACAAAAGATCTCCCTACCGTATACCTTTTTTTCCTTCAAAATATCCAACCAAAGTGCCATTCAAACAAACAGAGAACCTTGGAGAAGTGATACACTCTTTGATCCAACTTAGAAACTTCTCAGAAAAACCAAAACAATGGAGACAATATATCATAAACTCCCAATTAACCGAATCATAGGCTTTCATAAGATCAATCTTCAAAGTACATCTAGGATTCCCATTACCCTTGTGGTAGTTTCTAACAATTTCCTGAGCTAAAAGAACATTTTCATAAATGCTTCTAGAAGGAATAAAAGTTGATTGATTCATGCTAACCAAATCACCCAAGAAAGGCATCATCCTATTTGCTAGAATCTTAGTAATACACTTATAAATGACATTACAGCAAGGAATAGGTCTGAATTCCCCCATAAATGAAGGATTTAACTTTTTAGGAACCAAAGTGAGGATTGTGGCATTCACTTCTTTCGATAACATACCAAAAAGAAAGAAATCCTTGATAGCTTTCACTACCTCCTTACCAACAATAGGCCAAGCAGCCTTAAAGAAATCAGCAGAAACCCCATCCGGACCAGGGGCCTTATTGGCTTTCATGTGAAAAATAGTATCTCTAATTTCTTCTTCTGTAACCTCCTTATCCAATAAAATTGCCTTATCAGCAGGAATAACCCTAGGAATCAACTGTCTTATACGAGTAGCCTTTGCCTCATTGAAAACCATCTGGTCAGTACCAAGAAGGTTCTTATAAAAATTTTCAGCCACCAGCTTGATTTGCTCTACATCGTCCACTTTCTGCCCTTGCTCATCCCATAAATGAGTTATGGTATTCTTAGCTTGTTGCACCTTAAGAGAACGATGAAAAAACCTATTATTCTGATCCCTTAGCTGCAACCAATGGTTCCTAGCCTTCTGCTTCAAAAAAGATTCTTCAGCTTTTGTAATAGAAACAAAAGCATGCAAACACTCCCTTTCCTTAAGCAAACAATCAGCCCTCCCAAAAGAAGCTATAACATCTTTTTGAGCTATCTCAAGATTGTCTCTAGCCTGCAAGACCTTCTGCTTCAAATAAATACTAGAAAATAAATAAATAAATGCTAAAACTACACTTTAATCCCTCCTTATTAATGTGACACCGCCAATCAATATTTGTTTAAAAAACAATCAAGAACTAATTAACAGTGTCATCTTATTTGCAATTCGGGTTTATTTATTGGTCTTCTCTCTTTATCCTCCCTAAAAGGGTTAGTAAAACTATTAAGCAAGTTTTACAATCTTTTATTTGAAATGGTAGGTTGCAAAACAACTTGGGGTATTGTGTGTTTCCCTAGAAAATGACGTTGAATAAATGTATAATACATATAACATATCCCTACTCGAATAAATTACGAGGACAACGAATGGTGATGGGTTGGAGTTTTTTTTTTCAGCAAAAAAAGCAAGCGGGGGAGACTAGTTGTGCTTATTCAAGCAGGACGTGACTGATGAGTGCCAAATATTGCATATTTGAGCCCCTTAAGTTGCATTTGTTAATCATTTGATTATGTCTTAATCTAACGTTTTTTGTTAGTTCTATGTTTTTAGTGTTTTGTATGTTGTTAAAGGAAAACTGCATTTAAAGTGAGAATTGTAAAGTTTGGACGAAAAGCCATCTGAGGAAGTAGGATCGAGCGCACCCACACCCACCAGCAAGTCATCAGCGCGCGAGCGCTATGCCACAGAAGGAAGAACGCATGCACGAGTGCGATTGAGCGCACTCATCTGACAAGCTAGCACCAGCGCCTTTTTTAGGGTTTTAAGCCCTCAAAACCCCTATAAATAGACTGCTAAACCTGAAGAAAAGGAGGCTGGAGATCAAGTCCGAAATTCCACAACTTTTCTCCCCTTTAGCTTACTTTTTCTTTAGATTTAGGTTTTATTTTCTTCATAGTCATGTTGAGCTAAATTTTCAACTAAGGTTGAGGATGAAACCTCATCAATGAAGAGCAACATTGTGTTCATATAAGTTAATATTATCGAATTTTATTGAGTTTTAATATTTCAATTGTTATATATATATATATATATATATATATAATAATAATAATAAAAAAAAATAGAATAAAAAGTGGATCATTTTGAGTTTTTCATTGAGTAACCGGACCTCTTGCCTCACTAAGCATTGAGTATTCACGTAAAAATGTGTGAAGTTCAAGTTGATTGATGATATGGCTAGCTTGGCTTCGTAGCCTTTTTGACTTAAGTTAATAAGCCCTTAGGGATGTTCTACATCTAGTTCCCTCACTAAGCATTGAGTGTCCGCGTAAAAAGTTGTGTACTTCAAGTTGATTAATGGTATGGCTAACTTGGCTTCATAGCCTTTTTGACTTAAGTTAATAAGCCCTTAGGGATGTTCTACATCTAGTGCCCTAATACTCGTTACATGGGTCAATTAAAAAGCTTAAGGGAGCTGAGCATTGAACAGCCTACACAAAAAATAATAATAATAATAATGCATATCTTGCCTTGGTTGTTTTATTTGATAGGGATTACTAAGAATTTTGAGATACTTGTTTTGAGATTAAATTGAAGCCTCATGATTGTATGTTAATTTCACTTTGCACCTATCGAAACATAGGATGTCTCAATTGTCCATTTATGAGTTCTTTGGTTTTAGATGCCCTAATGATTATGATGATGGTGTTTGTATTTTTAAGCTTGCTTATGAATGAGAACTATGGTTTGTGTAAAACTTCTTTCTTTTCAATAACATAGTACTACAATGTTTGTGGGTATCATTCTTGTTAAACCTTCACGAGACTTCACTCATCCACTAAGAATGCCTAGGGGTTTAAAAGGCTTGTTGCATATGCTAAATAAGTAAATATAATCGTCTCTCCCACGAAAGAGGATTTATGTTTCATGCTTTCATTTTATTTTAGTATTTTTTTTCTAAGAGACTAGCAAAATGTAAGTTTAGGGGTGTTTGATGAATGTCAAATATTTCATATTTGAGCCCCTTAATTTGCATTTGTTAATTATTTTCCTGTGTCTTAATCTAATGTTTTTGGTTAGTTCTGTGTTTTTAGTGTTTTGTAGGTTGTTAAAGGAAAACTGTGCCTTTAAAGTGAGAATTACAAAGTTTGGACGAAAAGCCATCTGAAGAAGTAGGATCGAGCACACAATCTTGCTCTCGATCCCAGTAGGGTTGCACTCGAGCACACCCACGCCCACCAACAAGTCATCAATGCGCGAGCACTATGCTGCAGAAGGAAGAATGCATGCATGAGTACAATCAAGCGCATTGGCCATGCGCTCAAGCGCACTCGTTTGACTAGTGACCATAGTCTTTAGCTTAGTTTTTCTTTAGGTTTAAGTTTTATTTTCTTTATAGTCATTGATGAGGCTTCATCCTCAACTCATGACCATACCTGGGTATAACCATAGTAGCACCTACGCCCTGGGAGCCAGGAGGAGCCTAGACAATGGGAACTGCGGGAGCCACGAAGGGCCTAGATAATGGGAACCGCCGGTGCTCCCTCAAGTCCAACTGAGCCATAGTTTAACCTAGCCTCATCAGGGCATCAATGAGAACGAAAGTGGTTTACACTAATTAGACATGAAAATTCCCATTGCGGGTTCAAACCCATACCCTAGTATTTTCCTAACTACTTTGAAAATTTCCTTGGGCCATTGAACCACTACTCTTGATGGCGTGATGACTTGGAGTTGGGTTTGTAATATGCCAGAATTTTAATCAATTGGGCCCATGCTCAACCCAAGAAGAAATAAATGGCCCATGGCCCGGTTTTTCTAAACCCTAGAAGTTTTTCACAGGATTTATCGTTACTTATGCATGCTAAGTGTTTGATTATTTTTCTGTGAGCAAAAGCCGGAAGAAATTATTTTTATAATTATTTTCCTTCAGTTGAGTAGGAATGACAAATAGCAAGTACGAGTATGTTAAGTCATTCGAAGTCAAAGACGAGGTCATGATGCCCAATTTGATAATTGTTCGAATCGATCGTCGCAATTTTCGAAGGTAAAACTGCTTCCTTAGTCTTCACGCATTTGAACAAATGTATATGTGTATGCTGCAATGGTTATATGTCCAGCTTGTTACCGTTGAGCGTTGTGCTATTCTAGTATGTGGATGGGTTTCACTATAGACAAGTAGATACTTTAGTTGATTTCAATATACGATTGCTTGGGTACCCAGATCATGTTTGGTGCTAATTATGCAATCATTTTGCTTTTTATGTTATGTATATGTGGGTGAATTTTAATATGTGCATTCAACTATACCTGACTACTTGGCTATTAGATAAGCAAAGCAAGATCTTAAACTTCTATTACAACGAGGAATCCTTACAAAACAGTAAAGCAAACGAAGTTAGAAATTTGAAACAACATTTAGTAACATGCCTAAGATGACACTAGGCACTGTCTCATTGGCTGTCCACATACTGTTATGTGTTATCTCTGCAATAAATTTGGGATTTTGATTATATGATTGCATGAATCAATGCAGCATGGAACCTAGATGTATTCCTGATTTATTTTGTTTATATAATTTTTGGTAATGTGGTAGGTTTTCTGAAGTTCATGAGTTTGAGAAGCCAGTTGATGGGAGAGCTTTGAATTTGATGAACATGTGTGCAACTGCCATTTTAGAGGAGTATCTAGACATAGTTTTATCATATGGGTTCAGTGATGAGTACATGTAGTACATTTCGCTCGTCAATAGTGTTAGCTCTGAATGCATTACTTGTGCATTATTAAGTTCCCTAGATGAAGCTTTACGGTTTTTTGGTGGTATGAGTTGCAGTTTTGTCTTCAAGAAGACATCCAAGTTCTACCAGAGGCATGCCAGATTTTTAATCTGAACTTAACTATGTTATTATGTGGTCTTTGATGCATGTAAGTGGTTGTTTGATGGGGATTATTATGTCATGTGTGAGTACTGGAAATTCCTTTTACTTTTTAATTTTACTTTCGTTGCACACATAAGAGACACTAAGAAAGTAGTGTACTATTATTGAAATTTCTCTAGAACTTTTCCTTCAATACACACACCAATACACCCTTTCGGCCAACCAAACGAACCTAACCCAAAACGCTTCAAATTCGGCCATAGCAACACCTCAAACAAAACACTTTCAGACAAACTCGTATAGCTTAATTGAATTCAAATCCAATCCCACAAGAAACATATTCTGTAAATAACATTCAACCAAACAACCCAAAATATCAATATAGGATAAGACTAATAATCAACCTTTAAAGCAGTGATTTACTACAGAGCAGAACGCAAATCTTACCAGAATCGAAGAGGCTGTGTGCGATGGGTTGATGTCGTGTAATACCCCAACTTTTTAAATCGTTTTCAAAAGAGTTTTAATCCCTTACTCAATGAGCTAATAGCCTACTAAATTAGCCCTAAACAGAAAACCCTAAGCCATCTCAGCATAACCTATAGCCCTCACCCTTAGCCATGAAGCCTTTGAAATGAAACCCAAACCTACCATTTCTGACCATACGTATGCTCTTGTTTTTAGTAGAGGACATATGCCAGGGTTACCGGACATATGCTACTGTTTTTAGTAGAGGACGTACGCAGGGGGACCACCTGGACGTATGCTGCTTTTTAGAAAACCCCTAGATAATACATGGACGTACGTTGAACCCTTTTACCCAATGTGTAATAGTACCAGACATCCCTTACTTTTCAAAGTAGTTGGTAGTGCCCTAAGCTTTTCTAGCCTATAAATACTGACCACCTTGAACCCATTCTTACGCCCCAGACTCTCTGAGAAACCTCTGTGTGAGAGATTTGTGAGTTTGATTTGAGAGAGAGAAGGAAGGAAGCTTGGTGTTCTTGCCACCTCCCGAGGTAAACCCTTGCCCGTTTTACACTCTCAATATCGTTCTTATTGCTTTATTAACGTTGTGTTTTTCAAAAGATGTCATTTCCTTACAAAACAAGAAATGTTTTCAAAATAATTTCAAAAGCTTCTTTGATTCTTTGTATTGCATGATGTTGAGTTTTCTTATGTTGCATGTGTCTGTTTATTAGCCTAGGAGGAGATGTAGAAGCCTATAGATTTTATAGAAGCCTATAGATTTTATAGAAGCCCTAAAACACAGTTTGAAGCTTATTTCCGGATTTCCTAACTCACTGACCGGATGTACGCTCTCGACCCCAAACGTACGGTTAGGAAACTGGGTATTTGTCCTTAAGCCTCACTCTCATGTATTTCTGAGTCTGGCGATCCTTTTAATGGATAAAGCTCAGTATCTTACTTGTAAGGGTCCTTTAGAATTGTGCATGACGACATGTCGTATTTCGTTATAGCAGGGTTTACCTATGTCGGAGGATTCGAGCGAGCGTACAAGGTAAGTAAACATTTACGAATACTTTCTTAAAACGTGGGATATGTCAGTTGACTGACCACGAGTATGATATGAGCATGTCTACATTTTTGTATCTACTTGGTAACTGCTTTATTAACTCAATAACAAGATACATTGTATGACATGGTACACCGGTACGTGCAGTATAATGGTCATGGGCTTACTATATAGACTTCATATTATGGTCAAATGTGTGTGTTGTTATGTGGCCTTTGGATCCAATGGTTTTGGGACCAGGCGCAGTCATTCCCAAATGACTCAGTCACTATAGGACGGACATCATTAGTGTTGTGGGCCACCCGAAGTCGGACTCGGTCGTGCCACTAATGTTATGTACGGTAGACCATGCAATGGCTGGGGCACGAGCATTGTACTACAGATCCCTGGGGACAGCGTCAACCCTGTTGACAAGTGATAATAACTCAGGTAGACCATACATGAGAGTTATGACCTATAAAGCATTAGTTTTACCTGCATTAAAATACTTATGCGATTGCCGCCAGGAGTACACCACCCTCTTTATTAACCGATCAATACTTTTATGGTGCATTAACGGACACAACACCTATTTTCGAATGATTACTAAAACTGCACGTTTATTTCTGCTTAAATGGGCTCAATCATACATAATTGTAAAGTTTACTTACTAAGTCGTTAGACTTACGTTGTTATTACCCTTTTAGGAAGTTTGTCACTAGAATCCAAGAGTGGCACGGTTGCCACTACGGACCTTGCTTTAGAATCTTCATGCTACTATCAGGTTTATTTTACATTATTAATGTTAAAATCAAATAAGGAAACAAATAAATAAAAATCAAATTATACAATTATATTGTATGGCAAGGTAAAAGACAACCTTAGACAAGGCAATGATATTATCTTCAACAATTAGCTGTCTCTCCAGCTCGGCTATCACAGCCCATCCCTCGAGGGTTTCAACCTGTTCAACTCTCTCTTGCCTCCCACGCCGTAAGTGGTAATTTTGCTATAAATGTTTTGCATTACATTCACTCAAGGACATAAAATTAGGTTTTTACATATGCATATATGATATATGGTTTGGGGTTTAGTTTTCTAATTGTATTTTTTATGTTTTTGGTCATTGATTGCGGTAAATGTGAGATAGTAATAGTGGCTGATTTGGATGGAAAAGTGTATTTAGTGGACATTGGTTCAAGGAAAATTATATCGTCATTCGCGTCCAGCAGGCCGATTTACTCTTCATATCATGAATTCCTTAGCCGTGACAATTATAAAAGTAATGCCTTTGAATTTCAACATAAAGTAATTCTTCTTCTTAACCTTCCATGTGTATGTTTTTTATTTGGAAAAAACTAAACTCTAAGAATTAACTTTTTTTTTGCTCTCTCTCTACTCTTCAACAATAATAACCTAAAAGTGGTAATTCTTATTCTTAACCTTTTGTGTATCAGTTTAACGAAAAAATAAAAAAGCAATTGTATTTAGCTATCAATATGTAGATATAAAACTAAAGTTTTGTGCTATTTAATAAGAATAACACAACATTCTCCAAATAACTATAATTGAGTACTAACTGTATTTGTAGGTTGTTTATTTTTTCAATTTATACTTTGATAAAAATTGAAACTTCTTAATTAAGTTAATAAATTGTTTGGATTTTTAGTGGGCTAATGAAATATTATAGTGTGTTTATTTGAATATTGTGCAAAAAAAAAAAAAAGAATAGAAGCATAGAAAAATTATTCACTTTTTTTGTTTATTTTGCTCTGTATTTTATTTAGTCTAAGGTTTTTATTTAATTGAAAATCTCGTTGCTTGGATTTATCTTTGTGTACCTATGTATAGATTTTCAGCGACTCTGAATTGATTATTTTTATGTTTGTTTCTCTAGAAAGTTTATTTGTATTGAAATATAATAAGTATCACACAAATGAAATTTTAGGTTTTAATTCATTTGAATATTTTATTGTATTTGTTTTGTTTTTTTTTTTTTTTTTTTTTCGTTTTTGTGATTTACTCAAATTGTTTAACACTTTTTTGAAAGTATTGAAAGAGATTTATTTGATTGCATTAAATATTGAGTGAAATATTTGTTTTATTTTGTATTAAAAAGAATAGAGAATATTTTTTTTTTTATTTTGTTTTGTATTTTTTGACATGATTAGAACTTTATTGAAATATAATAAGCATCACACTAACATATCAGAGTTTCCTACAATTTTTTTATTAATGTTTTGATAATTATAATTCAAACTTTCATCCTACTACTTTTATTTCTTTTATACTTTTCATTTTAAACTACACCTATGGGAACAAAGATTTTAACATGTTTTAGTTTATGTTATGTTGTAATTCATTTGAATGTTTTATGAGTTTTTGTGTGTGTGTGTGTGTGTGTGTTATACTTGAATTTTCAGGCAAAAGAAAGCAAAAATTTATTTGATTACCGTATAATTTTTTAAAATTTTTATTTTTTATTTTTTAGAAACACGAAACAAATAATTAAGTATTGAATCTGATGTGAGAAGCTTTATTTGATTACATTAACTATTGAGTAAAATATTTTGTATTGATAAAAATATATTTTGTTTCTTTTTCTCCGTGTTTTTTTTTTTTTCGAATGAAATATATGAGTTTTAATTGTATTGAAATATAATATGTATCACGGGTAATTCTAGGACGTCTACTTATGCCATATTTGTGTCATACTAAGAATAATGTGGCTATTAAAATCACTATTGGACTACAATATCAGAGTTTCCTACAATTTTTTATTAATGTTTTGATAACTATAATTCAAACTTTCATCTTGCTATTTTTATTTCTTTTATACTTTTCATTTTAAACTACACCTATGGGAACATAGATTTTAACATGTTTTAGTTTATGTTGTAATTCATTTGAATATTTTATGAGTTTCTTTCTTTCTTCTTCTTCTTCCTTTTTTTTTTTGTTTTTGTTTTTTTGTTTTTGTTTTTTGTTTTATACTTGAATTTTTAGGCAAAATAAAGCAAAAATTTATTTGATTACTGTGCAATTTTTTTTTTTTTTTGAAACACAAAACAGATGATTAAGTATTGAATCTGATGTGAGAAGCTTTATTTGATTACAAGCCCAATGGTGATTTTAATAGCCACAAAAATATATTCATCTCGAATATCTCATATCTTAAATCATAGTACGGAGTCAAATATATTTCCGTAGTTCGGAGTCACATATATTTCCATGAAACTAATCAAATAAACTTTGTGCAACCGTCAACTTCTATAGGAAAGAATTTTCAAACGTTGTTGTCGTAGAAGGAAAGACGTGAGTTTATTTGTGTTAAGTATGACTCGAATTAAAAAGCATGGTGGGACCCAATGTTTTGTCTCCTTCAAGTAGGAGAGGTTTTTTGGTTCAACCGGTTTGCTCCTTTACATGTAGGTTTTGGAGTCCTTCTCCTATGTGTAATTGGACTCCTTATTTGACTTATAGTAGAAGTCCTAGACCAACATGTAAAAAGAGAGTTAAGCTTCTATATAAGGAACAAAGCACAACGTGAATTTGTGTGTGTGCCAAAAACGTGAAGCACCAAAGGAAAGAGAAAAAAAAAAGAGAATTTGAGAGAAGGAGGTACAAGGGCAGCAAGGGTGTTTTCTTGGTGGTTTTTGGGGGAGCCAAAAACAAGTGATTAGAAGAAAAAGGTGTTGTAGAGTGAGAGAAGAAAATAGAGATCAGCTGCCATCCGTTCCAGCAAAAGAAGAGTTTGTACATCTGTCTTTTGTATTCAATTTTGGGAATAATCTTTCTTGTGTGATAGTGAGATTTGGGTGTATTGGGGCTTTGGGATCTGAGTGATTTTCTTTCTACTATTTTTGTACTCCATCTTTTGATAGTGGATTTTCTCCGGGTCGTCTCCGCCAGTGGATGTAGGCTTGTTAAGCCGAACCACTTAAATCTTTGTGTCGTGTGTGATTGCTTATCTTTGTTATTCCGCATTCTTCTTATTTTTCGCATCTCACGGGTCTTGGGAAATAGGATTAATTTCCTAACAACTGGTATCAGAGCTGTTGGTTCGAGTGGGAGCGATGGCAAGTGAAGAAGGAAAGATGGGAATCGAGAAATTCGACGGCAAAGATTTTGGGTATTGGAAGGTACAGATTGAAGATATTCTTTATGGGAAGGATCTTCATCAACCTCTTTTGGAAGAACAACCTGACGACATGGATGATAGCGAGTGGGCTTTGCTTGATCGTAAAGCCCTAGCAGTTATCAGGTTATCACTGTCAAAATCAGTTGCACACAACGTTGTAAAGGAGAAGACCGCAGCAGGTCTAATGGCGGCTTTGTCAAGCATGTATGAGAAGCCGTCGGCTAACAACAAGGTGCATCTGATGAAGAAATTGTTCAACCTAAAGATGGCGGAAGGAGCTTCGGTGGCACATCATCTCAATGAGTTCAACACCATCACAAATCAATTGTCCTCGGTGGAAATTAATTTTGATGATGAGGTTCGCGCGTTGATCATCTTGGCATCTTTGCCCAATAGCTAGGAAGCAGTGAGGATGGCTGCGAGTAACTCTGTAGGAAAGAGTAAACTAAGCTATGAAGACGTCAGGGATTTGATTCTCAGTGAAGAGGTTCGCAGAAAAGATGCAGGTGAAGCCTCTTGTTGTGGTGCTGCTTTAAACCTTGAGACTCGGGGCAGAGGACAAGATAGAAACTCTGGTCAAGGCAGATCAAATTCCAGAAAAGGGAGAAGCAAATTCAGATTCGGCCAACAACCTGAGTGTTGGAACTGTGGCTAGACTGGCCACTACAAGAAGAATTGTAGGGAACTGCAGAAGGAGACTGAGAATGATTATGCAAATGTAGTGACAGAAGAAGTATATGATGCCCTACTTCTATCTGTTGATAGTCCCCTTGATTCTTGGGTCTTAGACTCAGGAGTATCTTTTCATACGACAGCGATCTGTGAAATTCTCGTGAACTATGTTGGTGGAGATTTCGGGAAGGTGTATTTGGCTGACGGAACGGCGCTGGATGTTGTGGGCTTAGGCGATGTTCGCATTAAAGTTCACAGTGACTCGGTATGGAAGCTACAGAAGGTCAGGCATGTTCCGGAGCTGAAAAAGAATCTGATTTCAGTGGGACAGCTTGATGAGGAAGGACATTCAATTCATTTCCACGGTGGAAAGTGGAAGGTCTACAAGGGAGTTAGGATTTTGGCTCGTGGTCATAAGACGGGTACTCTCTATATGACGACGAACAGAAAGGATACAGTTGCTATTGCAGATACGGATGCTGACTCAAAACTATGGCACCTAAGGCTTGGGCACATGAGTGAGAAAGAGATGAAGGTACTTATGTCAAAAGGGAAACTACTGAGGTTAAAGTCAGTTGAGTCTGATTTGTGTGAAGGCTGCATCCTAGGGAAGCAGAAGAAGGTGAGTTTCGCGGAAGTTAGCAAAGCACCTATGCTTGGAAAGCTGGAGCTAGTACACACGGATTTGTGGGTCCCGCACTAGTGGCATCTCTTGGAGGCTCGCGGTATTACATCACATTTATTGATGACTCAAGCAGGAAGGTATGGGTTTATTTTTTGAAAAGTAAATTTGATGTATTTGAGACTTTTAAGAAATTGAAGGCCATGGTTGAGACTGAAACAGGCTTGAAGCTCAAGCGTTTGAGATTAGACAATGGAGGAGAATACGAAGACAGGGAGTTTAAACAGTATTGCGCAGTGAATGAGATTAGAATAGATAAAACTATCCCGGGAATGCCACAGCAGAATGACGTGGCTGAGCGCATAAACATGACTCTCAATGAGCGTGCTAGGAGTATGAGGTTGCATGCTGGGTTACCAAAGACTTTCTGGGCTGATGCAGTGAGCACTGCTGCATACCTGATAAATAGGGGGTCTTCCGTTCCCCTGAGCCATAGACTACCGGAAGAAGTCTGGAGTAGAAAGGAGGTAAATCTTTCACATCTGAAAGTTTTTGGTTGTGCATCGTATGTCCATGTTGAGTCTGATGCTATGAATAAACTAGATGGTAAATCTAGTAAGTGTTTCTTCATTGGATATGGAGATGAGGCCTTCGGTTATCGATTTTGGGATGATCAAAATCGAAAGATCATTAGAAGTTAGAATGTGACTTTTAATGAATGTGCTATGTACAAGGATGGGTCAAGTGCAGAACTTGAAGTTACAAAGCATGAACTGAAGAAGTCTGAGTTTGTTAACTTAGATAAGCTTTCTGAAAGTACAGTGCAGAAAGAGAAACAATTCGTGGAGGTAGAGCTTGATGAACAGTGTTTACTCACGGATGAATGTGATGACAGAAAATCTTCAAGAGACTTACAGCACAAGGAAGAGTCTTATTCTTTAGCAAGAGGCAAAGAGAAACGTGATCGAAAAGCAACAAAGAGGTATGGCTTTGAGGATATGGTTTCTTTTGCTCTGACAGCTAGTAGTGGAGATTCATCGTCTATTCAGGATGGTACGCTGAAAGAGGTGGAGTCACTACGGAGTGGTAAAGCTTGGGAATCGGAAGAATTACCCAAGGGAAAGAAGGCTAAAGGGTGCAGATGGGTCAACAGGAAGAAAGAGTCATCAGATAAAGCTGTATGGTCGACGGGACTGATAGGGAGGCATGGTGTTATGTCTAAACCAAGTCCTATGCTCAAGTTCAAGAGGCACTTGGACTTGAGGGACACTTGTGGAGTGTGATTGCCCTTAAGGGCTGAGGCGGAGACAATCGGAGGAGACACATTTTGGTAGACTTGATGGGATTCAAGTCAAGGTGGAGATTGTTAAGTATGACTTGAATTAAAAGTCATGGTGGGACCCAATGTTTTGTCTCCTTCTTCAAGTAGGAGAGGTTTTTTGGTTCAACCGGTTTGCTCCTTTACATGTAGGTTTTGGAGTCCTTCTCCTATGTGTAATTGGACTCCTTATTTGACTTATAGTAGAAGTCCTAGACCAACATGTAAAAGGAGAGTTAAGCTTCTATATAAGGAACAAAGCACAACGTGAATTTGTGTGTGTGCCAAAAACGTGAAGCACCAAAGGAAAGAGAAAAAAGAGAGAATTTGAGAGAAGGAGGTACAAGGGCAGCAAGGGTGTTTTCTTGGTGGTTTTTGGGGGAGCCAAAAACAAGTGATTAGAAGAAAAAGGTGCTGTAGAGTGAGAGAAGAAAATAGAGATCAGCCGCCATCCGTTCCAGCAAAAGAAGAGTTTGTACATCTGTCTTTTGTATTCAATTTGGGAATAATCTTTCTTGTGTGATAGTGAGATTTGGGTGTATTGGGGCTTTGGGATCTGAGTGATTTTCTTTCTACTATTTTTGTACTCCATCTTTTGATAGTGGATTTTCTTCGGGTCGTCTCCGCCAATGGATGTAGGCTTGTTAAGCCGAACCACTTAAATCTTTGTGTCATGTGTGATTGCTTATCTTTGTTATTCCGCATTCTTCTTATTTTTCACATCTCACGGGTCTTGGGAAATAGGATTAATTTCCTAACAATTTGTATTATATTTTAATACAAATAAAACTCATAATTCTGAGCATTCAATTATTCAAAAAAGAAAATGAAAAAAACAAAAAAGAAAAAGAAAAAAAAGACAACTATAAAACATTCAAATGAAGAATAGCTTAATACCCACAAAACAAAAAAAAAACAAAAAAAAAAAAAGAGGCTGAACAAAAAATTTCACAAAAGAAAACGAAAATTTCATAGTACAGAGTCACATGTATTTCCATAGCTCAGAGTCACATATATTTTCATCTAACAGATCAAATAAATTTTGTGTAACCGTTAACTTCTGTAGGAAAGAGTTTTGAAATGTTGTTACCGTAGAAAGAGAGACATGGGGTTATTTGTATTATATTTTAATACAAATAAAACTCATAATTCTGAACATTCAATTATTCAAAAAAGCAAATGAAAAAAAAAAAACAAACAAAAAAAAAACAAACAAACAAAAACAAAAACAAAAGCAAAAACAGAAACAAAAAACTATAAAACATTCAAATGAATAATAGCTTAATACCGACCAAAAAAAAATTGAAAAAAAAAATCACAAAACATAACAAAAACATATTCATCTCTACCTAATCTCTAATTTAAAACGGTGTTTGGTACCAAAAAAAAAAAAAAATCTCAAGAAACAAACTATAGATCATCAATTCACAATTGCTAAAAATTTATACATAAAAGCACAAAGATGCATTCATCTCAAATATCTCATACCATAAATCATAGTTCGGAGTCACATATATTTTCATGAAACTGATCAAATAAACTTTGTGCAACCGTCAATTTCTATGGAAAAGAGTTTTGAAACGTTGTTGCCGTAGAAGGAGAAACGTGAGTTTAGAGTGAGAGAGATTGACGTGATTTGAGGTGAGAAAGATAAATGTGAGTTAATAAAACGAAAGGTCAAAATGAATTAATTAAGGAAAAATTATGTTTTAATAAAGGGGGATATATTAATGCATTAAGACACTTAATTTATTAAAAAAAAATTGTGATTTAGGGTGAGAGAGATCAACGTGAGTTAATAAAAAAAAGGTCAAAAGGAATTAATTAATAAAAAATCGTACACTTAATTCATTAAAAAAATATAGAAAAAGGAAAAACCCTTTCCATATTTGCATGGTTCAATTAATAAAAATTATGAGTAAAAAAATTTAAAATTTAAACAAAATATTGTTGGTGTGAAAAACAAAAAGGTTATAATTTCATTTATATCTTTCGTTTGATTAACTCACATTTATCTCTCTCACCCTAAATCACGTCGGTCTCTTTCACTCTAAACCCACCCTCTCCTTCGGCAACAACGTTTCAAAACACTTTCCTATAAAAGTTGAAGGTTGCATAATGTTTATTTGATCAGTTTCATGGAAATATATGTGACTCCGAACTATGATTTAAGGTATGAGATATTCGAGATGAATGTATCTTTGTGCTTTTATGTATAAATTTTTAGCAATTGTGAACTGATTATCTTAGTTTGTTTCTTGATAATTTTTTTTGTACCAAACACCGTTTTAAATTAGAGATTGGGAAAAATTCACTTTATCCCCCTAAAGTTTCAGTAGTTTTTCAATTTGAACCTCAAAATTTAAAAATTGGCAATGTACCCCCCTAATGTTTCAAAAAATTTCAATTTAAACCTTCTATTACTAATTTCTGTCAAATTTGATGGAAATCTATGAAATTACCTAACTACCCTCAAGCTTTTTTAAAAAAATTTCCGTCCAATTTAACGGAAATTAGTAACGGAAGGTTTAAATTGAAAATTTTTGAAACATTAGGGGGGTACATTGCCAATTTTTAAACTTTGGGGTTCAAATTGAAAAACTCCTGAAACTTCAAGAGGGTAAAGTGGGTTTTCCCCTTAGAGATTAGGTAGAGGTTGTATCTCTCTCTTTATTAAAACACAATTTTTTCTTAATTAATTCATTTTTACCTTTCGTTTTATTATCTCACATTTATCTCTCTCACCCTAAATCACGTCAATCTGAACCGTGCAAATAATGAAAGGGGTTTTTCCTTTTTCTATTTTTTTTTAATAATTAAGTGTATAATTTTTCCTTAATTAATTCATTTTGATCTTTCTTTTTATTAAATCACGTTTATCTTTCTCACCCTAAATCACAATTTTTTTTTTTAATAAATTAAGTGTCTTAATGCATTAATATCTCTCCCTTTATTAAAACACAATTTTTCCTTAATTAATTACTTTTGACTTTTTGTTTTATTAACTCACATTTATCTCTCTCACCCTAAATCACGTCGGTCTCTCTCACTCTCCTTCTACGGCAACAACGTTTCAAAACACTTTCCTATAGAAGTTGACAGTTGCATAAAGTTTATTTGATCAGTTTCATGAAAATATATGTGACTCCAAACTATGATTTAAGGTTTGAGATATTCGAGATGAATGTATCTTTGTGCTTTTATGTATAAATTTTTAGCAATTGTGAATTGATTATCTTTAGTTTATTTCTTGAAATTTTTTTTTGTACCAAACACCATTTTAAATTAGAGATTACGTAGAGATTGTATCTCTTCCTTTATTAAAATGCAATTTTTCCTTAATTAATTCCTTAACCTTTCATTTTATTAACTCACATTTATCTCTTTCACCTTAAATCATGTCAATCTCTCTCACTCTAAACTCACGTCTCTCCTTCTACAGCAACAACGTTTCAAAACTCTTTCATATAAAAGTTGACGGTTGCACGAAGTTTATTTGATCAGTTTTATGGAAATATATGACTCTGAACTATGATTTAAGGTATGAGATATTCGAGATGAATGTATTTTTGTGCTTTTATGTATAAATTTTTAGCAATTATGAATTGATGATCTTTAGTTTGTTTCTTGAGAAATTTTTTTGTACTAAACACTGTTTTAAATTAGAGATTAGGTAGAGATGAATATGTTTCCCTTTTTTTTTTGTGAAATTTTTTCTTCAACTTTTTTTTTTTTTTTTCATTTGCTTTTTAAATGTTCAGAATTATGAGTTTTATTTGTATTAAAATATAATAGGTATTACACCAAAAATATTAAAATTTTATGCTAATTTTCTATTAATACTTTGATAATCAAAGTATTAATATAAAATTTTGTTGCTTGGATTTATCTTTGTCTACCTATGCATAGATTTTCAGCGACTGTGAATTGATTATTTTTATGTTTGTTTCTCTATAAAGTTTATTTGTATTGAAATATAATAGGTATCTCAATAATAAAATTTTAGGTTTTAATTCATTTGAATATTTGATTGTATTTGTTTTTTTATTTTTTTCATTTTTGTGATTTACTCGAATTGTTTAACACTTTTTTGAAAGTATTGAAAGAAATTTATTTGATTGCATTAAATATTGAGTGAAATATTTGTTTTATTTTGTATTAAAAAGAATAGAGAATATTTTGTTTATTTTGTTTTGTATTTTTTGAAATGATTAGAACTTTATGAGTTTTATTTATATTGAAATATAATAAGTATCACACCAACAATATCAGAGTTTCCTACAATTTTTTTATTAATGTTTTGATAATTATAATTCAAACTTTCATCTTACTATTTTTGTTTCTTTTATACTTTTCATTTTATACTACACCTATGGGAAGAAAGATTTTAACATGTTTTAGTTTATGTTATGTTGTAATTCATTTGAATGTTTTATGAAGCTTTTGTGTGTGTGTGTGTGTGTGTGTGTGTGTGTGTTATATTCGAATTTTCAGGCAAAAGAAAGCAAAAATTTATTTGATTACTGTACAATTTTTTTTTCTTTTCATTTTTTTAGAAACATGAAACAGATAATTAAGCATTGAATCTGATGTGAAAAACTATCTTTGGTTACAGTAAATGTTGAGTAAAATATTTTGTATTCATAAAATTATATTTTGTTTCTTTTTCTCTGTGTTTTTTTTTTTTTTTTAATTTTTTAATTTTTTACTTTTTTTCGAATGTTCAAAAATATATGAGTTTTAATTGTATTGAAATATAATATGTATCATGAGTAATTTTAGGACACCTACTTGTGTTCTACTTGTATACTTGTATCCTACCAAGAATGATGTGACTATTAAAATCACCATTGGGCTACAATATCAAAGTTTCCTACAATTTTTTTATTAATGTTTTGATAATTATAATTCAAACTTTCATCTTGCTATTTTTATTTCTTTTATACTTTTCATTTTAAACTACACCTATGGGAACAAAGATTTTAACTTGTTTTAGTTTATGTTATGTTGTAATTCATTTGAATAATCTATGAGGTTTTTTTTTTTTTTTTTAGAAGCACGAAACTGATAATTAAGCATTGAATCTAATATGAAAAGCTTTATTTAATTACAAGTTAGAGGGTGATTTTAATAGCCACATCATTCTTAGTAGGATACAAGTAGGCATCCTAGAATTACTTGTGATACATATTCTATTTCAATACAATTAAAACTCATACATTTCTAAACATTCAAAAAAAAAAAAAAAAAAGCACAGAGAAAAAGAAACAAAACATATTTTTATGAATACAAAATATTTTACTCAACATTTAATGTAATCAAATAAAGCTTCTCACATCAGATTCAATGCTTAATTATCTGTTTCGTGTTTGTAAAAAATGAAAAATGAAAAAAATAAAATAAAAAATTTGTACAGTAATCAAATAAATTTTTGCTTTTTTTTACCTAAAAATTCGAGTATAACACACACACGAAAAAAAAAAAAATGCATAAAACATTCAAATGAATTACAACATAACATAAACTAAAACATGTTAAAATCTTTGTTCCCATAGGTGTAGTTTAAAATGAAAAGTATAAAAAAAATAAACATAGTAAGATGAAAGTTTGAATTATAATTATCAAAACATTAATAAAAAAATTGTAGGAAACTCTGATATTGTTGGTGAAAAACTCTAAACAGATAAATATCATAGTTTATGCGGAATTAACAGATATTTATCAAAGCAAACAATCACCAAAATATAAACAATCACACACAAGGATTTTGGTGACGAAGAGGAAACCTTTTAGACACCGATCTAAGAGTAAAACCTCTTCGAAGTAGCCAAACTCAGGAAATCACTATCAAAAGATTATCCAGAAATTACAAACACTAGGAACACTTACAGCCCTTTTGCAAGACCTTGGCTCTGTAAGATCGATAAGCCTACAACTCGTATTCTTGCTCACAATCTTCTTCAACGTGATTCTCCTTTATTGGATTCTTCTGATAGACTTCTCAATAAAGCTCAATGAAACTGACAATAATCCTCTAAGAGGAATAATTAGGCTCACACAGATTTTCTCTCTAAGTACAACCTCTCACGAAACCTATGGTAGAATTTCATCCATCTCTCTCTATAAATATGTATATATACACCCAACAAAACCTTAGACCTAACACACTAAAAATTACGTTTTTGAGACTAAAACTTACGGGGTGTCTGGACAGGTTAATGGGTTGTCCAAACAAGGCCTTGCAGAGCAAAAATAGAGTTTCTGAAAATGTTGTCCAGACATGGCATGCAATGGGTGAAACTGCATTTTCGAAATGTTGTCCAGCCTTGATCAACAGCTCCGATCAATGTGCGTTTTGGGTTTGATTGAGCTGAAATTTTGTAGGGACGTTCATGACACATGAATCTACATTATGAACGGTGGAGATTTGATTCTGAGCATTTTGTATCAGTGTTTGAGTCTATGAACAATAGCCTCTGCATTTTGGAACTGAATTAAGCCAACACAAGAACTAACAAACTCACCCTTTGGCAATTCGGTGACAAAACCAAAATACCGAGCCAAACCCATCATCTCCCCATATTTACTCTCCCTTTTGGTCACAGAATGACAAATGGTCTTCATGTTTCCTGAAACACTTCACAAAATACATCAAGGCATATGTGGAATAAAAATACATAAATAAAACTCATGATAAAAAAAAAATGACGTAGAATGCAAGATCATAAAGAAATATCAGCAAAACTCTCCCTCAATGTTGACTCAATTATCAAGAAAGCAAAACATGTGTCTCCCCCTCAAAAGTCAAATGAACACACATGATATACACATCAATGACTCATGTATTGCATAATGAATATCCCAAACATGCTCTAAATATGCAAAATATACATGATACTAGAAATGGCAAGAAACTCATATTGCTTAACTCAAGCAAAGAAAAATGTTTCATTCAACCCATGCTTGTGTGGTGTGTGCGTAAGCAATCCAAAGAGAAAAATTTCCAACTTACAAATGAGGAGAAAGTTTCACTACTATGAGGTTTTGACAAGTATATCAAATCAAAAGTCAAACCTTATCATATTAGGGCCTAGCCACTCTCATCCTATACATTTCTCTTTGTAAAACATTTTGCACAAGTTTGACACAGTGAAATAAATTCCTATTGGAATATGATCTTTTGATTTTATTTGTTTCACTGTTTTGTTTCTTTTTCTCTTTGAGAAAGTGTCCTTTAACTCTTGGTGCTTATCACAAAAGAGAAAGCATGAATTTTTTTTAAGCCCTAGGTTCAACTAGCATATGGTCAATTTGAAAAAATATGACTAGTAAAAAAAAAAAAAACCGCATATAGTTACCTAACAGACTTCACAAATAAAGTTAAGCAAAACCTCAATTTAAGCTTAAATGTGCACAAGAGATAAAACATAGGCAAAACGTACCACATAAACTCAGGCTTTAAATAACCACAAAAATAAGTCAATTGAACACAAATTTTCATCTCATGCATATTAAGAACATTCCAAGACACAAGGAATTAAATCCATGAAAGCAACATGAGAAATTAATGGATTATCTAGGTGCATAAGACAAAAGAAAGAAAAGAAAGACAATCAAAGTAAAATATTTTTGTCTTTTTGGATTTTTTTCTCAAAAGAAATGCAGACAAATGAAAGACAATTCAAAGCAATAAAACAAGAATACAATGCAAAAAGAAAAAAACAGCATGCTCTAGGATATGCGAAGATATGCAAGAAAATCAATCCTAGGCATGTGAGTGACTCACCTAACATAAGGTGAGATCATCACCACTCCCCCTCAAGGGGTGAATTGTATCATCATTCCTAACCCACACTTGAGAAAGCTTAGGTCTAGACTTTTAACTTTGTTCAAACTTATCTAGCCTAGATAGCACTTCTCTCATCATTGTGACCAAACCCTCACTTCTTTCCTAGAATAGGAATTTTTATTTATATGCACATGAGGTTTCAAATTAAAATAATGAGGTCGAATGTGACCCACTTTTCCACAGTGATGACATGTAGGGACAAACCTTTGAGAAGGTAATTTCCTAGGAAGATGTACGACTCTAGGTTTAGGGTAAGATGCAAGAGGCTCAATGTAAATTTTCTTACCTTTCTTATCTTGAGAAGTCGGAACAGCTGCTTGCTTTTCTTCACTTGAAGATTCTTCTACTTTCACTGGTTTAACAAAAATAGTCTTTGAAGTAAAAGCAAGGTTAAAAGACAAAGAAGCAGTTTTATCAAATCTTAAACCAGATTTGTCACCAAAATGTTTCTGAACATTCAACATTTTATCTAGCTTTTCACTAGAGGAATTTCTTAAATGATTTCTAGTAGGGGTGGGCAAAAACCCGACCGACCCGCAAACCCGCCCCGATCCTCCCCGCCTCGAGCGGGTTTTATGTATATTTTTGCGGGTTCGGGTAGGATCTCTCCAACCCGTGCGGGGCGGGGCAAGTTGTGGGTATAGAGATTTATTTCATACGGGTACCCGCCCCGCCCCGATCCGACCCGCCCAATTATAAAACTAAAAAAACCCTAACCTAATTTCCTAACTCTATCTCTCTTTCAGTTTCAGCCACCATCTCTCCCTCCCTTCCTCTCTCAGTCTCTCGTCTCTTGCTCTCTCTCCATCTCTCTTGCTCTCGCTCTCACTCTCTCTCCGTCGCTCTTGCTCGCTCTCTCTAGTATGTTGTCTCTCCGTCTCTCGTCTGCGCCGCCGCTCCACCTCAAATCACTGGCTGTTGCGCCACTCCCACCTCCACTACACAGACCACGATCCACGATCCAGGTTTTTCTCTCTCTCTCTCTCTCTAGACCTCTTTCATGAATGGGAACCAAGAGATATCTTTTATCATTAAGATCTAATCATTCTTTGATTTTCTATTCCTTTGTTTATAGGTTTGATGTTGGGTTGGGTTGTGTTTGTTTGTTTCTTGGTATTCTGATGTAGGGTTTGTTTGAAAATGGAGGACAAGAAACCTGCAGAAGAGACGAAAATGGAGGAGAAGAACCTAACCTGCACAACCCGCATCGCCCCGCCCCGCACAACCCAAACCCGTGCGGATTTTGTTAATTTTGCTCGGGTGACAGGTTGAGAAATTCAAAGCCCGCAGGTGCGGGGCGGGTGGGAAAAAAGCCCATACCCGCCCCGCCCCGACCTGTGCCCACCCCTAATTTCTAGATTCATTCAAATCATTTTGAAGGGATTTAATCTTAGCAATTAACACATGATTTTCAGATTTAAAAGTATTGCAAACAGCATGTGAATCACTCAAAGTTTTCAACAAATTATCCCTTTCAAATTCAAGATTCTTAACATCCTTAACAATTTTTAAGTTAGTATTTCTAAGCATAGAAAATTTTTCCATCAAATTGTTAAAGGAGTGTTGAAGATCATTAACGCCTTTTGATTCATTATCAGATGTAGATTAAACATCTGATTGATTAGAATCATCATAATCATAAGAAGCAATAAAAGCCATATAATTAGGAGTTTCTTCCTCGTCGGTGTCACTCACGGTAATATTGAAAGCTTTTTGGTCTTTTGGCTTATTACTCTTGAGGTTAGCACAATCATTGCGAACATGACCATAGCCAGAATGCGAACATTTTGGTGATGAAGAGGAAACCTTTTAGAAACCGATATAAAAGTAAAACCTCTCCGGGGCAGTCAAATCTAGAAAATTATTATCAAAAGATTATCTAGAGATTACAGACACTAGGAACACTTACAACCATTTGCAAGACCTTGGCTCTGTAAGATCGACAAGCCTACAACTCGTCTCCTTGCTCACAATCTTTTTCAACGTGATTCTCCTTTACCGGACCATTCCGATAGACTTCTCAATAAAGCTCAATGAAACTAACAATAATCCTGTAAGAGGAATAATTAGGCTCACACAAATTTTCTCTCTAAGTACAGCCTCTCACAAAACCTGTGGTAGAATTTCGTCCATCTCTCTCTCTCTCTATAAAGATGTATATATATCTCCGACAAAGTCCTAGACCTAACACACTTAAAATCATGTTTTGGGCCTAAAACTTATGGGGTGTCCGGACAGGTTAGGCTGTTCGGACAGGGCATTGCGGAGAGTTTCTGGAAATGCTGTCCAGACATGGGGAAGGCTTGTCCGGACAAGGCATGCAATGGGTAAAACTGCATTTTGAAAATGTTGTCCAGCCTTGATCAACAGCTCCGATCGATGGACATTTGTGGCCCGATTGAGCTGAAATTTTGCAGGGACGTTCATGACACATGAATCTACATTATGAACGGTGAAGATTGGATTTTGAGCATTCTATATCAGTGTTTGAGCTCATAAACAGTAACCTCTGCATTTTGGAACTGAATTAAATCAACACAAGAACTAACAGTTGGTGTGACACTTATTATATTTCAATATAGATAAAACTCATAAAGTTCTAATCATTTCAAAAAATACAAAACAAAAGAAACCAAATATTCTCTATTCCTTTTAATACAAAATAAAACAAATATTTCACTCAATATTTAATGCAATCAAATAAATCTCCTTCAAAAAAGTGTTAAACAATTCGAGTAAATCACAAAAACGAAAAAAAAAAAAAAAAAAAAAAAAAAAAAAACAAATACAATAAAATATTTAAATGAATTAAGACCTAAAATTTCATTAGTGTGATACATATTATATTTCAATACAAATAAGCTTTCCAGAGAAACAAACGTAAAAATAATCAATTCACAGTCGTTGAAAATCTATACATAGGTACACAAAGATAAATCCAAGCAACGAAATTTTCGATTAAATAAAAACCTTAGACTAAATAAAATACAGAGCAAAATAAACAAAAAAAGTTAATAATTTTTTATGTTTCTATTTTTTTTTTTTTTTTTTGCACAACATTCAAATAAACAGACTATAATCTTTCATTAGCCCACTAAAAATTCAAACAATTTATTAACTTAATTAAGAAGTTTCAATTTTTATCAAAGTACAAATTGAAAAAATAAACAACCTACAAATACAGTTAGTACTCAATTACAGTTATTTGAAGAAACAAATAATTAAGCATTGAATCTGATGTGAATTAGAAAAAAAAAAATCTGATGTGAGAAGCTTTATTTGATTACATTAAATGTTGAGTAAAATATTTTGTATTCATACAAATATATTTTGTTTCTTTTTCTCTGTATTTATTTATTTATTTTATTTTATTTTTTTTCGAATGTTGATAAATATATGAGTTTAAATTGTATTGACATATAATATGTATCATGAGTAATTCTAGGACGCCTACTTGTGTCCTACTAAGAATGATGTGGCTATTAAAATCGCTATTGGGCTTGTGATTGATCATTATTGAATTTTTATCAAATGATGATTTTAATAGCCACATTATTCTTAGTAGGACACAAGTAAGCATTCTAGAATTACTCTATGTATCATACCAACAATATGATAGATTCTTACTAATTTTCTATTAATGCTTTGATAATCATAATCCAAGTTTTATTCTTGTTATATATATTTTTATTTCTTTATACTTCTTTTCATTTGAAACTACTTTGACGGGAACAAAGATTTTACAATGTTTTAGTTTTTATAAATTAAACTAAATGTAATGGTCTTATGTTTTAATTCATCTCTGTGTGATTGTCTCATTAAGTACCACTACAAAAAAAATATGTGTTTTTTGACGTGGCAAACAGTAACTTATGTTTGCCACGTCAAAAACTTTTGACGTGTCTAAGCAAGCACGTCAAAACATTTTTTGTTGACGTGTCTTATTTTTACACGTCAAAAGTTTTTGACGTGTCAAAATTGACACGTCAAAAACTTTTGACGTGTCAATTCCACACGTCAAAAATCTTTTTTAATAATAAAAAAAATTAACATTAATTTTGATATAAACAAATATGCATTAACAAACAATTAATGTTAATTGGCATAAAAAATTAATTTTTATTGTCATTAGTATAAATTATAGTTTATTATCATTAGTATATATGTATGCATGCGTGTATATATATATATATATATATATATATATACATATATGCATGCATAATCATTCTATATATATATATATTGTGTACCAATTAGTATAATTATTAATTACATGCAAGCATATAATTCAACCATTTTATTGATATTAATTTGAACATCATATATATATATATATATATATATATATGATGCATGCATAAATTGATCAGTCTAGTAATATTAATATGATAGCTACTCATATTATTTTTATAAAAATATATAAAACATACTTGTTACATTTATTTTATAAGACCTGCAAACCTCATATGAATTCGACAAACACAACATATGCGGCCGGTTAGTTGATACATTTAATTATCTATACGTCTAGAATATTAATTTATTCTCTAATTAATTTTAATTGGACAGAAGAAATATATATATGAGAGAGTAAATATTATCTTAATAAGATTTAAATAAATAATATTTTATTAAAATAGTTTAAATAAGATAATATATATATATATATATATATATATATATATATATATATATATATAAGTTTTTGACGTGCCATGTGTGGCACGTCAAAAACGATATTAATTTTAATTATATATATATATGTATATATATATCAAAGCTAATTTTAATTTTGATATAAAAAAATATGTAATAAACAACACTTAATGTTAATTGGCATAGAAAATAAATTTTGATTGGATAGGAAAATTATATATAGTTTATCATATTAGTATAAATTAATTGGTATATGATGCATGCTTAAATTGATCAGTCTAGTAATATTAATATGATAGCTACCCATATTATTTTTGTAAAAATATATAAAACATAATTGACACATTTATTTTATAAGACTTGCAAACCTCATATGAATTCGACAAACACAACATATGCGGCCGGTTAGTTGATACATCTAATTGTCTATACGTCTAGAATATTAATTTATTCTCTAATTAATTTTAATTGGACATAAGAAATATATATATGAGAGAGTAAATAATATCTTAATAAGATTTAAATAAATAATATTTTATTAAAATAGTTTAAATAAGATAATATATATAAGTTTTTGACGTGCCATGTGTGGCACGTCAAAAACTTTTGACGTGTCATGCATGGCACGTCAAAAGGTTTTGACGTGTCAAGCATGACACGTCAAAAACAATATTAATTTTAATTATATATATATGTATATATATATCAAAGCTAATTTTAATTTTGATATAAAAAAATATGTAATAAACAACACTTAATGTTAATTGGCATAGAAAATAAATTTTGATTGGATAGGAAAATTATATATAGTTTATCATATTAGTATAAATTAATTGGTATATGATGCATGCTTAAATTGATCAGTCTAGTAATATTACTATGATAGCTACCCATATTATTTTTGTAAAAATATATAAAACATAATTGACACATTTATTTTATAAGACCTGCAAACCTCATATGAATTCGACAAACACAACATATGCGGCCGGTTAGTTGATACATCTAATTATCTATACGTCTAGAATATTAATTTATTTATTTATTCTCTAATTAATTTTAATTGGACAGAATGGATAATGTGTTATATAAGAGGAAAAAATGATATAATAAAAGAAATATAATTTTAATAGAAATAAGATTTAATTATATAATTTTAATTAAATTTAAATAAAATTATATAATAAAATGTAGATACTCTTGACGTGCCATGTGGCACGTTAAGAACCTTTTTGACGTGCCACATGTGGCACGTCAATAAGGTTCTTGACGTGCCAGTATGGCACGTCAAAAACATCCTCGGGAAGGTGCGCCTTTTTCCTGCTGCACCTTCCCAGCTTGCACGTCGCCTCTAGCAGCTGGCTACCGCAAATTTTTCTTCTTTTTTTCCTTCTTTTTTTTTTTCTTTTCCGCCAAGTCTCCTGTACCTGCGTCTTCTTCCCTCCCATTTCTTTCTCTCCCCGCGCCCAAGTTCTCCTCCGCCTGCAAATTTCTTCCGCCATTTGTTTTTTCTCCTTCAACCCAGCCCGACGTCGCGCGCCTCTGCAGCATTTGTCTCACCTCGGCCATTTCTCGTTTTTTTCCCGTGGTGTTCTCTCTCTCGGTGGCTCTCTCTCTCGTCGGCGCACGTCACCGCCGTTACTCCCTCCGGCGACCACGACCTCAAGCAACGAAGGCTCTCTCACGCTCTCATTCGTTCTCCTACTCGAAAATCAGGTATATATATATATATATATATATACACACATATAATCTGCAAATATATATATATACAGATTGTATATTTATAGATTAATTATATATATATTAATTAATTTATTTAATAGATAATTAAATAAATTATATAAAAAATGTAAATTAATTTTATAGGTTAAGTAATTAATTTATTTGCTTAAGATATATGTTTTGTAATATATTTGAATAGTTTGACATGTTTGGTTTGTATATGGTGAGAATATTGTTTAATGTATTTGCATGCATGCATGTACAATTACGTACCCTGGTAGTTTGAAATTATGTTTTTCTGGAGAATTTTGCATTTGGATGTAGACCCATATTTTGTGTAGGTTTTGATTAATAACGGCATATCTATTTTTATCGATTCGTATGTGAATGTTTACATTTTCAAAATTTAGAATAATTAAGTATGTAATCCCTAATATGCCTACGTATAAAGTAAAAAACAACTAACATTGGAATTGAAGCTGGATATTGGATTTTATCTACACTTTCCATACAAATGCATAAATGGTATAGTAAACGAAAAAAAGAAAACCAACATTTAACCTAACTAGCTATATGTAGTTTTTTAGGGTGCCCATATGTAATTTACTTAGGTTTTGCATATTAAGATTATGTAGATGTTATAATTAAAAGTCAATGTATGTGTTTGTTTATTAAAAGTGAAAATAAAAAAATTGAAACGATGTAGTTAAAGAACCACAAAAAATAAAAGAACATCTAAGTAACTAACTTAGATTTATTTTATTCAGTTAGGGTCCCAATAACTAAAGCTATGGACAAGAGTTGGATGACAAAGTTTAGGGGTACGAGGGAATACAGAGACGGGTGTAGATCATTCGTGGACTTTGCAGTTAGGAACTGCACAATCCCTGATGGAAAAATTCACTGCCCCTGTAAGGTGTGTCGTAATAAGCAGCGCCACCCGCCGGATTTGGTATTTGACCATTTGACAGGGGGTAAGGGAATAATGATTGCATACAGAACCTGGTATTATCACGGGGAGAGGCCTGTCCGGGATCCTGTTGCAGTCTCTACGTCGTCTACCACGAACACAGATCAGGGTTTAGGCGCAGCCCAGGGTGAAAACATGCGGTCAATGTTGCGTGATCTATTCGGCATGCACGATGTCATGGAAGACAATTGTGAGCCTGAAGTTACGGTGCAGGGGAATGAAGAAACTGTGAATAAAGAAGCCGACGATAGTGACGTAGTAAAGTACAGTAACTTGCTTAAGAAGGCAGAGAAGCCACTTCATGATGGGACCAAACATAGCAAGCTTAGTGCTATTGTACATCTGTACAACTTAAAGTGTGTTGGCAGACTTAGTAACGCAATATTTTCATCTTTTCTTGAGTTCATCAATCAGTTGTTGCCTCCTAGTGATGAAGCTTTGCCGGTTAATACATATGAGGCAAAAAAGTTTCTAAGGGACATGGGCCTCGGGTATGAGAAGATCCCGGCGTGTCCTAATAATTGTATGATATTTTGGAAGAACAATAAGGATTTGGATACATGTGCTATTTGTGGAGTATCTAAGTGGAAGGATGAAATTCAGTTAGATGAGGATGGGCAACCCATATCATCGAGTAAGAAACATCCGGTGAAGGTATTGTGGTGGTTTCCACTTATACCACGACTACAGAGATTGTTTATGTCAGAGCATACTGCGCCTTACATGAGGTGGCATGCAAAAGGCCGGACTAAGGACGGTGTATTAAGGCATCCGGCCGATGGTGAAGCGTGGAGGGCATTTGATAATTTGCATCCAGACTTCTCGGCGGACAGCAGGAACGTCAGGCTTGGACTAACCTCGGATGGATTTAATCCATTCGGAAACATGAGCACATCCCACAGCACTTGGCCTGTAATGCTTGTACCGTACAACTTGCCTCCTTGGACGTGCATGAAACAAACTTCATTTATACTATCGCTGATAATTCCGGGCCCAAAGTCACCTGGAATGGATCTAGATGTCTACCTACAACCCTTAATTGAGGAGTTACAAGAATTATGGACTGTAGGTGTATGCACATTTGACGTGTCCAAAAAAAAGAATTTTTTGCTACGAGCCTAGTTAATGTGGACAATTAATGACTTTCCGGCATACGCAGATTTGTCTGGGTGGCCTAACAGGGGTGAGAAGGCATGTCCCTGCTGTATGTACTCGACGAGGTCCAGGCGGTTAAAACACGGCAGGAAATTTTGTTATATGGGGCACAGGCGATACTTGCCTATTGATCATCCGTGGAGGAGAAATAGAATAACATTTGACGGCAAACAAGAATTTGAATGTGCCCCAGATGTGCCAAGTGGATATGAAATTCTTAGACAATTACAAGATATGGCATATGGAGATAAGAATGCCGGTAAGGCAAGGGCGGATAAGAAGAAAAAAGACAAGAAACGGAAGAAGAGTGGGGCGACAGAAAGAGAAGGTGATACTGCTAACGTATTGTGGAAGAAGAAAAGTGTTTTCTTTAGGTCGCCGTATTGGAAAGATAATCTATTGCGGCACAATCTTGATGTCATGCACATTGAGAAAAATGTGATGGACAACATTTTTGGTACAATACTAGACATTCCAAAGAAAACAAAGGACAACATCCAAGCCCGCACAGACTTGCAAGAAATGGGGTTGAGACATACACTTCATCCGTACACAGGCGAGGATGGTAAAACATATATGCCCGCAGTTTGTCACACGATGTCTAAGGAAGAGAAAACTCAGTTTTTGAAAGTGCTTCGAAATGTAAGGGTGCCGGACGGATATGCCTCTAATATTTCTCAATGTGTACGACTTAGTGATTGTACGATATTCAGGTTGAAGAGCCATGATAGTCACGTAATTATGCAACAACTTCTCCCTATTGCATTGCGTGGATCATTGCCAGGAAACGTGGTAAGACCACTTGTCGGGATTTATGCATTCTTCAGGGGCATATGTTCAGCGTCATTGACACGAGATGATATGGACCGATTAGAGGGTGACATTTATATTACTTTGTGCCAGATGGAAAGGGTTTTTCCCCCAAGCTTTTTTACTGTGATGGTTCACTTGGTCGTGCATCTTGTCCGTGAATGCCGACTTGGTGGACCGGTACAATATAGGTGGATGTATCCGGCAGAGAGGTAAAATAGCTTTACTAATATTCATATTTATTATTTTTTATTTTATATGAAATCGTCACTAACTATAATGAATGAATTATGATCATATGTAGAAGCCTTGGGGTGTTCAAATCTAATGTCCGCAATAAAGCGGCTCCTGAGGGATGCATTGCGGAGGGCTACATAGCAACGGAGTTGGTTGCGTTTTGCTTAAGGTATCTAGACCACGCACCAACATTTCACAATAGGACTGTAAGAAACCCGGATGGTTCAAAGGGGGCGGGAACACGAGTTATCATCGACCGTGTCACATTGACACAAATTCACCGATACATTATTTTTAACTCAGATGAGTTCCTTCAACTACGGACGTAAGTCATGTTAGTAGTGTATACAAGTTCAATATCACCTTGAACCCTTAGTTGTGAATTATAATATAATTGAAACGTTGTATTGTAGGGTGCACATGGATACACTTAGACGTTCATGCAGTAGGAGGCGAACGACGGAGGATCAGTTTGAAACCCAACATCATGCGCTATTCTCCGATTGGTACCGTGACTACGTAAGACTACCGTGATGTTTAACTGTTATAGACCCATTATATTTAGTTATTGATTCATAACAACTAAAAAAACTAACTTTCTTATGGTTAATTGTACGTATGTGCTTACAGGTCGATCGATTGGACGATCGACAAAGGAAGGAATTAGGTGACAAACTGGTAATGCATTGTAGAGGGCCGAAGGCCACAGCGACCAGATATAACAGATATGTGATTAATGGAAAGCTGTTTCGCACCATTGCATTCGATGCTGAAAAAAGGACCTAGAATAGTGGGGTGTGCGTGCTAACAGTTGATAGCGAAACGTACTATGGGAAGTTGATGGAAATAATTGAGGTGGAGTACTTCAACAGGACTAGGTATGTTTTGTTCAAGTGCGATTAGGCGGACAACACGAGGGACAGGGGGTACAAAGTAGACGAGTATGGCATACTGCTTGTCAGCTTCAAAAACCTTGTCCACCGGGGCCAGGAAATTACTGATGAGCCGTATGTGCTAACGTCACAAGTTGACCAAGTCTTTTACGTCCAAGATGAAAGGGACCCTGATTGGGCTTGTGTTGTAAGAACTAAACCTAGGAACGTATACGACGTTGGACAAGGTGAAGGTTCTGATGATGAAAGTGTCAGCTACCACGAGTGTGAGCCGCTCCTATTGACCAGCAGTAATGAAGTGGATCCCCAGGATGACATTGACTACATCCGACAAGACTTAGATCCGTATGTGATTTAAAAAAATTTAAAACTTTAATAATATATATCGTTCACATTTATTTTGACGTATTTAATGTTATTTCTTTCTACATTGATTGGTTATATTGGTGACTTTTTTATCTATTATATACATAATTAATTGAGTATATTATGTGTTTTGCAGGTTGACATGAGTACGCAGGGGAAGAGTAGACGACGACGGTCCCCACAAATAGACGACCAGGGGTATAGACCATTACTCCCTGAGCATGGGGAAGGGTCTCAGCCGGTTCCCTATGATCTTGGTACTCCATATCCTACCATGAGCGAGCTGGGTGTATGTGTACATGGTGAGGTACAGAGGATGTTTCCCCCCGAGTTGAACACGGGCATCCCATACAGTGAGCCATTGCAGCCAAATGACAGTGAGACACAATATTATGAGGAGCATGTGGATGATGGCTCAGGTGACTTGGAGGACGATGATCCTCCAGAAGTGTTGGGCGTTCGACAACTCCGGACAATAAGTAAGTATATATGTTTAAAAAACTCATTTTGAATATGTATAAAATTTATGTAGTTAGTATTAAATTTCAAATAAATATAATTGGCAATTATTAATGTGTTAGGTACCAGGGGAGACGGGAGCAGCCAATTTCAGGTGGTGGACATCCCACCATCGAACAAGAAGTGGGAGGTCTCTCTTGGCCAAAAAATTGTCTGCGAGTACAATAAAGCATGGCAGCCCGTAGGATTTAGCGGGATGAAATTCAGAAGGGAGGCCGGGAACGTCATAAGGGCAGGGACTTATGTTAAGCTCCGGGATGAATGAGAGCATGTACATCCCCGTGCAAAGGAAGATATATGGGACACCCTTATGGTATGGTTACATTTTTCCTTATATGTTAGCAGATGTATTTCAATATTTTAAACATTAAAGTGTGCAATTATACGCGTAATTTGTTCGACTTATATATGCAGACTCAGTTCTACATGCCGCCTGAGTACAATATTGAGGCGATTAAAAGGGACGCCTTCAAAGATATGGGCACAAAGCTGAAGAGTTGGAGACACTCTATAAAACGATCATTAAAAATTCAAGCAGGTGATACTCCAGACTCAGTGAAGGCGAGAATGGGTGAAGATGCCGTTAGGAGATACAACCTTGAGGACTTGAATGTCTTGTTGGCGAGATGGTGCGACCCGAAAAATCAGGTACGTCAGGAGTGTTTTCAGCAATTACGAGTTTCAAAACATTTTATGAATGACATATATAGAAGTTAATTTTTAAAGAAAAACTAGGAAGAAAAAGAAAAATATTCATGCTTCTTAATTTTAAGTTATTATTTCCTAAAAAACAACTGTTAGAAACTAAAAACAAAACATGGAAAAAAATAGGGAATAAAAAAACTATTCCGATTAAGGAAGATAAATTTTAGCCATGAACCATCACAATGACCAATCTAATTTGTGTTTTGAAACAACATGAATATATTTTAATAGGAAGACAAAATAAGCAGTTGGCTAGTGGAATTAATTATAGATGTTTAGTTTCATTAATTCTAATTGGGTTAGGCCTGACATTTTAAGAGTTATATACATGTAGGAGTATGCTACCAAGATGAAGGAATTGCGAGCAAAAAACAACACGCCTCACTGCACTGGGTCGATGAGCTATACTAGAGTGACACATCAAGAGGTACTTATATATATATATATATATAATCGGTTGTTTAGGTTGATAATTTTCTTAATTTTTTTTTGTATGCAGACCGTATCCGCGGGGGGCACTCCTCCAACTCGAGCGGAAAGTTACATCAAGACTCACACATACAAGGAAGGTGGCTATCCGAATGACGTGGTCAGAGAAAGATGTGTAAGTACTCAAGCATATATATTTTGATAAATTATTTATGATTAACGTTCCTTATACGAGATACTAACTTGTTTTTTAATGTACAGGAGATGATGAAGGAATTGATGCCCACTGACCCGGCAAATACTGATACCGTGACAAAAGGGACGGTACGGTGGACACCTAATGACGCGTATGCTCAGGCGCATGGAATTAAGCCGGAGTATGCTGGTAGGGTCCGCCAGCTGGGTCCGAATGTGCTACCGGTGCGGGGCAGCATACATTCATACTATACACCGTCCCAGACACGGTCTCAAAATTCTTGGAGCTCCTCGTTCTCACAGATGACGGATAGAATTAGAGAACTTGAAGAGGAGCGGGCAGCACAAAAAAGTGCAATGGATGAGATGGCGAGGCAGATTGAAGCATAAAAAGCCCAGATAGCAGAGAAAGATGACATTTTTTAGGCTCGTTTCCGCCAGCTCGAGGCAATGTTCGGGTCGACGTCTGGGTCTGCGCCCCCCAGAGGTAATCCTATATTTTATTTTGTTTTTCTAACAATTGTTCACTGTTAGAATAACTGTTACAAACCCCTAGTTACAGCGGTCCATTTTAAAACTTACGTATATTTTCATCATATTATAGAGTAATTTTTAATTTTTGTATTGATTATTATTGGTTCACAATTCATTCGCAGGTAATACAAATTAAGAGTTGGAGAATGATTTTGTTAAGTAGAGCGCCATAGGGCTGGTCATCACTGTTTGTATATAGTTAGATCAAACTATATGCTTGTTGAGACTAATTGAAACTTATTTCTAGTAGATACTCCAGAAATGTTTTTTTGTATATTTGTTTTGCCTTGTGTTAGGTACGTTTTTTTGATCTATATATATGTTTTGTTATGTGTTGTGTTGAAATGTAGTATGTGTGTTGAAATTTTGTTTGTTGGATATTGGATACATATTATTAATGAAGTTGTGTTGTGTTGGATATATATTATTGGACATTAATTTATTAATGAAGTTGTGTTGTGTTGGATATATATATTGGATATAGAATTTTGTTTAATGAAATTGTGTTGTGTTGGATATATATATTGGATATTGAATTTTGTTTAATGAAGTTGTGTTTTGTTGGATATATATATTGGAAATAGAATTTTGTTTAATGAAGTTGTGTTGGATATGGATTGGATTAGATTGGATTATGGATAGTAGATTATATATGTGGATTGTGGATTATGGATTATGTAGGTGGATTGTATTATGGATGTGTATTATGGATTGGATTGTAGATTATGTAGGTGGATTGTATTATGGATTTGATGGTGAATTATGTATGTGGATTGGATTGTGAATTATGGATTGGATTGTGGATTATGTAAGTGGATTGGATATTGAATTTTGTTTAATGAAGTTGTGTTGGATATATATTTAATTTTGTTTAATGAAGTTGTATTGGATATTGGATATTGGATATTGGATTTGGATTTAGTTTAATGATATATATGTTGGATGTTGGATGTTGGATATATATTGGATGTTGGATATATGTTGAATGTTGGATGTTGGATATATGTTGAATGTTGGATATATATTGGATGTTGGATGTTGGATATATATATTAGATATTGGATATATATGTGGAATAGATTATGGATGTAGATTATGGATTGTGGATTAAAAATATTTGAATTTTGAAATTATTGTAATTGGAATTGAAATATCAGGAATATTGGATGGAATATCAGGAATATTGGAATTATTAAAAAAAAAAAAAAAACATTTTTGACGTGTCAAACTGTGTGACACGTCAAAAACCACACGTACACATTTTTGACGTGTCAAAAATGGCACGTCAAAAGATTTTTGACGTGTGAAAATGCCACGTCAAAAATTTTTTGACGTGTCAAAAATGGCACGTCAAAACATTTTTGACGTGGCATTTTCAAACGTCAAAATTTTTTTTTGACGTGTCATTTTCGACACGTCAAAAATTTTTTGACGTGTCACTGTAGACACGTCAAAAACCCCAGTTTTTTGACACCTACCCTTTTGACTGTTGATAAACGTCAAAAACGACGCGTCAAAAACCCCTTGTCAAAAACTAACCCCATTTTTGTAGTGTACATGTTCAATACACTTCAAAAAAAAAAAAAAAAAAGTGCATGTTTAATAATGCACTTGTATATAACCTTTAGTATGTCTTTTTGTTATAAGATGCATGATAAATTTTTTCACATGAAAAGTAAGATGATGATGCGTTTAAATTTTAAAATTAAATTAAATTAATAAAGAATCCCGCGTATAGCACGGGTTATGTTATAGCTTATAGCTTTAAGTTTAAGATTTGTTGTTCCTAAGAGATAGCTCAATCGACTGGAGACTACGCCTTATGAAGCGAAGACCACTAGTTCAAATCCTCCCTCCCCCTCTTATGTGGACATGTTAAAATAAAAAAAGTTTAAGGCCCCGTTTGGTTCGCGGATTAGACCCTTGGATTGGACTAGCTAACACTAGGTATAGCTAGTTCTTTGTTTGGTAACACTCTATTCCTGGGAATAGTTTATTCCCATGGGATTACTAATCCTATACACACAGGGTTAGCTAAACCACTAAAAAACGAGTGGCTTAGCTAATCCTTTCCTGTGGGATTAAAATTATCGTGTAACTTGTTCACAAAAACTCCACCCTTCTAGCACCCACATCTCTCAAGGAGACTCTGCAAAACGATCTCCATCTCTCAAAGAGCAACGATCTCTCTTCTCTGCGCAAGGTATCTCTCTCCCCCTCTCTTCTCTTCGATTTCTCTTTTTTGTTTCTTGGTTATTTCATTCTCTCTCTGTTTCTTGATTTTTTTTTTCTCTATAACGTTTCTCAGTTTTTTTTTTTTTCTTCTGTTTTTTTATTTCTTTTGATTCTCTGTATCGTTTCTCTTTGATTCTGTTTAGGATTTATTTATTTTTATTCTGTTTCTCCATCTCTCTTTCTCTATACTTTCTCAGTTTGATTTTTAATTCAGTTATATATATATATATATATATATATATATATATATATATATATATATATATATATATATATATATATATATATAACCTGTGTTCAAGTGTACAACCTGTGTTCAAGCGTATATGTATATACACACACGCTTGAACACAGGTTATTCATACCTATTCAAGCGTATATATATATCTATATATACCCAAAACGTTTCTCAGTTTTTTTTTTTTTTTTTTTATTCTGTTTTTCCATCTCTCTTTCTCTATACTTTCTCAGTTTGATTTTTAATTCAGTTATATATATATATATATATATACACGCTTGAACACAAGTTATTCATACCTGTTCAAGCGTAATATATATATATATACCAATGGCAATGGAGGAGAATGACTTTTGGGTCGAAAAAGAAAAAAGCCTAATAAGAGTACTGAAGATAACATCGCCAAAAAATTTCTTGAAATTGGTAACCAGCTTGCGACGAATTTAATTACTGCTTCAGAGAATCTTAGCAAGGCAGTTACAGGTTCAGTAGAACGAGAGAGTAGATTAAAAGTTAATGATGAGCTATCAAAAATAATTGGTCTTAGCAGTAAGGATCGTCTCAAAGCAGCGAGATTGATTGTTTGTCAGCCTGAGATAATGGATCTATTCTTCAGCGTTCCAAATTATGGCAAAAAAGAATTGGTGTATGGAATTATAAATGACGCTTGAGGAGTTGCAGAAAATTGACTATTTTTAGTTTGCATTCATGTTTACATTTTTTAATTAAGAACGATTGCTATACCATTTTTTGATGGTTAAGATGTTTAGTGATATATATATTTTTAAGTAAGAACATTGTTATACCATTTTAATTGAGTTCTTACCAAAATGATATCAAGATGGTTAATGTGCTTTTCGTAGTTTTAATTATAAAATATGGTGATATGATGATTATGTAATTTTTTTATATAAATAATTTTAATTTTGTAGCGTAATTGTTAAAAAAAGAAAAAACCCACATACATGACATAACTTAAAAAACAAAAAAATTATAGTAAAATTGTTTATGTTTCAAAAAAAGAAGAAGAAAGAATGAAAGTCCTTAATAATATAAATTGTATTTACATTATAAGGTTATTTTAGGAAATAAGATCACAATACGATTCTATTCACCAACATATTGCATTGTATCAAACGAATGAATATGATTAGATAGTCTATTCCAGCGTTACAACCAAACAAAGGAATATGATTAGCTAATCTATTCCCAGTGGTAGCTAATCCCAGTGGTAGCTAATCCTTTTCCAATGGACTAGACAATCCGCGAACCAAACGAGGCCTAAGATTTGTTGACAATTTTTTAAAACTGAGCCATTTGACGACGTCGTTTTACAATTAAAGCATTTGATTTTTTTTTTTAAAATTAATTGAAGACAAAACTACGTCGTTCTGCAGTTATATATATATATATATATATTCATCCCTTCCTCTCTCATATATATATATATATATATATATATATATATTCATCTCTTCCTCTCTCGCTGCTGGCTGCTTAAAGGGTTTTGATTTTTACTACTCTATATCAGTCTCTATCGGTCTACTTTGTTTTTACTACTGCTTACTGGGTTCTGATTACTGTCTACTGGGTTAGTGTGTTTGAAAACTTTGAATCGTTTGATGCTGTCCGGAATGCCCAACCCATTATTAAATCGGCTGCTTAATGGGTTTTGATTACTGTCTACTGGGTTAGTGTGTTTGTTCCTATTCTAACTCCATTTTTTTCCTTGACAGGTTACTGGAGCACTTGGAACAGGCGCACGGCTACTTCCTGTTCTAACTCGATTTGTTTCCTTGACAGGTTCTGTTGTATTGGCCTAATGTCTCATAGTTTGCCTCTATTTCCTTCCTTTACCTTAATAGTCTAATGGAATTATATGATATTTAATAGATTCATGCTTGATTTTCTGCTTATGCATCTTGATATATTCATGTCTCTTGGTGATTTAATTGTTGATAGCCTTCTGCCTGAGTTTAGCGGAACTTAACCTAGAAGGGTTTTATTAAAAAGCTTTTCTTTTTATTCTCTGTTTTGAAAAGAAAAAAAAATGATAATGTGGACTTTCTATTGGTGTGATTAGGTATTGCCTTGACTCTTGCTGTATCAACTAATTTATAAATCATAGTCTGCCTCTATTTCCTTCCTTTACTTTAATAGTCTAATGAAATTATATGATATTTAATGGTGGGCTTTTACGTGCATAACAGATTCAGTAGTACAAAGAGTAATGTTAGAATTTCATGCTTGATTTTCTGCTTATGCATCTTTATATAGTCATGTCTCTTGGTGATTGAATTGTTCATTAACAACAGATTCTGTCTCTTGTTGATTGAATTGTTTATCAAGGTCAAACTACTTTTGAGTAAATGAATGCAAGGGAGGAAAAATATCTAACAATTGTTTTTTGTTTTTGTGTATGTAGGTCAAGCCCTTGAGTCCTTGAATAAGAAAGAACCTTCATATGATATTTCTGCACTTGCTAGAGGGGTATTTTTAAGTATTGTCTTAGGCTCTTACCTAATCAAATATATTTTTCTGCTACCTGTTTTGGGTCTTAGGCTCTTAGCTAATCAAATCTATTTTACATTTATTATGCCATTTTGTTTTGTTCCTTATGTTTTTGTGTTTTTCTTTGCTTTTTCATCATGTTCTATATCATAAGTCAGTGAGTGGCCATCTTCTATGCATATTGGTTAAGTAAATGTTGAGAATTGTTTTTACCAATCTAGTTTTATAATCTTCCCTGCAAGTTACATAGGCTGCTGCTCAATGGTCTTAACTTAAGGTAGATTGTATTGTTCATAAGAATTTTTATAGGATAATTTATATTTTTCTTTTGTACTTAGTAGAATATGTAGCTTGAAAAGGGAGGATAGAAGTGTGATATATGGCTTTTTGAACTCGTATGATGTGATCTCATCTCTATGTTAACTATAGAACATATCTTTCCAAACCCTAGAAGCTTTTCACAGGATTTATCGTTACTCATGCGTGCTAAGTGTTTGATTATTTTTATGTGACCAGAAGCCAAAAGAAATTATTATTATTATTTTCCTTATGTTGAGTAGGAATGGCAAACAGCAAGTACGAGTACGTTAAGTCATTCGAAGTAGAAGACGAGGTCATGCTGCCCAACTTGATCGTTGTTCGAATCGACGGTCGCAATTTTCGGAGGTAAAACTGCTTCCTTAGTCTTCACGCATTTGAACAAATGGATATGTGCATGCTGCAATGGTTATATGTCCAGTTTGTTACCGATGAGCATTGTGCTATTCTAGTATGTGGATGGGTTTCACTATAGACAAGTAGATACTTTAGTTGATTTCAATATACGATTGCTTGGGTACCCAGATTATGTTTGGTGCTAATTATGCAATCATTTTGCTTTTTATGTATATGCGGGTGAATTTTAACATGTGCATTCAACTATACCTTGACTTCTTGGCTATTAGATAAGCAAAGCAAGATCTTAGACTTCTATTACAACGAGGAATCCCTACAAAACAGTAAAGCAAACCAAGTTAGAAATTTGAAGCAACATTTAGTAACATGCCTAAGGTGACACTAGGCACTGTCTCATTGACTGCCCACATACAGTTTTGTGTTATCTTTGCAATAAATTCAGGATTCTGATTATTCGATTGCATGAATCAATGCAGCATGGAACCTAGATGTATTCCTGCTTTATTTTGTTTATATAATTTTTGATAATGTGGTAGGTTTTCTGAAGTTCATGAGTTTGAGAAGCCAGTTGATGGGAGAGCTTTGAATTTGATGAACTTGTGTGCAACTGCCATTTTAGAGGAGTATCCAGACATAGTCTTCTCATATGGGTTCAGTGATGAGTACAGGTAGTTCATTTCGCTAGTCAATAGTGTTAGCTCTAAATGCATTACTTGTGCATTATTAAGTTCCCTAGATGAAGCTTCACGGTTTCTTGGTGGTATGAGTTGCAGTTTTATTTTCAAGAAGACATCAAAGTTCTACCAAAGGCGTGCCAGGTTTTTAATCTGAACTTAACTCTGATATTCTGTGGTCTTTGATGCATGTAAGTGGTTGTCTGTTGGGGATTATTAATGTCATGTGAGTACTGGAAATGCCTTTCACTTTTTAATTTTACTTTCGTTGCACACACAAGAGACCCTAAGAAAGTAGTGTACTATTATTGATCAAAACTATAGCATCAAGGACCATAGCAATTAAAACAGGCATGAGAAATATTAGCATTTTCTGCACTGTGCTAAAATGAAATAGCATAGGCAACTAGGCACACCCTGCGTATAGCATGGAGAAATGATTGTTCTGGATCCCTATCGTAGTTTTTGTTTTGTAACAGTCATTTGATTTGCAAGTTTCAATCATGAGATTTTACTTGATTTGTTATTTTTTAAAAAAAAAACAAAAAACAAAATTGCTAACTTGCTGCCTTAAATTGATCATGCAGCAAACTGCTATCCCTCATTGTATCTTTCTTCTCTTCTGTATATGTCATGAAATGGAAAGAAATTTTCTCTGAGAAGGAGTTGAAATATCCCCCATCATTTCAGTCACGGGTAATATGCTGTGCTTCAAAAGAAGTTCTTCAAACATATCTTGCATGGAGACAAAATGATTGTAAGTTGTCAACAACTGATGTTAAACATCATCTAAACGATTTTAAGTAGTTCTATACCAAATTTCTTGTATAGATTCATTTTTATGTGATCTATCATTAGAGTTTTCCTGAAATGATATTTTTGAACACAAGAACGAACTTGAGACTTAAAGAGGAAATTCATCAACTATGTGGTTATATCTTACTATTCACATTTATCTTATCGAGTTATTTATCTTTTTTTTTTAATCTTCCTTTTTCAGGTCATGTTAATAACCTGCATGACACTTGTCTCTGGATGTTGGTTAAAGAAGGAGAGACTGAAAAGGATGCACAAGAGTTTTTAAAGGTGCTAATTTTAAGTCTTTCTATGCATATTTATGTATATGTATTTTACATGCATATACTTATTGTACTTATCCCCCCCCCCAAAAAAAAAAAATGCATATACTTATTGCAAGTAAAAGTAAGTGGTAGGTATTTTCTTAACTACCCCCACATATGCATTGTTATTATTTATAAAGGAAAGTTACACACTTCAATTGTTTCCTATTTTACATTTTTCCTATACCAAATTGTACATTATGTTCTTTTAAATGTTACTTCCACTGTTTCTACTGATTTTTGTGTCACCATTTACTTGTTTATAGTTTAACTACTTGGTGGCAGATTTAAGCAAATTTTAGTTCATTTATTTGGGTTTTAATTTTTGTCCAGTTTCATATTCAAATAATTGTTTTGGTTTTCTGAACCAGCATACAGAATTTTTTTTTTTGAATCCCCATGTTTGTTCATAGTTATGTTGTATCTCTAAACTCTCAGGGCACCCAAAAACAACAGAAAAATGAGCTGCTTTTTCAGAAGTTCCGTATCAATTATAAAAACCTTCCTGCAATGTATCGTCAAGGATCCTGCATTTTCAAAGCCGAGGTAATCTTTGTATTCTACTAAATGAGATCTAGCTCAAATGGTATCGCCTTCCTCCATAACAATGGTTTGGAGGGTGAAATTTGTGGGTTCTATTGGGTGTGCATGTAACCTACCATTAAAAACAAAAAAGGAGTATCTTATTGATCGAAGCATTCAATATTTAACTTTTTGTTTCTTGGAATTGACCATGATGTAAATATAAAATTATTAAAGGAGATGTTGGCTATGTTTGCTAATGTTTTTGTTTTTTAGTTTCAGTTACTTAAAACAAAAACATTAACAAACAACTCAAAACACTCCTCAAAATACAAAACATTTTTTATAAATCTATATTCTTCCCTCTTTGTAGAAATATTTCGACAAAACAAGTGCTTAACTTTTGACAAAGCAAGGATCCTATATTCTGTTCAGTGGAATGTTTCCTTCACTCGCAGGGTACATGATTGGGAAGTGGAGGTCTTGGCCTCTTTTTACATGCTATTGTATTCACATCCGATAGGCGGGGAAGGGGAGGATAGAATAAGGTGGATCTCTTCTCGTAAAGGCAAATTTGAAGTAAGATCTTTTTATAGGATCCTTGCTTCAAAAGATCCCATTCCTTTCCCTTGGGAAAGTATTTGGTGCACCAAAGCTCCTTCGAGAGTGGCCGCCTTTGTTTGGACGGCCGCACTTGGAAAGATTCTAACTTTGGACAATGTTCGGAAGAGGGGTATTGTGGTGATAAATCGTTGTTGCATGTGTGAATCAGATGGAGAGTCTGTTGATCATCTCTTTCTTCACTGTGGGGTGGCGCGCACCATATGGAATGCCATTTTCTTTCGGTTTAGTTTGTGTTGGGTTATGCCGGGTAACGTTAAGGAGTTGTTTGCTTCTTGGTGGACGGGTGGTAAAACCAGCAGCGCCGTTGTGTGGAAGATGGTCCCTCTATGCCTTATGTGGTGCATTTGGAATGAGAGAAATGCTAGATGTTTTGAGGACTCTTCTAGGAATATAGAGGACCTTATTCATTTTTTCTTGTACACCCTTTTCTCTTAGACTGCTGGTTGGCTAGCGCCTATAGTGATCAGCTTCCAAGATTCTCTTTTTATGTTATCTTCTTCTTTCTCTTCCTCTTAGTCGCTCTCTTGTATACTCCCGGTGTACTAGGGTTGCGCTCCTTTGCGCTCTTAATCTATACATCTTTACTTATCAAAAAAAAAACTTTTGAACAGGTAAGAGCTAACTTGTTATTCAAAAAAGAAAAGAAAAAGGTGGCTGTCTGGCCACCCTAAGTGAAGGAATGGTGGCTGCAACCATCCCTATGCTTGTCAGGGTTGCCACACGGCCACCTCGATCTAGTCGTGGTGGTCGTGTGGCCAACCCTATCCTAGTCGGGGTGGTCGCGCGCCACCCCTCTCTCCCTTGAAGGTGGCCACACGACTGCTCTACTTTTTTCTTTTTAATTTTTTTACAAGTAAGGCTCTACATCTGTTTGGATTTCTCAAAATAACTAGGTTTCCTCAGTAGAAAACATTTTCTCAAATATGGGCCCCACCTGAATACACTTCTAAAAAAAATTCTCACCTTTATGTCACGTCAAAATATATTTTCAAACAAAAAATACAAAACACTCCGCAAAAGACGTTAACAAACATAGCATTTGAATCTATTTTTTGTTTTCAGTTCTTTTTTTTATAAGCTGTGAAGATCGTTGAACTCATAATATTTTTGAACAGAAGCGTTGAAAGAAACACGTGTGAACCATTGTATTACATTATAGCATTATTAATGTGCAATAAGTGAGTCAGATTGAAAATTATGTTTTTGTCTTAATTGCCATGAATAACAATGCTTTGATGGAAATAAAGACTCGATGAGCCAGAGTTTGAGCATTATTACTATGGTATTTTTTTTCCGTGGCCAAATATTACTAGCCTACATTGTTTAGGTGGAAGAAAATGTAAAGTACAATGAGAATGGCACTCCTGTTAAAAGACTCAGGAGAAAGGCAAGAATTGTCCAATCAGAGAATATAGCTGGGAGAAGCTTTTGGAACGAGCTTCCAAGTCTTCTGAAGGAGGTGGGTGGTTTTACTGAGGATGTGGACAAAATCAACCCAGAGTATGTTAGGTTCTTCCAATTTGAGAAGAAATTGATGCCATCTACGTGGATTGTAGTTAGAATTGATGGCTGCCATTTTCACAGGTAAATTTATTACATGCATGACAACATAACTCATTGTTGGTACTGACTTGGACAATTTTTTCCCCTTTGTTGCTAATCAATTGAAGTTGGAGCATTGTATGATAGACTCCACTTCACCTTGACCATTAATAAGCTTAATTCTTTTCGTAAGGACATGAAGATCATTAGTCACTGACACAAGCATGCACTTACTACTCTAGGCTTTCACAATTTATGGCAGAAGCGAAAGTGTTCATCCCTTATATTCTCATCTATTGTCCAAAGTATAATACAGCTCTTACAATAAAACAATGTGAAGATATGGTTCATTCAACATCTTACTTTGTGAGAAACAATTTCTGAGAATCAAAATAGTAATAGCTTAGGAGAAGAAATTAAAGAAGACTCCCTCAGACCCAGTTGTTTCCCAATCTGTGATGCATGGAATTTTGTTGTTTGATTATCCTGCTAAGATCCAGTTTGTCTTTTGGTAGATTTTCTGAAGTTCATGAATTTGAGAAGCCAAACGACAAACAAGCTCTGAACCTTATGAATTCATGTGCAGTGGCTGTGTTAGAAGAGATTCAAGATATAATATTCGCCTATGGGGTCAGTGATGAGTACAGGTGTGGCATTTTTTTCACATCTTTAAGCTTTTGGACGTTATAGTTCTACCTGTTTTCTAATCACGTCGATGATGTCATCCAGCTTCGCTTTGAAGAAGGATTCTCAATTCTATCAACGCCAAGCAAGGTTTTTCTCCCACAATTTTTTTTTTTGGTTCCTTGAATGTTGTTTTTAAATAGTATTGATGAGGTAATATCATGTTGGAATGGAGGACCACGAGGGACAATTCTCTCCTTGCCTCTTTTGTAACCCATGATGTCTATGAGGGGAAGTTCGGATCTGCAATTTTAAGGGTCCCATGCAGGGGACATCTAATGTTTGATGTATAGCTGATCAGGTTTTCTTAATGAAAAATCTATTACAACGTAAAAACTTTCTCTGAGCAGTCTAAAAGACTGCCCAGCAAGCAGAAGATAAAGGTCAACTGATTAAATATATCCTTGATTGGAATTTCCCATGTGGTGAATTCAAACTTCTTTGTATGATCGTCATTATTCGTTGTCATTATACATTTATTAACATTATCAAAATGCGGGTAGTGACTGAGATTATGTCATCATGAGTAATGCTCACTGATTTTCCTGTCCCGCAAAGGCACCTTCAGGTGAGGGCACTCTTTTAGGCACTCTAAATGTTAGTTGTTCTGACTTTCCTTGTGTGAAATTCTATTTCGCGAGAAATGTTTTTGTAAGAATAGACTCTTATCATTTTATATGACCGAAGGAGTGGAGTACCAGTTAAAGCTTTAAGATGAAATGGTTTGTTGAGAATCTTTTTTGTCTCTGTCATGTTGTGTTCTGTCCAGATTCTTTTGCCCGGATAGGGGGTCCATACTATTTATTTATTTTAAATTTGGAAGAAACTTGTTGCAATTGTTTCTCTTGAAATTTTTTAGTATTGAGATCACTTTTGCAGTGAAATAGTGTCTGTCATCGTATCATTCTTCTCTTCCATGTACGTAATGAAATGGAAAGAATTCTTCCCTCGGAAGGAATTGAAGTACCCTCCTTCTTTTGATGGGCGTGCTGTATGCTATCCCTCATCTAAGATTCTTCAAGACTATCTGGCATGGAGACAAGTTGATTGTGAGTATTAAATTAATTTTTACAAATAATAATAACAATAGTAATTACTTGAAAACATTGAACTCTTGGATTTTTTTAAACCTGCAAAGTCAAATTAATGACTTTTGCATACAGTGCATAAATTTTTTCTTTCTTAGAACATGGTTGTAACACATTGCAGGCCACATCAATAATCAGTATAATACTTGTTTTTGGATGCTTGTTATCAAGAAAGGAAAAAGCAAAAGGGAAGCCCAAAATTGTCTGAAGGTACCTAGGACCTGCTCACCTTTCTCAAAGGCTTATTCCTTTACTTTTCTTAGATTTACTTCCTTTCTATGCATGCTTGTTCTGTACGTCAAATTTGCTCTGCTGATTTAATTTTCATTATGATGTGTTTTCTTGTTCTAATGGAATTTCTTTAACCCCGTAAGGAAATCATGTTGTTGCCTTTTTAAGATGGAATGCATACTGCAAGCTAGTAAATTAGTCAAGGCATATGGAATTGTTAGCCTTAAAGCTTAAGCCTAAAGTATCTCAGGTTTACCTTGGATCAAGGAGTTCCATGGAGAGTTTATATTTAGAATATGGTCTTCATTTCAAACCCTTTTTAAGAGTTATATTGTTGGAAAATATAGGTCTCTGGCCACCAATCACTAAGTACCACTCTCCTGATGAGAGTAGTTAATCTTTTGTTTTACTGTTAAGTTAATTCCTCATTGAAAATTTTTGTTTTAGTGCTTGGAGCTAGATACCTCCTTAAGCTTGCGGATTTTAAAGTTTTTTCTACAAGCAGTTAAAAAGCTGATACTCTAGATAATTGTTATTCTAAACTCTAATTCTAAGAAAAACATGTATATATCCTCAATAGCTTCATAACCTAAAGTAAATACACTACAAAGTAGAGCGTCAAAGTTTATTTGTAGATCTCTCCTCCCCTTCTGAGAAATGAAGGTGGTGGAGCAAATAAGAGTTTTGAGAATACTATATCAATTAAACATGAAAGACTTGATCACTAAAGCAAGAAAGTGATACTAGCGCATGTATAGTGATATTAATCTTGTTCTAGGAAAGCCTTGCGGTTTAAGCTTCATTATTAGTAAATTTTACTAATACCATTATTAGCCCAAGAATGGAGAAGCATTTTTGCACTTGCTTCCATACATGCTTCTTGGGTTGTTCCCTAGGAATATGTATCTAATATTTATTATGAAAAATACATTACTTATTGAAAAGAGTTATTATAATACTTCCAAAACCAGCAGTCACATGGGCTTCAAAGTCAGTGCTCTGCACTCAAAAATTCCATGTCTTTTTAAATATGCCAATGTTATGTTACCTTGTCTGGTTTGTGACAGTTATAACGTAACTTTAATTTAGGTTTTTCTGTATACTTCGCGTGTACATGGAGGTGCCTTACACTTTTAATGATATCTTGATGAATTATTAAAAAAAAAATAACGAAGTAAGTTTGGTTTGCATCATTTTGAAATTTATGTTATAGTGAGACAAGGCATCCTTATGAATGTTAGCTGCTAATGATATTTGCCGATTACGGCTGTTAATCTTCTGTTCAAATTTTAATGTCTAGGGTACTCAAGCACAAGAGAAAAATGAACTACTTATCAAGGAATTCAACATTGACTACAATGAATTAGAAACCATGTTCCGGCAAGGTTCCTTAGCTTTCTGGGAGAAGGTAATCTTCATCTCCTTATCAGATGTAAGTCCTTCTTATATACTGTCAATTGAACTCCTCCTAGATTCTCTTGAACTTGTGCTAGTCCTTCAAAATGTGTGGGTGACAACTTGGCAAACATGATAAAATGTGGATAGAAGTGAATTTCAGCCTGGTCTTTGAGCTCCTCTGGTCAATGCTTAGATGTCCTAAAGCTGATGCCACTCTAGGACCGAGTTTGTAGGTCTATTTGCTTCATACTAAGCCCGAGGTCTGTTTGTGAAATAGAACTTTTGTATGTAGAAAAAGCCTAAAAGACATTTTTTAGAAAAAAACTTTATTTTTAACCTTCTTCCAAAACACAGTTTTGGGCTTCTTTTTTTATAGCAAAAAAGTGCTTTTTAGCTTTTACCAGAATGACCCATTTTTGTTTGGCACAAAAAAGTATTTTTTAAGTTTCTTAATGTAATCTCAAATATGCTCTTCGTGTCTAATTTTATGTGATACGTGTATTAGATGAGCTAGGCAGTGAGTTATGTCATTATGATAACTTTTGTTGAGAGATTAGATTGTCAACTGTCTATCGAGCAGAAGATAGGAAAGGTGAGAAAGTTGGGACAATAATTTGGTTGGCTTCCTTCAATATTAGTGGTTTGTGGTTCACAACATCCTAGTTCTTAGTAATGTTTCCTTGATAATTTATCCTCTCAAGCTCAGATTATGGTTTTGTATGCAGGAGGACATTACTATGACACATGAGAACACAGCATCGGTAGAAACTTCTCACAGAAAAGTTATTGTAGAACATTGTGATATAATCAAGCCCGAGTTTTGGGAAGCACATCCAAGCATCCTTGATGAGAACCACCTACTTTTTGAAGCATTCATTAACAATTTTTCTTACCAACATGAATCTCTTGGAAAAGTTCCATTGCCTTAATTTTTTGTATTTTGTATGCATATGAAGTTTTTATCCATCAGCTTTTCCAAGTTCTCGAGAGTTAGAAATTGAAAATATCCCACAACTCTACTTTCAACTAATATTTAACCTTAGAATTTCAATTGTAATTAGGGATGTAAGTACATTCAAAAGCATTGCAATTTGGATCCTCCGTAAGTGGAAGTCATTTGTTCACTTGCTCTCTTAGTTTGCTCCTCTTATCCGTTTTTGCTTTCTCTCAACCCCAAAGCTTGTCTCCACAAACTTTACCTAAAGTTCCCATGGCTCACCGGATGGACTCACCCTCTTCAATTAACAATCACCTTCATCCTCCCACCCTTTCCTTTGCCTCCACTTCAACTATGCCGGAGGCCTGGACTCAATCGTTACCCGATTAGAGTGACTCTGTTGGCATTGATATCTATGATAATGTCATTTTTATCTACATCCAATCTTACAAGAAGCTGTTGTTGCCCATCCTCGTAAATGTTTCTCTCTGAAAATCAATTCTAATAATAATCTCCGGTTTTTTTTTTTTATTTTTGACTTATCCAAAAAAAAAAGTGTATAGATCCAGAACGCGGGAGCATAGACTTTGTCATGCCTATGAAGGCATAAATGAGAGGTACGAAATTATGTATCTATATATAAGAATGCCATACAAGGAACTTTCCTTCCATACATCAGAATTGGTATATTCACTACTGAGTTAAAACTTAAACAAGCAATTGATTCTTGTTAGGGATATTTTTCGTCTCTAGGCCTAGACAAACTTGGGCCAACAATCAGCCCAAGGGACACAAGCAGGATACAACAGATGGTCCAGGGCATTAAGCCCAAAAGATATTAGGATCACCCGGGGAATACATGCCCGAGGCTCAAGTCACCCGGGAACCAAGACCGGGAATGCCCATCCTCATAATGGATACCGGGACAGATGCGACAGTTGGAAAGCAATCTGACAAGTAAACAAAGAGGGGACCAAGGGATTATTAAATTGTATAAAGCATCGGCCTAAGAACCAGCCTAAACAACACATGGTCCCTCACTTATTCTTTCCCTTTATTCCATAGGCTTATTTTATTAATCCAAGGCTTAGTCATATTAGGGATTAAATAATCGAAGTGAGTGGAGAAGGAACTGGAAGGGCCACATCCAACCATAATCAAGGTGCAATGAAGGAGTTTATAAAACGGAGGGAGAAGAATGAAGAAGGCACGGCCAAGAAAGAAAGCAAGAGAATAGAAAGAGAAAGAAGAAGAAAAGGGAGAATTTATGTTGTAATCTTGTCAATATTTGAATAAGACCATAACAATTCACATAGTGGACGTAGGCTCATTTGTTTCATTTGTTTCGAGCCGAACCACTCTAAATCTGATGTGTTTATTTATTGTTTTTATCATCATTTGCACTCTATAAATTCCATCAGTCCAAAGGCTAAATCAAGCCTATAACAAAGGGCCCAAATCCACAAGAAAGTTATCCACCATTCGAAGACTGTTTCGGGGCCTTTTTCGCTTACGACTAAAAATTGCACCAACAATTCTCATATTTACATGTATATCAGGAATAACAACAATAAACTTTGAAAACGTATGAACAAATTATACAGGAAGAAAGTAGACACAAGTAAAGAGAATCCTTCCCAGACCAACCCTACCATATTTAACATTTTTGATATTATCAAAAGAGCAATTAGCTAAGCCAATTTGTCCTGTTAGCCAATTCTTTTGTTTGTTTTGTTTTGTTCTTTGACACACATCACGTTATGCATGAATGAAAAACAGAGCAACAGCCGCACGCTGGTTGCTCCAAATTCTCTTTTTGTTTCTTTTGGTTCTTTGATTGTCTTTAGTTTGTGCAAAATTATCATATCCAGGCTTCATTTCTGAGTCCCTAGATTTGATTTTGATCATTGAAATTGGAGGAAAGTGTAAGATTTCTATTTCCAGTGAAAACTTTCATTGAGCAACAGAACATCACAATGGACATTCCAATTTCCCTCCCATTTCTAGATGTGCTATACTCCGAGAGTTCCATCTTTATTATTTATTTTTTGATGAATAATGAGTACCATCTTTAATTCATACAAATACTTCTACTTTTACATCCCTATCTAGTGTAAAAATAACAAAACCAGTATACAAAACAGACTTGAGTAAACAAAAGTAGTAAGCAAGCAGAGAACCTGGCTTGGAATCTTGAGCCATATGAGAAATTGGACTTGAATTTGATACACCTAACATTTACTATTCAACCTTGCTATATTTTTATAAATCCAAAGTAGAATTCAGTTGGCTAAGCTACAAGCTAATCCTACACAGAGGCCCATTTCTCATCTTGAACTTTGATCACAGAATGTAAGCTTGCACCTTCTGGAATTCCCAATGGAGGATCTACACATGAACAATTATCCACTGTATATAGCTCGCAGTCTTTAATTCCACACTTGTCCAATGCCAAAATTAATCTCCTCCTCTGCATGTCATTTGGGTATGCCCCGTCTAGACTAACAAGCACCACCCCTGTATACGACTGTCTGGCAGCACGAGCAGCCCCAGTGTAATGAAACAAACCCCAACTAAGATCATCAGATACATCCACAATTGTCCGAAACTCATTCGAAACGACCCCATTATCCAGCACACTGAAGGAGAACGTCCCTGGTATTTTCGCTCTCTTAACCCGTGTAAATTCTCAAGAATTTCTGTTGTGTTACCTTACCTTCAATTGGTATAGGCAGTTTGTATATATAGAGAATCCGTTTACAATGTAACTGCAAGATTGTTACATACTTGCTTCTAGGATTACAATCATATCTTGAACTATTTACAAACAATATTATCTTATCTAAAGAGGTTGTATTTAAACATTCCTCTTATCTCGAATATTTGAATTTAAAACCGCTGATGAGGAATTATCCTTACACGCCCCCTCAAGCTCAGTGGGGGTGCAACAACTCTGAGCTTGTTACAAAGTGTAGAAAAAGGCTTGCTGACAAAGGCTTGGTGAAGACATTTGCAACTTGGTCTTTTGTAAAGATAAACCGAATATCAATGGATTTGGATGCTACCATGTCCCAGTAAAAATGAAAATCTATCTCCACATGCTTAGTTCGAGTGTGAAAAACTGGATTTGAGGCGAGATATTTTGCCCCTATATTGTCGCACCATAAAACCAGAGGTGTCGAGATGTCAATGCCAAGTTCAAATAATAGAGATTTTAGTCATGAGAGTTCAGCAGCGGTGTTGGCTAAAGATTTGTATTCAGCTTCAGTGCTTGAACGTGCCACAGTTGCTTGTTTCTTGCAACTCCAAGAAATAAGATTGTTTCCAAGATAAACACAAAATCCACCTTTAGATTGATGATCATCTCGACATCCAGCCCAATCCGCATCAGAAAATGGTTGGAGCATGTGAGAAGAGGACCGTTGGATTTTTAATCCAAACTGAATGGTTTGATTGAGGTACCACAAGAGACGTTTTGCAGCTTGCCAGTGACTTAACCGTGGATTGTGCATAAACTGAGACAACATATTTACAAAAATAGAGGTGAATGGTCAGAACAGGTCGTGGCCTCAATAGTCACCTCAGCTTCCAGAAATAGGTTCCTCCAACCCAAGTTAGCCGTGCCTCTGTCCAGCCTTTCTTTGACAAAATCTGGACCCTCCCGAAAATTACTCCACGTAAACTTTAGGCCTCTATAACCCAAATCAATTAAATCACAAAAATCCAAAGCTAATTGGAACTCAGCAATCTGTTTGGATGACTGCCCACTACCACCCCAGTTTTCAGATAAAGAGGCTATCTCATTGAAATCCCCCCATACATACCCATGGGTTCGGGCTAAATTGTCTAAGATATTTCAAAAGATTCCAAACTTCATACCTTTTTGTCGGGTTAGGATGACCATAAAAGCTCGTAAACTTTCAAGGCGAATTAACTCCCGGCATTTTGATAATCCCATTTATATGGCATTGGCTGAAATTTTGTATATCAACATCAATCTCATCACTCCAAAGAAGAGCCAAGCGCCCACTTCGCCCCAACACAATCCACTGCAAGCACACTGGAAAATCCCAACCTTGCACGAATTTTCTCCATGTTACAACTCTGTAGCTTGGTCTCCATTAAAAAGACCATTCCGGGACACTTTTGTTTCACCAACTAGCAAAGCTCCCGAATTGTCCGAGGGTTCCCAAGCCCTCGACAATTCCAGCTAAGAATACTCATTGCGGTCGGCGGGGCTGTTCCACAGCCTCCGCCAACCCCGAACCATTATTGTTTCCGTTCCCCTTACTTAGCTTTCAGCCCTTTAGAGCTGGACCTCCAATTTTAACCTCCCCACAACAATCTCAATTTTTTCTTTTGCCTTGTGCTATTACAGATAATTTTTTGGGATCCCCATGGCCAGTCTTCTTCCATGTAACTCCATGTTTTTCTGTACCATCCTCCTCAAGACACACTGAATCATGGCTTCCCAATTGAGTTTCATGCAGCGATTGCTTCACGTCAGAGAATAATGGGCCAGAATAGACATTCAATGTCCTTGGGTTTTTTGGCACACCCTGGGCCCAAATCCTCCACTACCTTCCATTTCTTTCCAGAAGCAGGCCTACATCCTGGAGACCTACCTAGCACACCTACTCTATGCGAATTTGCCAGCTTATCCTTCCCCATATCTTCTGAATTAATTTCCTTATAAATCACCCTTGAATTGCTTCTCTTCAAAGAGCCACGAGCTGGAGCGCTCCCACTTCCATTTTTATTTTCTTCTTTGTCTAACGGATTCTTCCCAAAAACAAAACCGCTCCATCCTCCGTCATTTGCTCCTTGATTCCTGCATTTTCCATATTGGTAATTAGGGTTAGCAGCTTCCGATTCAACTTCAGCCTCTCCCCTCACCGTTTCTGACCCACCGCCGCCGTTCGTCTTCTCCTTTGCCGATTGACGGCCCTTTTCCCAGCGTGATTCCGAAGCCAGTCCTCTCCTCAGAGAAAATCCGCTTTGAGTATTCTCAGTCCTCCTTGTAGGTGAAGCAGCCTGAAGCCATGGACCATAATCCGTTAGCTCCTTATGTCGGAGTGAGCTCTTACAAGTACACCCCATCTTTCCATGGTTGATAATCCCATAGGTGAAGCAGAACTTCGGTAGGCGTTCATATTGGAACGCAATCCATTATGGTTTACCTTGAATGTTTATTTTACGACCTCTTGGAATAGGCTTGGTAAGATCCAAGCGAATTTTCACACGTAAAAACTCAACCCAACCAATCCCCTTTGCATCTGTATCCACCAATTCCACCTCTCCAACCGTTTCCCCTATCTTATGACCAATCGTTTTCCCCATACAGCCCAACGGTAGATCCATCATTCTTACCCAAAATGCCGCCTTGTCAAACGTGTATTTTGATGGTGGTAGCGTACCATCAAAGTCTTCAACATCGAATAGATTGCCTTCAAATACCCACGGCCTTCCTTCCATCACCCGCTGTTTGTCCCTCCCATTTGTAAATTCAATCAAGAAAAAAATTCTCACCAAGAACCTTGAATGACAGATGATCATAAGGTTTCCACCACTTCAGTGAATCTTTCTTGATCGTCTCTTTGCTCACCAGCCGGTCTGCAAAAAGTTTCCCCACTATACAATTTTTGCCATACGACACCACCTCCCGCATCTCCACATTTTGGATCGTAATCTCTAGGTCTTCTCCCTCCGTAAGAGAAAAATTCTCCATCTGATAGGCCAGATCGTCAGCCATACCGCAACACAGACAAGACAAAATACTTTCACAGCCACAATGGTTGGAAAAAACTATTCCTTCTCCTTTAGTATTAAGCTAGAGAGAAAACTTTACTCATATTGTAGTTTAAACTTTAAAGCTACCAGAGGCTTCCCATAATTGTCTTATCTTAATCCCTTCTTTATTTGGGAATTTTCCATTAAAGCTAACCAATATTTAATTTTTATGCAATAAAACCTACTTATTCTTCCCTAGCATCCAATCTCTAACCACTCGCTTGTGTGCGTGTGTGTTTAAGATTCAGTTAATCAAAGAATAATTAAGGGGGGTCGATTACTGAATTAGGATCCTCTCCAGTTTAAATGAATTGGAGAATATCTAGTTAGTTATATTGGAAAAATATTTTTGTCCCCTCAAAAAGCGAAAAGACACAAATACCCCTCACATATAACTAACTGGATATTTTACAGTCCAAATAAACTGGAAATGATCATGTTCCTCTATTACTAGTTCGATTTATCAAACCCTAAGCGAGGTGTCAATTGAACTATTATGTTTTTGGTTCGATTGACCGAACATTGACTTTAACTGATTGAATTAAGTATGCCTTAAATTACTGTTTAACATCTTCTTCACACAATAACATGATAGAGTTCCGCTCCAAGAAGAAGACCATGTGATAATAGTAGTTCATGTTATCTTCTTTTGTCTTTAGGCTAAGTCCAAAGTCCAAGTCCTAGTAGTCTAATTTGAGTTGTAGTAGTAGTCCATAGTCTAGTAGAAGTCCATAGTCTGGTAGCTGTAGTAATTCTTTACATATTGGGTCTAAGTCGAATTTACTTCTACGTTTACATCTTGCATTAGTAGAATAAGTAGTATAAATAAGGAGTCATTGTAAGGATCAAGGCATTGAGAATTATTAAGCAAAAACTTGTTTGTGGTTTTTCTCCATTCCTAATTGGAATATTGTAATCTCTCTTATCCGAAATGAATTATTATTTCTATTTTCTAATATATTTCTATTCATTGTTGTGGTTCCCATCACAACACTCCTCATCCATCATTTTTTCAACTAGCATCTCACTTAGCCAACAAAATACCAATGCTTACAACAACCAAAAGGAGAGCCTCCTTCTTATCTTTTTCTTTCATGGGTATTAAATGCCCATCATTTCCCTTTCAATTCAGCCATGTACGCACCCATGTATGCATGTGATGCTCTAAATTTGTTATTTGGGAAAAATATAATTTAGCCCCCAAAACTACCTGTCATTTGCAATTTAGCCCCTCAATGTTCAAAAAGTAATAAAGTAGCCCTCCAAACTACCAATCAGTTGTAATTTGGCCACTCTGCTAGTCAACACCGTCAAATTGGATGAAAAATTCAATACGACGTCGTTTTGGAAGGTTAAATTACTAAAATGCCCTTTTAGAAAGAAAAAAATCAATAAAAAAAAAATGTCCACAAAATAGTATCGTTTTGAGAAAAAAAATTAAAAAATTAATTAAAAAACAGCGCCCCGCAAGCTCCGGCCTCACAGGGTCAGCGAACCGGCACCCCACGAGCGCCGGCCTTGCCTCGCAACCCTAACCAGTGCTTCGCAAGGTCACAACAACTGGTTTGTGGCGAAAATCTCTCTCTCTCTCTCTCTCAATTAGCTGCCCACTCGTTTTAATATTCATTTTCATTTTCCTCTCTTCTTCCTCGAGTTTTCCAGAACAAGAAGAAAGAGAGAGAGAGAGAGAGAGAGAGAGAGAGAGATTTTTGCACTTTCAAATTTGTTTCTTTGGATTTTGATTTTCACATTGATTTTCCCGGCACGTTCTTGGGAAAAATCGCAAGTTTCAGTTTCCTGTGAATATTTTGTTTTTTGGGGCAGGGAAAATCTATAGAGCTAGTTGACTACATTTTTGCTGAAGAGATCTATTCTATAGCTTTGATAGGTTGTAGGTTTTTGGGTCGCAACTGATTCTTTTCGCCGGGCCGTCAATCTTTGCGTGGTTTTCTTCAAGTGTAACATTAATGGGTTCGATTTTTCTTGTTTGAGACGCCATTGATTGTGCGAAGAAAAAGAAAAAAAGTTGAAGTTCCTCTCTCTTTCTTGTGAGACATGGAATTGTTTTGTTCTCTTTCTCTCTACGCGTGTTTTTTGCTGGGATTAGAATCGTGTAATGCTGAAGTCAAAGGTTCCTAAAATGGGTCTGACAACCTTTGTCTCAATTGGGTGTGTCTGATTTTCAACACAAATCGCCAGGAATCAAAGTTCACGGAGATCTGAATCAATATTGGCCTCGCCTCGCAACCCCAACTCAGGGTCCCCGACCCTTTACAGTTCTCGCCTCAGGGCCGTCAGCTCTCCTATCTCCAATGAACCACCGTTTTTTAATTAATTTTTTATTTATTTTTTCTAAAAAATGACGTCATTTTGGGGCTTTTCTAATTTGATTTTTTTTTTTTTCAAAAGGGCATTTTAGCAACTTAACCTTCCAAAACGACGTCGTATTGAATTTTCCATCCAATTTGACGGTGTTGACTAACGGAGTGGCCAAATTGCAACTTTTTGGTAGTTTGGGGGATACTTTATTACTTTTTGAACATTTTTTTTTGGGGGGGGGGGGGGGGTGAAATTGCAAATAGCTAGTAGTTTGGGGAGCTAAATTATATTTTTCCCTTGTTATTTTTAACCCACGCTTGCACCCTTGTTCTAGCCTAGCTCAATATTCCTCAACCAACTAAATCCCAATCCATGTCAAACTTCGATCTCTAGTTATGGTTCCATTGATGGAAATCTACCAGAAGCATGCTATTTAAAATGTGTAATAGTAAGGACCATCTTTTTATCCTCCTAAATCTAATGTGCCTTTTAAAACTACTATTAAATTTTAGATGAATCATACTTGAATTTTGATATAATGGTGATTTTAAAAGCCACATCAGCTTTAGGAGGATAGAAAGAGAATAAAAAGATGGTCCCTACCACTACTCATTTTAAATAGGCATCAACACAACTTTTTTCCTAATGATAGAATGTAGGGACAAAACTAGGAATTTTTATTGACAGGGGCTAAAGTATAAATGAGAAATATATTTAAAGAGGAGGGCCAAAAACTGAATGATAATTATATTAATATTAAATATAAAATCAACATATAAAAAATAAAATTAGTGTTCGCAAGTGAGCTCGAGATCGGCTCGTATAAGCTCGGCTCATGCTCAACTTGATTATTAAATGAGGCGCTTTGTGGACATAAATCCTGGTTCGAATATTAAATGAAGCAAGCTCGGGCTCGCGAGCAAGGCTCTACAGCCTCTACTTGCTTATTAGGCTTGACTCGTATATTTTTTATTAAGTAAAAAATAACAATATATAGTCAATATTACTCAATAATAACAAATATACTAATATACTATATAACTTATTTTTATTTTGTTATTTATATATGTGGCATTTGTGTATATGTATGTATATATTATATAAACACATATAAGAAATATAGAATATATATAGTAAAAAATAATAAATATTTGATATAATGATTAATTATTATATCATATGATATAACTTTATAATTTATTATGCCATCAACCATTTAATCAAAGCATTATTAGATACTTTATACTTAGAAAACGTATATCATATGATCTTAGATCTAAAATAATATTATTATATTAACATGAATTGTGATTTGTGAGATATATGATCATTTAATTTAAATATGAGTGTATGACCATTAGATCGTTAGGAATTTAGGACTTAGGAGTTTGAGCATTACCATTAAATAATAAGTTCAATTCAAAAAAAAAAGAAAAGAAAAGATAATAAGTTAATATGATAATAATTTAAATCATTAATCATAGGATATAATTTAATGAGATCATATGATTATATAATATCAAATTGAGTAATTGACATTGGATTCAACAATGTGTTACTTTTTTATTTTTTATTTTATTTTTATTTTTTATTTACGAGTGATTCGGTGTTAGACACCTACATCCACCATTCAAAATACCCCTAAGGGCTATATTTTTGAGAAAAAGATTGAATATATCATATATCAAATCAAAGATTGAGCAGATTGCTCTATCAAAATTACATTACGGATAATCAGGAGATTCCTCCAACCAAAGTTTATCAATGAAATTCTGTTTTGCCACTTTTGCTAGCCTATGAGCTGCTGAATTGGCATCTCTTCGTGTATGTTGACACTGCCATCCTCTAAAAGATTTAAGAATTTGTTGCGTATCTGTCACTATGTGCCCATGTGGAGTCACGTTTTTGTCTGTTGAACAGATTGTATCCACAACCACTTTTGTTATTTATAACCACAATTGAAGTACTAATGTATTTTTTGAACAATGTTTTGACCATTTTTTGAAAAAAAGAATTTGAACCATTTTTTGAACAAATTTTTAACCATTTTTTGAACCATTTGTAACAATTTTTTAAAACTGATCCATACGATGTTGTTTTACACTTAAACGATTTTTTTTCTTAAAAAAAAATAAGTTGAAGGGAAAACTACGTTGTTTTGCAATTCTATATATTCATATGTTCTTCCTAAACCTAAGCCTAAACGAAAATCACTCAGCATCTCACCGTCTCCCGCTCACACTATCTCTTCTCTCTTATCTCTCTCGCTGCCATCCTTGCCTCACCATCTCTGGCCGATTTGGTGGATCTCGGTGGTAAGGTCCACCAGCTCCCATGCTCTGTCAAGTACGACAACCCTTCCTCTGTTTCCCACTATTTCAAACCCAAACCCATTGGTAATCTCCACCATTTCTCCCTCTCTCTCTCTCTCTCTGTCTCTATGCTTTTGTAACATTCTCTGAAATTTGTGCTCTTTGGTAAATGGAAAGGGATTGAGGTGGAGGGGTTAGAGTTGCGAGAAGCCTATTTTAGAGGAAGGAAGTTGCAGGGGGAACAACCATTCCAATTCCACAAGGTATTTTGTTCTCGAGCCCGAGCTCGACCAAAATAGACGAGCTTCAAGCTCGAGCAAGGCTCCAATCCTGTCGAGCCGAGATCGAGATTGATTTTCGAGCTCGAGCCTGACCCTACAGTAAATGAGCTAAGCCCGAACAAGGTAAGCTCACTCAGGTTTGGCTCGTTTATACCCATACATTCATTGTTAAGAAAACATAAGCAAAATAATAGATATAAAATAATTGTTTCTTCAAATATTTCAATTTTCAATTTAATCACCTACTAAAATAGAACTTGATGTTCTTTTAAATCTTTAAAATTATCTATGATTGAAAGTGGTGTTGGCAACTAGAAGGAAACAAGTGGGTGCTAATATAGCAGATTAACGGATTTTAGTTAACTTGTTTAACCGTATGAATCGAAATTATATATATATATTTACCTTAAAGAGTAGGGGTGTCAAGGCTGTTACGGTTAGCGGTTGTTGGCAATAACCGCTATCCGTAACCGCCTTAGCGGTTAGTAGATTTCACTAACCGCAACCGCTAACCGCCTAGCGGTTAGTGAAATAGATAACCGCCCGCTAACCGTTTTTTCAAAATTGTTTTTTTTTTTTTGGGCTTTTTGGACGTTTTTGGGCTTTCTTTAGGGCTTTTTGGGCTTCTTTTTATCTTTTTTTTTTTTTTTTTGTATTTTTGTATTTTTAGTGTAATAATGCTTTAATTAAATTGTAGTTATAAGTAATATATTGTTTAATTCAATTGAATCAATTGTGATTATCATTGTACATGAATCATATGATTAACTTGTAGACTTATGACTTATGAGTTATGTCATATTATATATGTATTATTTATTATTATATAATCATATGATTTAATGATCAATTCATCATGTGATATAATCATATCAATTATAGTGATAATATATAAATAACTAAAATTATAATGATAATACATTAATACTTAAATTATGTTTATAAGTAACACATTGGTCATTGTTTAATCCAATGTTAATTACTTAATTTGATATTATACAAATCATATCATCATTGTAGATTAATAATATGATTCACTTGAAGTATTGAATAAAGTATTTGAATTGTCATTGAATCATATGATTAAGTATTGATATTATACATTTATATTATTCATATGCATATGTAGACTTATATAGACTTATAACATATATAGACTTATAAGTTTATAACATATATTGGAAATAAGTCTTTAGATATTTAATTGTTGTATTAGTATGAATTGGTATACTTATGAGTTATGTCATATTATATATGTATAATTTGTTATTATATAATCAATTGATCATGTGATATAATCATATAAATTATAGTGATAATATATTAATACTCAAATTGTGATTTAATTATTTTTTAAAAAAATTGTGATTTAATGATCAAGTGATTATGTTATATGTATAAATATTTTTATAATTATAATTATAAAAATATATTATATAAAAATGCGGTGAGCGGTGTCGGTTAGTAAACCCAATAACCGCTAACTGCTAACAGTCAGGCGGTTATAGCGGTTAACGGTTAGCGGGCGGTTAAAACACCCCTATTCGTCACTTTTTAAAATCCAGAGTTATTTATCAAAACCTCAAACAATTAGGACCAAAAATACATTTATTAATACCAAAAATATTTGTCTAGCTAGGTCAAGTACATAACTGTACTTGGTATTATAAGTCATAAATATGATACAAATATTTTATCTATTCTAGTTAATATGTACCAATTAATATTTTCCTGCAGAAAAAATTGAGAATATTATCATTTATTAAGAATAACCTATATATGCTTATGTATTATGAAAGATGGACCTACGAGAGTTAATGGAGATTTTATTTTATAATATATCTAGCCCCTAAATAAACCTCCTAATTCCACTTATTTGTAGAAATGCATTATTAAAATCTGTTATAATATTAAATCAACTTTAACCGTATTAAAACTTTAATTTGACATATATAGAAGCGTCCAATAACTTAACCGACCTATCTCTCTAGGAAACCCTATATATATATATAGCTTTTCACAGCCGATCGACCTACTTTGTATTTGCTTCTCTCTCTTTCTTTCTTGTTTTTCTTCTTTAATTTCTCTGCGGTTTCAAGCAATGGTCTTTGTTGAGCGGAAGAGAAAGCCATAAAGGCCAACGATGATAACTCGGAGAGGTTTCTCTCCATGGCCAGCGACTTGATCTTCTCCATGGACGATCCTGATGAAGTTATGTACATCTCAAGGTTTTGTTCTTTTCATGCATTTATTTTATGGGTTTGCTTCAGATTATTTGCGCATGCAAATTGATGCTTTTTTTTTCTTTTTTTTTTTTTCCTTTCTTTTTTCTTTTTTGTGAAACTATATAAATATATATATGATTCTCGACGTGTTACAGATTATATCTGGAGCTTTATTTATTTATTTATTTGTCTGTTTTTTAGACTGTCTTTCATTGTTTTAGAATGATAACAAAACCGTCTAATTTACACATATATTCGCATGCATGTGGAGAGCATATAAACAGGTATTTTCTGAATTCTTGATTGTGAATTGTTTTGTGGATTTTGTAGTCAATTTATACACGTTTGCCTTTGTAGTTACATCATGGAAAGTAGATACAAACTAGTTTCTGAATATTTTTGTTTCCTTCTTGACATATTCCTAGCCGTTTGAGTTTCCTTGGATAGAGGTAGCCGTTGCTTGTGTTGAAATAATGATTATGCGGAAATAATAGCAGCAACAATGTAGAAAATAAACACAAAGATGTACGGGTGGTTCGGTGTTAGACACCTACGTCCACCACTTGGAATACCCCTAAGGGCTACATTGTGTTCATTAACTTTTATTTTTTATTTTATTTTTTACAATACAAAAGTCCCTATTTATAGGGCAATGTCTAAATACAAGTATAGTAATCAAATCACATTGATTTGATTACATTCCCAATATTTGATTACAATCAACCCATAAATAGATGATATTTGATACCAGCATAATTATGGAATATATGGAAATATTATATATTTTTTTATATATTCTAACATCTCCTCTCAAACTCAATGTGAAATATTTTGGAACTTTGAGTTTGAAATCAGAAACAATGATGACGGCGGTGGTGGAGGCGGGGAACGAGCCGTAGATGATGATGACTGCTGGAGGAGATAGAGGCTCGCGGGCGGCCAACGATGGCGGCAAGTGGCTGGTGAATGCAGATTCAAAAGGGCCGACAACGGGACAGGGTTGACAATGAGCCAAACTTGAAAAGGGGCCGACGATGGGCCAAAATCCAAAAGGGGCCGACAATGTGCCAGGACTGACAATGAGCCAAACTTCAAAAAGGGCCGACAATGGACAGGGCTGACTAGGGCCAAAACATAAAAAGGGCCAACTTGGGCCAAAATTAAAAAATGCCAACATGGGTCAAGGCCGATTATGGCCAAAAATAAAAAGAAAATGAGCCCACTTGGGCAGTTATCATATCGGCGCACCGAACCTGACTGGTGCGTGGTGTGGTCACTTTTGTGCGTCAATGAAATTGAAGGCCACAAGAAAGTGGCTCTGATATCATGTTGAAATAATGATTATGCAGAAATAATAGCAGAAACAATGTAGAAAATGAGTGAAACTTCAAAATGGTATCAAAGCCACTTTCTTGTGGCCTTCAACGTCATTGACGTTTTCGGGTGTTCTCTCCAACAATCTCATTGTTCCGCTACATCCACCTGCCACGCTCCATGCATCACCACGCACTGGTCAAGTTCGGTGCGCCGATCTGATAACCGCCCAAGTTGGCTCATTTTCTTTTTATTTCTGGCTCAAGTCGGCCCTGGCCCATAGTCGGCCTTTTTTATTTTTGGCCCAAGTCGGCACTTTTAAAGTTTGGCTCTTTGTCAGCCCTAGCCTGTTGTCTGCCCCTTTTAAATTTTTGCCCGTCGCCCCTTTTGAAGTTTGGCCCGTTGTCGACCCTTTTGAATCTGCATTCACCAACTGCCACCTACCACCGTCGCTGGCCGCCTGCTAGCCTCTAGCTCCTCCAGCAGTCTCCACCATCTACGGCTCGTTCCCAAATTCTGCCACCACCGTCATCATTGTTTCGGATTTCAAACTCAAGGTTCTAGAATATTCCACCTTGAGTTTGAGAGGGGATGTTAGAATATATGGAAAATATATAAAATTTTTCATATATTCCATAATTAGGTTGATATCAAATATTCTCTATTTATGAGTTGATTGTAATCAAATATTGGGATTGTAATCAAATCAAGGAGATTTGTTTACTATACTTCAAGATATAAAATAAATTACTATATTTTCCATAAAAAAATAAATTAATGAGCACAATGTAGCCCTTAGGGGAATTCGTAGGTGTCTAATACCGAACCACCTGAAGTTCTTTGTGTTCATTCTCTCTCTTACTTCCGCTCGATATTCTCACATCATCATTATCTCAACATGGTGTCAGAGACTATATATTACAACAGCTTGATTTTGTGTTTCCTTAAATGTGAAAGCTAGCCACCGAGAAGTTTAAAACTTTTTTGATGAGGGGGATTGGCTAGTAAGCAAAAGCTTAAAAACCTAATGAGAGAGATTGGCATGTATATCAAATCAAAAGTTAAGATTAAACTTCGCTTGAACTTGTTTCCTTGGATTCGGGCTTTACACAATTATTCTTGCAAGAATTTTTGCCCAGACTATATTAGTCTTGACATCTTCAACTTTCAAGACTTAACATACAAGGTCTTTGGGTATAATCCCACAATGGTGGCAAGTAGGAACAAACTTGGCTTGAATTTATTTCCTTGGATTCGGGCTTTACACAATTATTTTAGCTAGAATTTTTGCCCTTATCCAAGTAAACTGTATTAGTCTTGACATCTTCAACTTTCACTGGCTTAACATACAAGGTCTTTCTTTTAATATTAAAAGCATGTGAAGTAGAGGCACTAAAGTTATCAACTATCATACTAGGCTGGTTAGAAACCGATTCTTGAGCACAAAACAAGTTTCTCATATTATCGCATGAGAGTCTATGTAAGAGTTCCTTAGAATCTTTTAATTCATTCTCAAGAGATATGTTCTTTTCAGTAAGCATAGTATTTTTAGATTTTAAAGAGTTAATTACAACATGTGATTCACACAATTTAGTAGTCAAAGACTCTTTTTCATGCTCAGCATCATTAAGCTTTTTAGAAATTTTTTTGTTCATTTTTCTCAATTTGGAATACTCCTCATAGCTAGAGAGTGTTGTAAGCATCTTGAAGATTACCCTTTCATACAGAATTGAGAAGTATTCATAGCATAAAGGGATCAAGGATCTCACTCAGGAATTTAATCCAAACAGAGTGAGCCTGCTATGGTATTAATTGAAAATATAGTATACGAGACTCCAAATAACACCTAGAAGTGGGTTGAATAGGTGTTTATCAATTAACGCAGAATTTAAAAATTATTAACAACACAAACAATCACCAAATAGATGGAAAGCGATAAATCAATCAACATAGATATATTGGAAACAAAGTGTCTTAGTACATGGAGGAAAAAACTCTGTTTTCTCTGGAAATATTGCTTCCAATCTCTTTCAAATATCTTTCTTAGAAGTCCCCTTAAATAGACTTCAAGAAAACCTAATACAAACTGAAATAGGAAGAAAACCTAATACAAACTGAAATAAGGATTCATCTAGATTTTTGTCCTTATATTGGAGGACAATTTTGGCAAAGTAAACGTTCGAATTAGGAAAATTATATTTACAATAGATTTGTCAAATTTTGAGTTAGCTTTCTAATGCCGCTAATTGTACCCCAATCCAATACTCGAACCAAAAGTTATGATTGAAACACTGAGACATGTGCAAAATAAAGAATTCAATCAAATCCGATTTCAACTTCAATTAATGAAATTCTGATTCGTTCCTTTCTTTGATTGACTAAACTTTACCACATCATATTGGAGATTAAGATTAACCAATATGATTAACCACATCATATTGGTTGTCCTCACACAACACCTCATATGTACGCTCTTCAGATGCTATTACATATGAGCTTCTCTGGAAGTCCATCCATGGGCTGATACGCTAAGATGACGTAAAAGGCATTTCTCCTTTGCTATGAGATGTCCTCCTTTCAGATGGTGTTTTTTGCTTCATAGATTACACAAGGATTTTCTAAAGGGATAGAGGAGATGTGGTTATGTATCAAATCCAAGTTTTTGCTTCAATTATATTTGATATGATTGTCAAGTAACTCTATGTTGGCGTGGTCATCATTGATACAAAACCACATCTCATATATTGTGACGACCTGCTTGATTAAAACGAGACTATTTAAAAATCCTCCAAATCATTATGATTTCAAGCTTGGAATCCAATGGGTAGGACAAAACCTTAAACAGAAGCTAAAGATTTTAACAATATAACAAAATCCCATTCAAGAACCCTAATTTTCGGACCCAAATCAATGCCCTACAAATCCAAACCATTTATAGCTTCTAATCTCACAAACATAACAAAAATTACAAGAAAAGACTAGAGTTTTTACCTCACAAGCACCCTTGGCCGAATCCCCCCTAAAATTCGTCACTTTCCTCTTCTTTTTTTTTTTTTTTTCTTCTTCTTCTCCTTTCTTTCTCACGGCAACAGCTCCCTCTCTCTCACTCAAGTTCGTTCTCTCTTCCACTAGGCCATGTGTATGTGTGTGTGGGAGAAGAATGAGTGAGACAAAGGAGGAGAAATGGGGAAAAAGGGGGGGGGGGGGGGGGGGGGAGAAGTGGGCTGCTGCAGGTGGGCCCACCAAAAGACTTGTATTTTTTTTTTTTTTTTTGCATTTTTCTTTTAAAACTAAGGAGATAAGGTATCTCCAATGGCCAATGACAAATTGACATGTGGCATGGAATAAGATTCTATTTCTATTTTGATGCCCCAACTATTTAGAATTGCAAGATTTACCCCCCACTACCTTTAATTCATCTTTCTTAATTTATATTTCACCCCTACCATTTATTTCAACTACAATTTACCCATACATATAATTATTTACAACACTAGGAATTATTATCCTAATACCATTAACCCATTTTATTATATCTATTATTCTAAATCATCCCATGTGCAATTTATCTCATTAATTAATTTAGATTACTATGAAATTATTAATAATAAACTTAATAATTATCTTGGGCGTTACATCCCTCCCTCCTAATAAAAATTTTGTCCACGAAATTTAGATCATACATCACTAACATGTTCACAACCAAGGCATACTTTGACGAAGCATTTATATAGTATTTTAAAATATGAACATACCTAGGTTCACGCAAACAATTGAGGATATTGCTCGCGCATATCCCGCTCGAGCTCCCACGAAGCTTCCTCGACATTATGGTTTCGCCACAACACCTTCACTAGTGGTATAGTCTTGTTCCTCAATTGTTGCTCCTTATGGTCAAGAATTCGAACCGGAACCTTTTCATAAGTCAAATCCAGTTAAATATCAAGTGGCTCATAGCTAATTATATGCAATGGGTCGTGTACACATTTCCGTAACTGAGATACATGAAACACATCATGTATTCCAGTCATACTAGGTGGTAACTCAACTCATATGCCACGGGGCTAACAATACCAGTCGCTTGGAATGGCCCAACATACCTTGGACGGAGTTTCCCTTTCTTGCCAAATCTTACAACACCCTTCATCGGCGACACCTTGATATACACAAGGTCACCAATCTCAAACTCAAGCTTGCGACGATGCTTGTCCGCTTAACTCTTTTTCCTACTTTGAGCGGTAAGCATTCTCTTTTGGATTAGTGCAACCTTATCTTTTGTGTCTTGTATCATTTCTGGACCCAAAAGTTGTCTTTCACCGACTTCATCCCAATACAAGGGCGATCTACATTTATGCCCATACAATGCTTCATATGGTGCCATACCAATAGTCGCTTGGAAACTGTTATTGTAAGCGAACTCAACTAACTAGTGGTATGTATTTTATCCAATTGCCTTTGAAATCTAGCAAGCATAACCTCAACATATTTTCGAGGGTTTGAATAGTCCTCTCAGATTGTCCATCGGACTGTGGATGATATGCTGTGCTAAAGTGCAATTTAGTCCCCATACCCTCTTGCAAACGTTCCCAAAACTTCGATGTGAACCGCGAGTCTCGGTCCGACACGATAGAAATTGAAACTCCATGCAATCGGACTATCTCACGAACATATAATTCTGCCAACTTCTCCAAAGAGTCTGTGATCTTGATTGGGAGGAAGTGAGCACTCTTCGTCAACCTGTCAACAACCACCCATATAGCATCTTGTACACTAGGCACCCTAGGTAACCCAACCACAAAATCTATAGCGATTTGGTCCCATTTCCACATCGGGACATCAAGTGGCTGAAGTGGCCCTGCCGGCTGCTGATGTTCTGCTTTCATAAGTTGGAACGAAGGACATCGTGCAACATACTCGGCTACATTGCGCTTCATGCCACGCCACCAAAACTTCTTCTTCAAGTCTTGGTACATCTTTGTATTCCTAGGGTGAATTGTATACCGTGTTTGATGTGCTTCATCAAGGATTTCTCTCCTTAACTCGGCGTCATTTGGTACAACTGTCTGGCCATCTTTGGTCTTCAACATACCCTCACAGGTGATTTGAAATTCTAGGGCTTCTCCATTCCTAGCTTCTTTTATAAGCTCTTTCAGCTCTTCATCATTCTCTTGTGCTAATCTGATTCTTTCTCAAGTTAACGGTTGCACCACCAAAGCTGCAAGGGTTGGTGATTCACCGACCAATGTACTATTAATTTGTACCACAGCAAATTGTTGCGCCAACTCATCAAGGGTTGTAGATATATTAACCTCTGCATCACGGGATTTTCGGCTTAGCGCATCAGCCACAACATTGGCTTTACCGGGATGGTAAAACACTTGACTATCATAATCCTTTATCAACTCTAACCACCTTCTTTGTCTCATATTCAGATCTTTCTATGTGAAGAGGTACTTGAGACTCTGGTGATCAGTGTGAATCTCACACCACGCACCATAAAGATAATGCCTCCAAATCTTCAAGGCATGAACCACTGCTACTAGCTCCAAGTCATGAGTAGGATAGTTCTTTTCATGATCTTTCAGTTGTCTTGAGGCATATGCTACAACTCTGCCCTCTTGCATTAACACGCATCCCAATCCCTTCCGCGATGCATTCGTATAGACTACATACCCAATAGATTCGGTAGGTAGAGTAAGCACATGTGCTGTCACCAACCTCTGTTTCAGTTCTTGGAAGCTTGCTTCACATTCATCGCTCCATACATATGGGGCATTCTTCCTTGTAAGAGCGGTAAGAGGCCCTGACAAAGCAGAGAATCCTTTAATGAATCTTCGGTAGTAACCATCTAATCCCAAGAAGCTACGAATCTCCCGAGCATTTGATGGTCTTTCCCATTCTACAATTGCTTCGATCTTCCTTGGATCCACTGAAACCCCATCTTTAGAGATCACATGTCCCAAAAATGCTACTTCTTCTAACTAGAATTCACACTTCTTAAGCTTGGCATATAACTTCTTTTCTTTTAGTACTTCCATCACTGTCTTAAAATGCTCTTCATGCTTTACATGATTTGCCGAATAGACTAAGATGTCATCAATGAATACGACAACAAATGAGTCTAGGTACTTATGGAATACTCGATTCATCAAATTCATAAATACCGACGGTGCATTCGTCAAACCAAATGGCATAACCAAGAATTCATAGTGGCCATACCTTGCAAATAGCTGTCTTCGGCACATCTTCGTCCCGTACCCTAAGCTGATGATATCCCGATAGGAGGTCTATCTTCGAGAATACCGAAGCACCCTTGAGTTGGTCAAACAAATCATCAATTCGAGGCAAATGGTACTTATTCTTAATTGTTACCCGGTTTAATTCCCGATAGTCTATGCACAACCGCATAGAACCATCCTTCTTCTTCACAAACAAAACTGGTGCTCCCCATGGAGACACACTTGGACGAATAAAACCTCGATCTAACAACTCCTGTAGTTGCTCCTTTAACTCTTTCAATTCAGCTGGAACCATACGGTATGGTGCTTTGTGATTTGGTTGAGCCCCAGGTATTAAGTCAATGGTAAACTCGACCTCACGGTCCGGAGGCAAACCCGTAGCCTCAGCAAACACATCTGGATAGTGACATACTACAGGTATATCTTCTAGTTTCTGTTCAACCTTGGGCTTAGCTAACACATAAGCCAAGTAAGCTTGAGCACCTTCCCTGACATCCCTTCTTGCTTGGACTGCTGAGAGAAGTGGCGGAGTAGCTCGTACACTAGATCCACAAAATCTGAATTTTTCATTACCACTTGTATGGAACACTATTTCCTTCTTCCGACAATCGATCTTGGCTCCATACTTTGCAAGCCAATCCATACCAAGAATGATATCGAATCCAAGCATCCCAAACACCGCTAATTTAGCCGGTAGAGTCCTCCCTCCTACAAGAATAGGACAATTCTCTACACATTTCCTACATGTCACTGCACTACCAATAGGTGTAGACACACTTATGTTTCGCTCTAGTGATCTTGTACTCAAATTACATAGCTTCACATATGTGGATGAAATGAATGAATGTGTGGCACCCGAGTCAAACAATACACAAGCAAGCTTACCATACAAAGGAATAGTACCTGTGACGACATTGACGTTGTTCCCTTCAGTTGCAACATTTTCTAGAGTAAGAGAGTAGACACGTGCCTGAGCAGGTCGCTTGGGCTGAAAACTGGCGGCTAGTGCTTTTTGACCCTCTGTAGTACCCATAGGACAGTCCTTGACGTAGTGGCCAGTCTTCCCACACCGGAAACAGCTACCAGTCCCTACCCTGCATACTCCATGATGAGGCTTACCACACTTGCTACAGGGGCGATTCTTCTGGCTTCCATAGCTCTGAGGAACACTTCTTTTCATAAATGCCCTTGAACTACTACCACCCACAACTTGCCTCTTGGGTGGAAACGCAGTTTGAGGCATTGATCTCTTCTTCTGTACATACTCTGTAGCTGCTTCCTAAATAGCTTTCTCAGCTATCATGGTGGTGTGTACAGCCCTCGGGTATTCTTTGATTTCGAGGATAGAAATCCTCTCCTTGATGCGCGTCGATAAACCATCTAAGAACTTTTCAGCTTTGGCCCGTTCATTAGGGATAAGAGTGGGGGCATACCTCAACAATTCCATGAACCTTGTGGAGTATTGGGAGACAGTCATGTTGCTCTGGGTGAGGGTTAGGAATTCCTTGGCCCACAGCTACTGTTGGACACGAGGAACATATTGATCGTAGAACTTCTCTTTAAAGTGCGCCCATGTTATTGGGACACCCTCTCCTAACTGTTCTTTCAGATTGGCCTTTGTGGGATCCCACCACCTGGATGCTTCACCTGTGAGTTTCAAACCCCATACTCTACCATCTCTGCATCTGTACACTTAAGGGCTACCATAAACTTTTGTGTTGTTTCAAACCAGTAATCAGCTTCCCTAGGGCCATCATGCCTTGCAAATGCTTGTGAGTTGTGCTTAAAGAAGGTCTCTGAAGGACACCCTTCTCTTCTCTCCTGGCGTTGACCATTGGCCATAATCTCAGCCATACAACGCGCTACCTCTTCCAAGGAGTGTGCTATCTCAAGAACATCCGGCGGTGGAGGAGGAGGGGGAGGTGGAGGTGGTGGAGGCGGTAACCTTTCACCACGATCCTGTATAATCCTCAGCCTCCCATAACGACTTGGCGGTCGTCTCGGTGGCATCAGTCTGCGAGATTATGCAGGTCAGTGCAAAAGGAACCACATAGACAACAACAAATCGCAACTAAGCACATAAAGCAAATCTACGATACACCCACACAAACAAAACAATCATAATCTCATAAAAGTTTCGACTTATTAGATTTTCTTGAAACTTTTAAAATTCCTATAGCTCTGGCGTTATTCTTAAACTAACACTAGACTCAACTTTATGAACCTAGCTGCTCATGATATAATAGTCACTATGGTAGCAAGTTCCCTAAAAAACTTGGTACCATTCGCTCTGATACCAATTTCTATGACGACCCGCTTAATTAAAACGAGACTATTTTTAAATCCTCCAAATCATTATGATTTCAAGCTTGGAATCCAATGGGTAGGACAAAACCTTAAAGAGAAGCTAAAGATTTTAACAATATAAAAAAATCCCATTCAAGAACCCTAATTTTCGGACCCAAATCAAAGCCCCACAAATCCAAACCATTTCTAGCTTCTAATATCACAAACATAACAAAAATGACAAGAAAAGACTAGAGTTTTTACCTCACAAGCACCCTTGGCCGAATCCCCCTTAAAATTCGTCACTTCCCTCTTCTTTTTTTTTTTTTTTTTTCTCCTTTCTTTCTCACGGCAGCAGCTCCCTCTCTCCCACTCAAGTTCGTTCTCTCTCCCACTAGGCCATGTGTATGTGTGTGTGGGAGAAGAATGAGTGAGACAAAGGAGGAGAAATGGGGAAAAAATGGGGGGAGGGGGGGGGGGGGGGGGAAGTGGGCTGCTACAGGTGGGCCCACCAAAAGACTTGTATTTTTTTTTTTTTTTGCATTTTTCTTTTAAAACTAAGGAGATAAGGTATCTCCAATGGCCAATGACAAACTGACATGTGGCATGGGATAAGATTCTATTTCTATTTTGATGCCCCAACTATTTAGAATTGCAAGATGTACCCCCCACTACCTTTAATTCATTTTTCTTAATTTATATTTCACCCCTACCATTTATTTCAACTACAATTTACTCATACATATAATTATTTAGCACACTAGGAATTATTATCCTAATACCATTAACCCATTTTATTATATCTATTATTCTAAATCATCTCATGTGCAATTTATCTCATTAATTAATTTAGATTACTATGAAATTATTAATAATAAACTTAATAATTATCTTGCGCGTTACGTATATCCCTTTAGGAAATCTTTTTGTAATCTACGAAGCAAAAACACCCTCCAAAGGGAGCATGGCTAATGTGAGGTACCTTCTACGTCATCTCAGTGTTTCAACCATAACTTGAAAGGACTTCCCGAGAAGCTCATCTATAATGGCATCTGAAGAGTGTACAAATGAGGTATTGTGTGAGGACAATCGATACACTCATTTGCAAGTTTGTCTTATGTACATACAAACGAGATATCCAAAGAAGAACTATAAGATGTGGTTAAGCTTAATCACTTATATAATGTGGTTAAGTTTAATCAATGAAGGAAATAAACAAATCAGAATTTCATTAATTAGAATTAAAATTGGATTGGATTCAATTCCTTATTCTACACAAGTATTAGTGTTTCGACCATAACCTTAGACTCCAGTATTATATTAGGGTAAAATCAACGGTATTAGAAATTTAACGCAAAATGTGACAAATCTCTCACAAATACGATTTTCTTAATTCAGATGCTTACTATGCCAAAATTGTCCCGCAATATAAAAATGAAAATCTAGACGAATCATATTCCGATTAGTACTACGTTTTCTTCCTATTTAAGCTTGTATTAGGTTTTCTTGAAGTCTATTTAAGAGGACTTCTAATAATGAAATTTCAAGTGGATTGGACGCAATACTTCCGAAGAAAACATAATTTTTTCCTCCATATGATAAGAGAGAATAGTCTTTTGGATCTTTGAAAGATGAACAAGTAAAGCATAGTTATAGCAATGCATATGATTTATTAGTCTTATGGATAAACATAGTAACAAGATTTTAAAACAAATAACAGTCATACAAACCATCAGACTATAAGAATTAATCATTGAATAAAACATCAATCTTTTATTGCAATTTGCATATTTTACAATATCCAATCTATCCTCAGAAAATCTCTATTTTCATATTTTTTACATAGTCTGTATTATATGATTTTATGACATCTTCTTGGAATCTTCATTCCACCTTCATACTTCATAGTCTATGTTTTCTTTTCTTGGTTTTCTAGTTTCCTGGAACTTTTGCAAAATGAATTTTAGACATGAATTAGTACCAAATTCACACACTAGGAATTTTGGTAGATTCTTACTAAAACATATACCCTTTTAAAACAAATACCTTTACCTGAATGTTTGAATGTCACATACTAAGGGCATTTTCTCAACCAGTGACCATCCTCTTTACAAGCGACAAATCCTTTTAGACTTGCCCTGGGATTTCTTCATGGTTTTATTGATACCCTTGGCAAAAGTATTGCCATATGTCTTGGACTCACACTTCTCTTTGCCTTTTGGCTTTGAGCAAGAAGAGCTACCAATCACCACACTGGACCTTTGTTCCACCATGCTTTCCGCCGCATTACTCTTTAATTTAGAAGAAGTGCAAAACTCTTTGCCTTTAATACTACACTTGAATTTCTCATAACAATGTATAACATAATTCAGGATCTTATCAATCCTAGATTGACTATCCAATCTAGCATCAAGTAGACCAAGCTCTTTCATTTTGACTATTTGACTATCAACTAAAATTGAGTCAGCCATTTCGGTATTAGAATCCTGTTTGGGAACATGATAATTCTTCCCAAACTTCGCTTCCAGATATTTTAGCATATCTGAAGCCTACTCAAAGTTTTTCAACTTCTCATAAAACTCAGGTGTTAATGGTGTCAAGATAAATTCTCTTACCACATCATTAATACCCTCCCATTGACCATATGCCACTGCACAATCTTCAATGGAGTCTAGAGTAGGTTTTTCTGGTTGTGCTTACACAAGATTGTGCCCCTCAATTGTCACAGACAAGTTATATTCTTGTCTCGAATCTTCATATGATAACTCAGCAATGATAGAGATAAGACCAACAACCTAGATCCATATACATTGCCTACGTATTCTATTTTGTTGGTCCTATATCTGTCATAACTGCGTTTGCTGGGATCTATGCGTATATTTGTGAAGGTAAACTTCAAAAATTTTCTTTTTATATGCAACGGATTAAAACGATCCCCAAGATATTTTTCCATTAAGATAAACATGTATTTAGATCTTAAGCAAACATATAAGTTATAATTACTTACATGTTGATTCGGCATCTCCTAGGCATGAGGTCATAGAATTGTCCTTTGATTCTTCTCACATTGTTGGATTTAATAATTGAAGTTGCAACATGCTTGCAAACTTCATGTATTCATCCAAACTCATATCGCCTTCATTGCATTCCTCGTGTTCTTCGCGTTCTTCGTTTTCCTCATGAACTTCAAGAACATCTTTATGTTCTTCGCCAATTTCACGAACACTTGATCTCACATCAAGAATTTAAATATTTTCCATCAAATGGTTTAAAGAGTTCTCCGTAAGATCTTCTCTTTGATGACTGTGAGTGTGGGCTCACAATGTTTTTCTCAAGAATAAAAGAAGAACTAGAAAGCATAAACTAGGAATCAAAATTCCCAAGGTGGCCGTGTATCAACTCTAGGGGAAGAATGAGGTTGTATTTTTGTCTCTCACAAAAATCACAAGCTCCAAGCCAAATGTATAAATTATGCTTTCACCTGCTCCTCTATTTATAGTACTAGGTGCGTTGGAGAAGATAGAGTTCTAATTGAAGTGAGACTGAAACTCAAAATCCCAGCCCTTATCATACCACACGGCCAAGGGAGAAAATTCATTTCTTGCCCTTGTGTGGTACACGGCCATGGGGAGATTTTGACCATAGGGGAAGGAGCTTTTATGCCCCTTTTTAGGTTGGGTTGCTGGATACGGGATCCTCGTAGTAGGCTGGACCAACATCCAGCAGAGACGGCAACCTTTCCAATGCTCCTTTAAATAACTTTAGCCCTTTGAAAAAAGGTTGTGAACAAAGTGACAGTTAGAAAATTCTTTGGTTCAACTACGAAATGATTCCACGAAAGGGTAAAAATGTAATAAGCACATCATGAGGATTGATTTGATTAAATCAAAAATAATCATTAGAGAGCAGTCACAATTCTTTAGTGAAAATAATTGTGATTAAAATAGTATGTGTGATATGATCTTGAGAGATATATTTACAGGTTTATTAAGCTAATGATATTTTACCATAGGTCCCTCTTTGAATTAATATAAATTGACTGAGAAAATATATTATTCCTCAAGTATTTATTTATTTACTGTGATGTTTTATTGAATAAAACATGAGCCAAAAGATTTAATCTTGTTGGTTAGTTGGATAAATAAATTAAATAGAAGCATTGAGCTTATGATTTAATTCCAACAGGCTAATGAATTAAAATAAGCCTTGGGCTTGTCTTTTTAATTCATTGGGCTTGTTAAATGACTATGAGCTACATGAAATTAATTCCAAAGGGCTAAAGTTATTTAAATGAGCATCGGGCTTGAGGATAAAACCCAAGCCCAAGTATTTTAAATGAAGTGGAAGTGGGTTAGGGCTAGAAGCCCTAGTCTAGACTCATGGGGAGAATTAATCTCCACATGGCCGTGTACCACACAAGGGCAAGGGAGGAATTTCCTCCCTTGGCCGTGTGGTATGATAAGGGCTAGGATTTTGAATCTCAGTCGCACTTCGATTAGAACTCTGGCTTCTCTACAGAACCTAGTACTATAAATAGAGGAGCCAGTGAATGCATACTTTACACATTGGGCTTAGAGCTTGTGATTTTTGTGAGAGACAAAAACACAACGTCACTCTTCCCCTAAAGTTGATACACGGCCACTAATAAGAGCCGAAAGTTGCACATTCAAGCCCCTTAACTCACATATGTTAATTCCTTAGCATTTTTATTTATTTGATTTTGTTTTGTTTGAGTGTTTTCAGGTTCTGAAGGAAAAATACAATTAATTCCATTAATTTTTGGGTTAAAGCACACTTTGAGAAGACCTAGAAGATGTGGTTAAGCTTAACCAATCATAATAAATTACCTATATGATGTAGTTAAGTTTAATCAAATCAAGGAAATGATTAAATCGGAATTTCTCTAATTGGAGTTAAAATCGGATTGAATTAAATTTCAGATTCTGTACATGTCATAGTATTTTGACCATAACTTTCGGCTCAAGTATAGGATTAAGGTCAAACAAGCAGCATTGGAAAGCTAACTTAACATTATACAAATCATTAGGAAATAAAATTTTCCTAATTCAGACGTTTGCTATGCCAAAATCGTCCCGCAATATAAGAATGCAAATCTGGACGAATCCTATTCCGATTTATACTTGGATTACTTCCTAATTTAACTAGGAGATTGAAGTATGATTTTTTTGGGATTCCTAGGGATTCTAGGGTTTGTTTCACACCTTATAAATAGGCCTTTAAGCCTTGAAGAGAGGTGTGCTTAGTTTTAGACATATATCTTCTTGGAGGCTTGAAGAGTTGAAGATATGGTAGGAGGCCATCCCAGCACCACCATGAGCGGCTAAATTCGTAATAGGGCGTTGAGTAGGCCTTTCCAAGTAAAAATAGTTTAATTTGATTTTAATTTGGGGTTTTCTATATTATGCATGATGGTTGTATAACTGTAAGAATTGATTTTAATGTTTATATTCAATTATTATGAATTTCTTATCTTGTCTTGGATAGTCTTTTATATTGAACCCAAACTAAAATAAAATAAAATAAAACCATTTTTACTTGGAAATGGCTATATCAACGCCCTATTATGAATTTAGCCGCTCATGGTGGTGCTGGAATGGCCTCCTGCCATGTACATCTTTTCTTCAACTCTTTAAGCCTCCAAGAAGATATTTTAAGTCTAAAACTAAGCACACCTCTCTTCAAGGCTTAGAGGCCTAGTTATAGGGTGTAAAACAAACCCTAGACGCCCTAGGAATCCAAGAAAAATTGTACTTCAATCTCCTAGTCAAATTAGGAAGCAATCCAAGTACAAATTGGAATATGATTCGTCCAGATTTGCGTTCTTATATTGCAGGATGATTTTGGCACAGCAAACGTCCGAATTAGGAAAATCCTATTTCACAATGATTATTTTGATTTAGCTTTCCAATGCCGCTAGTTTCACCTTAATCCGATACTTGAGCAGAAAGTTCTAGTCAAAATACTATGACGTGTGTAGAATCTAAAATTTAATCCTATCCGACTTTAACTCCAATTAGAGAAATTTTGATTTAATCATTTCCTTGATTTGATTAAACTTAACCACATCATATAGGTCATCTATTATAATTGGTTAAGCTTAACCACATCTTCTAAGTCTTCTCAAAGTGTGCTTTAAGCCCAAAATTAATGGAATTAATTGTATTTTTCCTTCGGAACCTGAAAACACTAAAACAAAACAAAATCAAATAAATAAAAATGCTAAGAAATTAACATATGCGACTTAAGGAGCTGGAATGTGCAACATTCGGCGCTTTTCAACCACCTTGGAAATTTTGATTCCGAGTTTATGCTTTCTAGTTCTTCTCTTGTTCTTGAGAAAAACATTGTGAGCCCACACTCACTATCATCTTTAGTCATCAAAGAGAACATCCTATGGAAAAATCTTTAAACCATTTGATGAAAAATCTTGAAATTCTTGATGTGAGATCAAGTGTTCGTAACATTAGCGAAGAACATAAAGACGTTCTTGAAGTTCACGAAGAATACGAAGAATGCGATGAAGGCGCAATGAGTTTGGATGAATACATGAAGTTTGTAAGTGTGTTGCAACTTCAATTATTAAGTCCAACAATGTCAGAAGAATCAAAGGGCAATTCTATGACCTCATGCCTTGCTGAGGCTAAATCAACATATAAGTAATTATAACTTATATGTTTGCTGAAGATATAAAAACATGTTTATCTTGATAGCAAAAGAGCTTGGGTATCGTTTTAACCCGCTGTGTATAAAAAGAAATTTTTTGAAATTTACCTTCACAAATATATGCATAGATCACTACAAAAAACCTTCTGTCGCATTACTAAAGGTTAGTAACGTGTGGTTAGTAACATGTGCAGCGTGTTACTAATTTGGATGTTACTAAATTCCAATTAGTAATGTGTTAGAAATTGACACGTTACTAAATTTTAGTAACGTGTCACGTGTCAAAATTGACACATTACTAAAGTTTAAAAAATTAGTAAAAAAAATAAAACCACAAGCTCCACTCCGAAATAAAACCAGATCCAGATCCAGTATGATCGCATCAAAATCTCAAAGGGAAATCTCAGCAACTAACAACAACAATAGACGCAGAATAATGGCAATCGCCACCAAAAAAGCATAAATCAGCGCAAAATTTTCCAAAAATTAAAAAATAGGTTTAGTTTTAACTCTAAAACGTACCGTTTGCTTAGACCAACACACCAATATTAGCCATGTTAAGCTATTACCCAATGATCAAGTGGAAGATCACGCAGATCACTCCCTAATTAAGCATGTCATTCAATGTCCTCCTGATAAGGCATCTATTCATACAAGGCATGCTTCATTATCATCAGCTCATGCAAGAAAGGAATGTCAAGTAAGCTGTCATGCTCAAAAGGAAAACAAGTGTCATGCAAGAAATGAAAATAAAGTTGTACACAATTCAAAGCCTCCACGTATTAAAGAACCATGCACTACAAAGGGAATGCATTAACTCCAAGAATATTTGTTAATTTTTGTAATTAACAAATCCCACATAATATGGGATCGTCTTGTAAATAAACATGCAAAACTGTATGTAGCTGATTTTACCATCAAGGAAATTATATCTTCTAGCCTTATTTTATTTTCAAGCCAAAAATTGCTATTAAAGACAGATTCGGATCTCATATTACTACTACTACAACACTTTCTCACCAACCAAACAAATCACAAAATATGTACAAATCAAACAAAAAAAAATCTGAAGCAAATTCAACCAAATTTCATCACCACAAATTAATTAAATTAAACAAACAAAAAAATTTGTATTCAAGCACAATTCCCATTCCATTTCCAAAAAATAAAATAAAAAATTAATTTAACCTACGTTTGCCACCACCGAAAACATTGCGCACTGGCCTCTTTCTCCTAAAGATGTCTGTACCCCAAGTGGATTCAACCTGAAAAATCAAACCAAACCAACCAAAAAATCAGACCCAGAAAAATTTCAAACACCCAAACCCAGCAGAAAAATTTCAAACATCCTAACCCAAACCAAACAGAAAAATTTCTCTTCTCTTTTTCATTTTCTTCTTATCTTTTCTTCTTTTTCTCTTCTTCTTTTCTTTTTCTTCTTCCCATCTGAGAGAAGAGGGAGCTACCATGGGGGTAACTGGGCGTGAGAGCAAAAGAGAGAAAAAGAGAAGAAGAAAGATGAAAGAAGAAAGAAAAAGAGTGGCCGGGAGGAAAAAAAAAATAGGGAAGAAGAAAGAAAAAGAGAAAAAGAGGGAAGTAGCTGGCGCGTGTTTCCAATGCCCGTTAGTGCCATTTAGTAATGTGTCAACTTTGACACGTTACTAAAGTTTTTGAATTTTAATTTTAATTTTAATTTTATTTTATTTATTTTTTTTTTTTCAGTTTCCAAATTAGTAACGTGTCAAATTTGACATGCTGCCATTCTTAGTAAGGTGTCAAATTTGACACGTTATCATTTAGCAACATGTCAACTTTGACACGTTACTAAAGTTTTTGAATTTTTATTTTTATTTTTTCAGTTTTCAAATTAGTAACGTGTCAAATTTAACACGTTAACGTGGGTAAAGTGACACATTACTAAAACATTTAGCAACATGTCATAAATTGACACGTTACTAAATGGTAACGTGGCAAAAAATAATAAACAGTACACATGTTACTAATACTGCATTTTTTTGTAGTGGATCCCAACAGAATGGTATCAGAGACAACTTCAAGAAAACATTGTTTAGATTGTTTTTTAATTTTGTTAAGTATATGGCTCTAGATTTTTGATTGATAGTTCCAAACCATAAAACATGTTTATGAACATGTAGAGTTATGATCTGGAACGTTTCAAGTCAAACGGAGCAAGTTTGATATTTTATATATAATTTATCTTTTAGAACAGTGTTACTGTTTTTCCACAGCAACAACTGCTGTAATTACGAATTTTTTCTGGAAGTCTTGACAAGTCCTAAAATTAATTGGGTACTTGTTTCGACATGAAAAATTCGTGGTTGACGCAATGGTTTGAACAGATTCACATTTCGATTAATATTGAAAGAGATATGGTTCGTTCTTCATTAGTCGACAGATCTGGAATTTTCAGAATTCCAGCAGCAACTGTTTAATCACGAATTTTATGCATGATTTGTGAGTGCTTAAAAATTAAAGTAGCAATTGATTTCGCCTGTAAATATGTTGTTTGATGCATTGAAAAAATCAAAACGGTGTTTTGAATTTTTCTTAAACACGTTTCAGTAAGTTTTTCAATACAAACCAAATCTGGATTTTGAACTAAAACTACATGCATTGATTTGTAAAAAAAAATTCTTTTGATGCAAGATCAAAGAAAGAAATTTCATTGATTATGAAATATATTATACAATGTATATAACATGTTTTCAATCAAAATAAAATAAGTTACAAATCCTTGGAATGTGTTTTGAGAAGAATCTTGAATTATATTCAAGTTCTTGAAATAAAACACATAAAGATGAAATCTATTGTTTTTTTATTTTTGAGTGCTAGTTTACATATTGTCATTGATTATAATAGAGTTTGGAATCAATGAGATATGTTTGCATTCATTATAATGATTGGTTACATAGTGTTTTAATCACAATGTAAAGCTAAGATATGAATTGAATTCACAACTAAGCAGAAAAGGCGAACCATGGGTCCAACCCTTGTTTACACCTTAATGGGCTTTAGCCATGGGTCCAACTCACGACTATGAAAAAGACTTGAAATGGTAACCCGCCGCCACTCATGGAGTGCAATACCTAGGCTTCATGAAAACTAGGGGCGGCTATGCCTTGGATTATGTAGGCTTTTTCGAAACCCTAAAACTAATCCATGAACCCTAATAGGAAAGAACCGAAGATCCTTAGCCTAATATTTTGGGATCTCATTTTCCCAAGAATAATTTGGTAAATAATAATTTCCAAGGGAATTATGATTCTCCAAACATAGAAAATTCCAAACAGGTTGGAGTTTGATGTTTAAGAATCATAATGAAGGAAAATTATTAGTAAGGATTGTTTTGGGAGTCGTAACTCCATAAACTAAGACATAGTTTCTATTGACCTAATTTTGATTAGGGTCAATAATGTATTTTGGATAAAAGGTTTCTATTTATAGAAAGTTTCTGTTTTTGGAAAGTTTTGGGCTTGAGTTTTTTGAATTTTTCCTTAAATAAGGAGGTGGAGGTTTTAACTCCTAGCACCTAATATATGACAGAGTTCCTTGGAAAATGATTATACCCTAACAATGTAGGGTTAACCATGTCATATACATTAGGGCTTCTATTTTGAAAACTAATTGAAATCTTCTTATTTTAATCAATAAGAAATCTATGCCTAAAAATAAGGAACCTAACTAGTTGGGATCACTTATTAGTTTGTGATAGAAGATCCAATACAAAGTGTTAAAACTTTACAATACACTACAAAAAACAAAATTTTTGCTAACTTACATTTTCTGGCGTGTCAGGTGGTTTGACACGTCAGAAAATCCTCCTGACGGGTCGGTTTTGACGTGTCTCAGGCGTTAAAATTATAGGTGTCAGAAACGAAAAATTTCTGACTTGTTAAATTTAACACATCAAAATTTTCTGACGTGTCAAAATTGGCACGTCATAAAATTTTTTTGACGTGTCACTTTCTGACACGTCAAAAATTTTTCTGACGTGTCAAATTTTGACATGTCAGTAAATGTTTTTAATTGCAAAAAAAAATCCAGGAAAAATTTAAAAAAAGAAAAATTATTTTTTTAATAATTTTAAATTTCCTGACGTGTCAATTTTGGCACGTCAATAATTTAAAAATTATTAAAAAATAATAATTTTTCTTTTTTTAAATTTTTTCTGGATATTTTTTTCAATTAAAAATATTTTTTTAATTCTGGAATACAACATATGTTTCTTCTCCCCCCCCCCCCCCCCCCCCCCCAGCTCTCTTCCTTCCTCCATTTTCACCCTCTCTCTCTCTCTCTCTCTCTCTCTTCTTTCCTCCATTTTCAAAAAACCCAAACCCAAAAAATCTTCAAAAAATCAAAAACCCAAATAAAAAAATAAACCTTATCCTTCTTCGATCTTCTTCTCTTTGCATTTTTTTTCTCCTTCTGCTTCTCTTCTCCTTTTTTTTCTTCTGCTTCTCTTCTTCGATCTTCTCTTCATTTTTTTTTTTTTTTGGCTTCTCTTCTTCGATCTTCTCTTCTCCTTTTGTTTTTCTTCTTCTTGATCTGCTTTTCTTCTAGCTCTGCTGTCGTGCAGAAAGATTGAGAGAGAAGAGGGAGATTCAGAAACGGAAAGAAGATTTGGAATTAAATAAGAAAAGTAGATCTGGGTAAAGAATAAATAATAAAAGGGGGAAAAAAGAGGGAAAATTAAGTTGAATGTCCCGCTATTTTTTTTCCTGACGTGCTAGTTTTGACACGTCAGAAAATTTTGACGTGCCAAATTAACACGTCAGAAACATATAATATATATATAAAATAAACATGATATTAAAAAAAAAAAAAAAAAAAAAAAAAAAAATTCCGACGTGCCAATTATGACATGTCAAAAAGTTCTGACGTGCCATATGTGGCACATCAGGAATTTCTGACATGCCAAAGATGGCACGTCAGAATTTCTATTAACTTTTTTTTTTTTTTTTGGTAAATTCAAACTAAATAATAAGGTGATGGTGAAAATTATTAACAAAAGTAAATAAGATGAATGGAGATATTAATTCACTCAATAAGTAAGATGTGGTTAACCCACACTGATCTAATACTAAATAAAAATTTCCTCATTCGTTTGGAATCTGATTAAAATAATTAAATTAACATTATTCATATTGAAGTTTTGACATATATATATATATAGGAAAATATCAAATTGTCATCGAAAATATCAAATTGTCATCGTGCTCGTATTATATATAACTGTTTGTTGTACACTAAAATAACTTTGTAAAATGGTCCGATTGATTGACAAGAAAAGAAGAAGAAGAAGACGAGGAAGAAAGAATTCATGAAAAAGAAAACCTAGTAGTTGAAACGACAATTTCATTTCATCTTTCTTTGTTTTATCTGCAAATAAATAGTGTTTTTTCGTTCAAAAAAAAAAGACAAAGAGCAGAAAACAGATTTTAATTTTTTTAATTTCTATTCTAAGCGAATGGAGAATAATAAATCAAAAAAATCCGGATCGGAAGGCCAAGAGCAACAATAGAGTTATTTAATAAAGATCTGGAAAGATTTTGAGTCTCATTTTCATTTAAAATCCTTCCTAATAAAAAACAAAAGTTAGATGAAATGTATATAATATAAAATAAAAATGATATAAACAAAAAAAATATATATATATTTAAAATAAATTCTGATGTGCCAAATATGGCACGTCAGAATTTCTTTTATCTTTTTATTTTTTTTATTTTTTTATTTGATATCATGTTTATTTTATATTATATATATAAATATATAAACATTATATTTACTGACGTGTCACTTTGATACGTCAATAAATTTTTGACGTGTCAAAGTGGCACGTCAATACTTTGACACGTCAATAATTTATTGACGTGTCAAAGTGACACGTCAATATTTACTGACGTGTCTAACTTTGACACATCAGTAAATATTAAATTATTAAGTTATTTAAATAAAAAATTTTAAAATTAAATTGAATTCAAATTTACTGATGTGTTATATTCAACAAGTCAGTAAATGTTGACGTGCCACTTTTGGCACATCAAAAAAAAATTTGTTGATTGGCACGTCAACATTTACTGACGTGGCAAAAAATGGATACTGTTTGCCACGTCAAAAAATTCCCTTTTTTTTTGTAGTGATACATCAGTGTAGTATATATATACAGCCTTAAACCTAGTGCACCAATTAATTGCAATTTCAGATTTTCCCTAGATACTAAGGAAAACGTTTTCCTTGTTGCGCAAGGGACACGTTTTCCTTGTTGCACATGTCTAGAATTCCTTGTTGCATAAGTCTAGAATCTTTCCTTCTTGAATTGCTTTGCTCGTGAGCTATAGTATCAGGTTGAGACTTTCCATATTCGTTTTGAGCATCTGCACTGCCACTGATTTCTACGTAGTTGCGCTCGAGTGCACTCGGCTTGTGCTCGATCGTTGAACCCGAGAGATTTTGAGTTCCTGCACCACGACTTGCACTCAAGCACACATTCGGCTTGCGCTCGATCGCTGAACCAAAGAGATTTTGAGTTTCTACACCACCACTTGCGCTCGATCGCGGAACCTGAGAGCACTGAGCCTGATATCCTTTAACACTATTTTCATGAGGTTGTCAAGTTATTTGGTCTTCTTAAGACCGTAGTGTCTGATAGGAACCTCCTCTTGTCCCCAATATCAATCTTAAATTTGACCCCATGCAACCACTTTTTCCACTAGCACATAAAGAAGATATCAATGCTATACGTCTGTATCTTCTTATCTTGTTGCTCTTCTCCTTGACTTTCTTCTCTCTTCTTTTCCCTCTCTCCTGTTCTTTCTTTTTCTCTTTTATTTGCTTTTAGTTTCTGTTGATTGTGCTACATCATAATTATTCCGACACTTAAAAAAAAAGATTATTGGTTTAATTTGTTGAGTTATTGCAATTATAAATTAAGATTTAGTTGAACTTAACATTCAACTTGTTTGGCAATATATGCAAGAAGGGTTTCCTAACTCATCTATTAATCTCTTTTAAAGTTGAAAACTTTCTCGCATCTATAGTTTTCTTTTCAAGTTAATCAAAATCACCCATTGCTTATGTTATCATACATGGTTTAGTCACTTGGACTATGGACTTACATATCTCTTTCTAGACATATAGATACTACTGGATCAATCTTGTCTTATGGGTGTTAATGTGTTTAGAATTTGAAAAACGCTATGCTGACTCCAAAAACATGTTTATCACAATTTATGCAAAATTAATACTATGAAGCAATAAACAATTCAATCACCCAAAATATATAAAGCAATAAAGAGGCAACCACATATATTTTGGTTACGAAGAGGAAACTTTTTAGAAACCGATCTAAAAGTAAAACCTCTCCGGGGCAGCCAAACCCAGGAAATCACTATCAAAAGATTATCCAGAGATTACAGACACTAGGAACACTTACAACCCTTTGCAATACCTTGGCTCTGTAAGATCGACAAGCCTACAACTCGTCTCCTTGCTCACAATCTTCTTCAACGTGATTCTCCTTTACCGGACCCTTCCAAAAGACTTCTCAACTATAGATTTATCAAAGGAATAACTAAAACTCTAAGAAATTCAATTTAACGCTCATCACATATGATCTCTCTTAGCACAGCCTCCCATGAACTCTCTGGCGGTAAAAATTCGTGCTTCTCTCTTCTATAATGATGTATATATACCCCTGACAAAACCCTAGACCTAACCCACTTAAAATTACGTTTTTGGGCCTAAAACTTACGGGGTGTCCAGACACGGCTTTGCGGAGCAAAATTTGAGTTTCTAGAAATGCGGTCCGGACCCGGGGAAGGCATGTCCGGACATGGGTGAAACAACATTCTAGAAATGCTGTCCAGTCTTGATCAACAGCTCCGATTGATGGGCATTTGTGGTCCGATTGAGCTGAAATTTTGCAGGAATGTTCATAACACATGAATCTACATTATGAACGGTGGAGATTGATTCTGAGCATTTTATATCAGTGTTTGAGCCTATGAACAATAACCTTTGCATTTTGGAACAGAATTAAGCCAACACAAGAACTAACAAAATCCATTTTAACTTTATATTATGAAAAGTATGTGCAAGCAATATCAGCTACATTGCACTAACAAATGCGAGGTTGAACGTACTTGAATGCAGTTTACCTTCTTATCATGAAAATTATGTACAAGTGATAGCAGCTACATTGTAATGACAAAATGCAATTAAACTCTCTCTCTCTCTCTCTCTCTCTCTCTCTCTGATCTTATCACATTCTTTTTAAAAGTTTTGTATGGTGTGGCTCGTGAATGCAATTATTAATGTGTTTTCTTTCCACTGTTTGTTATGTAGAAAGTTCAACCGACAAGTGGTATAGGAATATCTGGTCCTAAATCATCTACAAGTGGTATGGAATATCTGGTCCACAATCATCTACTATTTTTAAAGTAATTAAATATAACTTGTTTTCTGTTTGTTTTTGTACCCTGTTTATAACCGCTTAAAATTACAAATGAAATGTTTTTTCCTTTTTCCTTATAAAGAAGAAGGGCATCTCCAATAGGAAAGCATCTACAACAGTTGGTGGTCCACATTCCAAGAGCAAGGTACTTCAGCATACTCTAACTATTGCGTACATAGCATCGAAGGTACTAACTTTTTCTTTTTTGTTGGTTGGAAAATAGGGCAAGAGTAAAAATCATCCAAGTAGTGTAGATTCGGAAGCAACTAATGCCCCAAAACTTTTTGATGAGCGAGATCACACACCTCCACCTGGACTTGCTGATAAGAGAAGAGAATCACCTCCATAAAAGGGAGAAGCAAATCCAAATTCAGACAACAACCTGAATGTTGGAACTGTGGCAAGACTGACCATTACAAGAAGAATTGCAGGGAACTGCGGAAGGAGACTAAGAACGATTATGCAAACGCAGTGACACAAGAAGTATATGATGCCCTACTTCTCTCTGTTTATAGTCCTCTTGATTCTTGGGTCTTGGATTCAAGAGTATCTTTTTATATAATAGCAATTTGTGAAATTCTCAAGAACTATGTTGGAGGAGATTTCGGGAAGGTGTATTTGGCTGATGGATCTGCACTGGATATTATGGGCATGGGTGATGTTCGCATTAGAGTTTACAATGACTCGGTATGGAAGCTACAGAAGGTTAGGAATGTTCCAGATCTGAAAAAGAACTTGCTTTCAATGGGACAGCTTGATGATGAAGGGCATTCAATTCATTTACACGGTGGAAAGTGGAAAGTCAGCAAGGGAGCCAGGATTTTAGCTCGTGGTCATAAGACGGGTACTTTCTATATGATGATGAACAGCAAGGATACAATTGATGTTGCAGATATGGGAGCTGACTCAAAATTATGGCACCTAAGGCTTGGGCACATGAGCAAGAAAGGAATAAAGGTACTTCTGTCAAAGGCGAAACTACTTGAGTTGAAGTCATTTGAGTCTGATTTGTGCGAAGGCTGCATCCTACGGAAGCAGAAGAAGGTGAGTTTCGCAAAAGTTGGCAGAGCACCTATGCTTGGAAAGTTGGAGTTGGTACACACGGATTTGTAGGGTCTTGTACTAGTGGCATCTCTTGGAGGCTTGCGGTATTACATTACGTTTATTGATGACTCAAGCAGGAAGGTATGTGTTTATTTCTTGAAAAAGTAAATCTGATGTATTTAGACTTTTAAGAAATGGAAGGCCATGGTTGAGAATGAAACAAGCTTGAAACTCAAGTGTTTGAGATCAAACAATGGAGCTGAATACGAAGATGGGAGGTTTAAACTGTTTTGTTTAGTGAATGGGGTTAGGATGGAGAAAACTATCTCAGGAACACCGTAGCAGGATGGTGTGACTGAGTGCATGAACAAGACTCTCAATGAGCGTGCTAGGAGTATGAGATTGCACTGCTGCATACCTGATAAATAGGGAGCCTTCCGTTCCCTTGACCCATAGACTATCGGAACAAGTCTGGAGTGGAAAAAAGGTAAATCTTTTACATCTAAAAGTTTTTTGTTGTGCTTCATATGTCCATGTTGAGTCTGATGCTCGGAGTAAACTAGTTGTTAAATCTAGAAGTATTTCTTCATTGGATATGGAGATGAGGCCTTCGGTTATCGATTTTGGGATGATCAAAATTAGAAGATCATTAAAAGTCGAAATGTGATTTTTAATGAGTGTGCTATGTACAAGGATGGGTCAAGTGCAGAACCTGAAGTTACAGAGTAGGAATTGAAGAAGTCTAAGTTTGTTAACTTAGATGAGCTTTCTGAAAATACAGTACAAAAAGATAAACAATTCGTGGAGATGGAGCTCATGAACAGTCTTCACTCACGAATGAATGTGATGAAGGAGAATCTTCTAGGAGACCTCACAGGACTAGGAAAAGTCTTATTCTTTAGCAAGAGGCAAAGAGAAATGTGATCGAAAGGCACCAAAGAGGTATAGCTTTGAGGATATGATTTCTTTTGCTCTAACAGCTTATAGTGGAGATCCGTTGTCTGTTCATAATGATGCGCTGAAAGAGGTGGAGTCATTATGGAAAGATAAAGCTTGGGAATCGGCATAATTACCCAAGGGAAATAATGCTAAAGGATGCAGATAGGCCTACAGGAGGAAAGAGTCGTCAGAGAAAGTTGTATGGTAAACGGGACTGCTAGGAAAGCATGGTGATAATTTTAAACCAGTTCCTATGCTCAAGTTTAAAAGGCGCTTGGACTTGAGTGGCACTTGTGGAGTGTGATTACCCTTAGGGGCTGAGGCGAAGACATCTGGAGGAGACACATTTTGTTAGATTTGATGAGATTCAAGTCAAAGTGAAGATTGTTAGACATGTAACTTGAATCAAGTTTGGTGTGGTCCCATGGTTTTTATTATGTTGGCTTTTGTGCTTATGTTGTAGCTGACTTAGTACTTCTCCTTTTCCTATTTTGTTTGGACTCTTTCTCCAATACAAATTGTACTTGGATTTGGTTTTAGTAATAGAGTTGGAATATGAGAAGACCTTTGACCCACCTTGAACACCTATATAAAGGACCAGCACTTGTGCTTTCAAGTGTGGAGATGTGCCAAAAACGTGAGCATCATTGTGTGCTAAATTGTGAGCACCAAAGGGAGGAGAAAAAGAGAGAATCTGAGAGAGTGTGTGCAAGGGCAGCAAGCAAACTGTATTTTCTTGTTAGTGTTTTTTTGGAGCAAAAAACAAGTGATTAGAAAGAAAAAAAAAAAAAAAAAAAAAGTGCTGCAGAGTGAGATAAGAAAATAGAGATTAACCGTCATCTCTTCCAATAAAAGAAGAGTTTGTATATCTATCTTTTATATTATATTTTGAGAATAATCTCATAGTGAGATTTGGGTGTATTGAGGCTTTGGGATCTGAGTGATTTTCTCTCTACTATTTTTGTACTCCATCTTTTGATAGTGAATTTTCTCCGCGTCATCTCCGCTTATTAAGTCGAACCACTTAAATCTTAATATCAGGTATGATTTGATTGTCTTATCTTTATTATTCCGCATACTTCTTATTTTTTGCATCAAAGCACCCTAGGTAAGCTAATGAATCACATGGGCTACGTCAGAATTAATGACAAAAACCCAGTACACATGCGACATTTTGTTAATAAATAACTCATACAAAAAAACAGCACTTATCCATGAGATCAAACGGCCTAGAGACACGCACATGAGGCACAACTTTTTTTTTTGGAAAAATTACAGTTTACCCCCCTAAAGTTGACAGCATTTTTCAATTTGAATACCAAATTTTCAATTTTTGCAATCCACCCTCCCAAAGTTTCAAATTTTTACAATTTGACCAATTGTATCCAAAACTTCCCATATTGCCCCTCATTTTTATTTTTTATTTTTATATAAAAAATTAAAAAAAAAAATTCGGCATGGCCATAGCCACCCCTTTGGCCATCTGGCTATTTTTGCACCACAATTTTTTTTTTTTTTTCATAAAAAAAAAAAAAATTAGGAGCAATATGGAAATTTTGGGATAATATTGGTCGAATTGAAAAAAATTAAAACTTTGTGAGAGTGAATTGCAAAAATTAAAACTTTAATGTTCGAATTGAAAAACGCCCTTAATTTTAAAAGGATAAACTGTAATTTTACCTTTTTTTTTTTTTTTAATAAAAAAAAGCCAATAAAAAAATCAAAAGAGATCAGATGGCCTAGAGATACGTGCGTTAGACACGCACCTATGGCAAGGCAATAGATGAGCTGTGAAAAGGGGGAGAAAAATGGTACGCATTTCAACTAAAGTAGGGTGTTGTCCAACAAAATGGGAACTCACACATCAACAATTATTGATAATCATCAATTTGGCATGATTCCGGTGGATGAGGTCATTTAGGCCTTGTTTGCCAAAGGCCCTGGAACAGAACTGTTCCAGGGCTGATACTTTAGCAATATTTTAAGAATATGTGTTTAATGGGTTGTAGTGAAAATATTTTGTAGGAAAAAGTGAAAAAATATATTTTATATGAAAAAATGAAAAAAAATTTGTTTTGTAGTGAATTTTTTATTTAAATAATAATAATAAAAATGATTGATGTGGTATAAAAAGTAGAGATGTTATAATTAATTTTGAGTTAAAAAAAATTATTTTTGGGGATTGAGTGAAGCCGTACTGTTCCAGGGCCTTTGGCAAACATGGCCTTAGATTCGAGATGGGATGAGCTCAGTCTACCATCACCTATAACAGCATATTGTCAATTCCAACGCTGCACGATATTGTTTACCATTAGATATCGAGCAGGGTGTTGTTTGCAGCAACACGACAAAAGTTGGATAGAAGAGGGGTCTTCGACAAGCCATAATAGGTAAAATGACAATAAGGCCTTCAGGTTCGAAATTATCAAAACATTAGTGCTCTGACCTGAAGGATAAAAGAAGAATTTTACATTTAGCAATTTTTCAAACTCGCATTGAGTTTTCTACTGTAACCAATCTCATCAAACACACCGTACTTGACGCAGCTCTCTACCCAAAATATAAAAAGTGCAGCAAAAACAACAACCTCGTTTGCCAAACAACCTCGGAATCAACTTATCACGTCCAATAAATGCCCTATTTGAATTTTTGAAAAATCTAAACCCCTCCAAGCGACATGTCTAGGTGGCAAATAATCCTATACTCGTGCATCCATTTTTTACCATTTTTTGTGGACGGTCCAGATTAAATAGAACACATATAAAGTCAATTAGGCTAATTAACGGATGGTCTAATTGGACGAAATATCCGACGAAATATTCAAAACGGTTTGGATAAAACCTGAATTGATATAGAATTAAAAACATAGCTGAACGTGTTTTCAAAATAATGAAATATAATAAAAAATAAGTAAAAATAAAAGGTTACCCAAACGAGCCGTAGTAGTGACACAGGATCCAGTGACAGGCTATTCCCATTGGTCTAACAAAGCGTACTTGCACACGACCACGTCCATAAAATGTTGCAAACGTGGCCGATACAGTGCCGCTTTTCTCATACAATCGCCACGTTTCACTAGTGTAACTTCTCTGCCCCAAGTCACCATCAAACCCAACTTGATCCCAGCCAATCAAACCGGGGGGCATCTAATCCTTTTGGGTTGTGTGTGGGACTTGGAAGGTTTTAGTTTTGGTTAAAGGTACCAGAAATGGCTTCTCATGGTTTAAGCTTAGGATTAGCAACAACTTACATTTCCTCAAAAACCCAACTAGAATTTGGCTTCAAATCCAAACCCCTTTTGTTGGCTTCACGAGCTTTAAGAAAATCCAACAGGGTTTCTTTGTCGGTACGTGCAATGGGGTCCTCAGCTTCTTCACAGAAACCTGAGCGCATTCAAGGTTCATCTCTCTGTCGGTCGGTGTCTCTCATATGAGAATTTTTTATGTATATGGTGACCAAATCAAACATTCTCCATATTTTTCTTTTTCTCTTAGTTTGAGTCATTTAATGTTAATTTGAGTTGGACGATCATGTTGTTTGAGCTGTGGTCAATTTAGTGTGCACACACATAAGCACATGTTCTTCTTTTGCTTGGTGAATGGAGAATTTGATTCAGGTTTTGGCAAGGGGGTAGCGTTTGTGAGTTGATCTTTGGAAAGTTGGGGATGAGACGGACTGAGTAAAATTGGGCCGAGAATTGGTGTACCTCCTGCTCCAATTCTCCCAGTGGGAGAAATACAAAATGTATGGAGAAATTTGATGAATTAACGAACAACTTAGATATAAGTTCTTCTTCTTCTTATATGTTGATAGCAATGTGGGGTGAAGGAAAGTGATAACATAAGCAACCCAGGTATGTTTGCCAGAGAAAGAGACACTACAACTACAGACATATACCGTTTCTGGTTTAGGCCTTTTCCAAAGAAAAGAGGCACTTGAAATAGACTGTGGAGTATGATTTGAAAGTACCCACTACTCCTCTCTCTTAAGGTCTTAGAGGTTGATATATGAAGTGATGGGTAAACCAATATGTTGACCATCATCAATGACTTAGTATTGATTACTGATTTCACATATTAAATTTTGGGCAACTAAGGAGGATGCTAAGTTAGTCATAATTAATATACACATAGAGCTTATTTGATAGAATTGAAATTTCATATTGCATTTTTATGCTTGAAACAAAGACTGAAAGAATAAATTTCTATTTTTCAATACAACTTTGTTTTGTCTCTGTTCTTTGAAAATATATGGTTGAAAATCCCATCTTTTATGGGATTGGTAGACTACCAGTGGACCTTTTGTATTCCCCTAAAATTTTAATGTGTGTTTAACGTATCCAAACTTAGTCTTGAATGTGAAACTCATGTATTGCCATTAAAGGTTTTGGCAAAAAAGGGGTGAAATTCTTAGCTGCTATGCATTTTCTTTGCCTTTATTCCAACTGATTAGGATGCATTTTATTTTTCTCCATCAATGGGAGATGGGAGGGCCTTGTTTAGTGATATGAGCTGAAGTGTCAAGGTATGCATAGTGGCTACAAGCAAGGGAAAATGATAGCCAATTCTCCAAGGTGTCATACATACTAATAATTTGCTGCAGTATGGCACAATTGATCTGGTTCCACTAAAAGGTAGTTGGTCTCCTAGATGCTCTATTAACTATGATGCTTAAGGCGCGTTTTCTAGTCGTGGAAAAAGGCAAGACTCACGGTTTTTAGCGTTGAGTGTTTCATGATTTGTGGCTCTTTAGGGTGGTGTTTGTTGGGTTTTCCTTGGTAGGTTTCCGTTTGTACCCTTCTAGAAGGAATTCTCTTCCTACCAATTGTCTTCCTCAGAATATTCTCCAACTATTGTAACTAATTCTCTTATATATGTGGATTGGATTGAGGGCTGCACAATAGGAAAATATACAGCCCTTCTTGATTCACGTTTTCTTCCATTTTTTTCCCATTAACATTAACTTCTGTAGATTGGGTTCTTATTCACAGTACATTATTGGTAGTATTTAAGGTGTTGGCAGAGGACTTAAAAATTAGACACAATCATCCTTGTAGCAGAGGAAATGTGATACTGAGAAGGTTGATCACTAAATGATTAAAGTTTATTCGGTTACATATCGCCTGCAATAAGGGGGGTTTCCTGCAATTGAAATCAATAACTTACCTCATTCTCATGACATCTTTCTGTTCTTCTTTGTTTCCTTCTTTTTTTTTTTTTCATTTGTTTGGACTAGTTTTGAATTTTCTAGAAGCTCTAACAATCATAGCCGTCTACCTGTAGAAAAATGCTTATATTGCTTGAGAAAAACAACACCAAGGTATACAAGGCAGATGGTAGCAGCTTGAACCTTGTTCCAAATAGTTTTATTAATCAATATCCACTCTTACCTTCTCCCACCCCCCACCACCCCCCCCCCCCACCCCCCCCCCCCCCCTCCCAAATGTATTCTCTTATTCTTTACCTTTATAGCGTGGAAATTTTCAGTAAGATGCAGTATCTCTTGGTTGTAAGTTACCAGTTCTAGGAGAATTTCCTAATGGAGAGAAAGAGGCTAGAAAGTAGTGAATAAATGTGCATTAAGTAAAGGATATGGTGTGGTGGGTGACTGATCACTGTTTTCTGTATTTTCTTTGGGCTTGATACGGAGTATGCCCTTGGCTGTATCTATGACGAACTGGACCTTTTTCAGTGGTTCAGCATGTAAATTTTAATGGCTAGAAGTTGTATATTGCTTGTGCGTTATGGATTTTTAGCTGTCCATTTGAAAAGATAAGTGCTGGATTGTGGAATATGGATTAGCATTATCAAAATAACATGGGGGAGGTGACTGATAATTTTTCAATCTTTCTTCACTCTATCTTCATAGTAAACTACAAGTCTTGCTTTTTGATAAAATTTTGGCATATATATATTTTTGTGCTTTATTTTGTTTGAAGCTCCATGTACTATGCCTTTGGAATGAAAGGAGATTTCATGGAAGCTTCACAAGTTATCATATCTTGTAAACAATTTAGAAGGAATGCAACTCCTGATATGAAAAGTAATCTGATGTCTCTGAGTCAGAAATTTGGAAAACTAATACAAGTATGACGTATATTAAGGCTTTGTATTGTGCCCCAAATCTAGTTGTCTTCGAAAATGGCAAACAGCTCTAACTATGTTGTTCAGCACAGAACTTGCTTTGTTTTAATTTGCCTGAAATCTTGAAGATCAAAACAAGTTGTTATAGCTTCTTTTGCAACAAAGGGAAATTAGTTTCTTATTGTGTAATTTCAATTTCTAGACTATACTGTATTTGAAATCTTTGATTGTCATTTGTTTTGGCCTGACCAGATTTCTCCAGTACATGGTTTTGGTTATTAGTGTTAGGCTGTGTCGGTTGCCTTCTGAGTTCCTATGTATGTGGTGTGATAGAGGTCAAGGATCTTAACTTTAAGATTGCTTACAGTACATGGATATTTTGAAGTGTCAGGTACTGAGAAAAATTAATTTTCAAGATATATGTGTTGGATGCAACCCTTATGGGTTTTGTGTGGGATTGTTTGCTTGACATGCCTACTGTACATGGACTAAACAATTGTGTCCAAAAGAGGAAGCGGCCAACTAAATCTAGTGTCATTGATGTTTTGTGTGTGATCTATCATGCAAAAGAGGAACTCACTAGAAAGGTAGTTGTTGTTTCTATGCCTAAAGAATTTCTTTCTTGATTCTATGTTCTACCATAGGCTGTGCTTGTTGGCAGAGAAACAGCAGCTGTGGGTAATGCAGTAGGCAGTTGGTTAATTTACTACTGTCACAACAACCCTCCTCTCACACTCCCTCCCCTCCTCCCCACCACCCTCAAAAAATAAAAATGAATAGAAAAGACACGAACTATATGAATTTGAAAGGGACACCTTAATTAAGTGACAAGTCCTGTAAAAATGATAATCACATGTTTAAATCTTAATCATTCTCCAATCTTTGATTGGTATGATGCTAATAGGAGTCATTTTCACTGTTGTGTAGAGGCAGGAAGCATCGACTATAAATCTGTAAGTGATGAAGAATGGAAGAAGCGACTCTCAGGGGAACAATTTTATGTTGCTCGTCAAAAGGGAACGGAGAGGGCTTTCACTGGGTATGATATCACTTGGACATACTATTTGTCGAGCTTTACGTTAAGTTACATATTTATTTTCTTTTTTCTCGGTATAGTACTTGCTCTTTTCAAGGTATTTAAAGAATTTTATTTCTAAGTAAGTTTTCAAAGGCTTAAGAATTGTGTGAAGGCCTGAGACTTGATTATTAAGAATAACAGTTTTGCGACCTCTGTATGTCTAAATTTAAAGTATTAATTGGAAAAGAAACAAACAGCATGCAAGTCAAATAAGACACTTCATATACTAATAACTACCTGTTGACGTTCCCAATGGGTAACTTAATCGGCTGGAAACCATGCCTCATGAAGCGGAAGTCATTAGTTCGAATCTCCCCTCCCCCCTCTTGTTAACGATCACAAGGGATCCTGTTAACGATCACAAGGATGCCAATTAGTCAACAGATGACAGTGTGAGTAGATAAGGACAACGGAAAGAAAACTGTCTAGATTTTTCTTTCTTTTATTTTTTTGAAAAAAGAAACATTTAAAATTATGTAGTCATTTCAATTTTGAATTTATGGAAAGGGAATTGTCTTATTGTTTTGGGAAAAATATTGTTCCCAAGACCCTGGGGTTTGACCTTTTATCTCGGTGGATCATCACGTCATTAAAAAGGCCACATCAGCATCGTGTGAAAAGAAAAAAGTTTTTAAATTTTAAATACCATCTCCCTATAATTTTGGAGAGTAGTAAATTGTGAGACCATAATATCCTACAATAATTTTTTTAGGGTAAAGTCCACTTAATCCCTTCAAATTACCACCCAAATGACAATCTACCTCCCAAACTATCAATTACGAAAATTTACCTCCCAAAAGTACTAAAACAATGACAATGTACCCTCAAATGTTAGCAAAATAACGAAATTATTCCTTTAGAATCTTTAGTAAGACAAAAATATCCTTAAAAATTTGAATAAAAAAATTAAATTTTAGTATTTTTGTTTTTATTTTAGTAAGGGTAATTTCGTCATTTTGTTAAAATTTGAGGTACATTGTCATTGTTTTGGTAATTTGGATGGTAAATTGTCGCAATTGATAGTTTGTGGGGTAGATTGTCATTAGGGTGGTACTTTTCTTTTTAACTTAATGAAATCCCATTTAAGGAAAATTAGTGAGATCTCATTATTGCTTAATGCAAAACATATAATTTCATTAAAGCACAATAAAATTTTTAAAATCATGACAAAACCATAAATTTTTGAACTTAATGAAATATTATATAAGGAAAATTAGTGAAATGTCATTCCTTAATGCTAGAAAATTAGAAGAAATTAATTATGATGATATTTGTGTAATACCTATTATATTTCAATAATAAAACTCATATAATTCTGGACATTTAAAAAATAATACAAAGCAAAATAACAAATCTTTCACTTAATATTTAATGCAATCAAATAAATCATTTCAAGTCATGTTCAATGCTTAATTAATTTTTTGGTGTTTTGAAAGCATTTCTATTCCTTTTTTCTGGACAATAATCAAATAAGTTTGTGTCTTACTTTGCTTTCAAAAGCAAAAAATCAAAAAATTATTTGAGTAAATCATTATAATTTAATTTCAAGATTTAAACACATTGTTCTTTCAGTAAATGTAACCTATTCAGTTAGATTATTGCTTAGCATTCACTGGAGGTGAGGAATACAAGTTAGCTTTATCCCAGCATGTAAATAAGCACACAGCTGCATCAGGATGTATTCATATGTATAGTGCACTGGGTTGATTCCACTCTACGGCCACCATCCTTATAAACCTGCAATATTCTGCATAGACCAGGAGAGCCTTACATACTTGGTGGACAAGAGATGCTTCTTATGCTTTATGCATAAGTAAAAGGGAACCTAATGCTGAGGTGATAACTGATTCTTTGTCTAATTCATCTGCTATTTTTTACTTTTCATGTTCAGGGAATATTGGAACAAGAAAACCCCTGGAATTTACCATTGCATATGTTGCGACACACCTTTATTCGAGTGAGTATTCAACTCTTCTCACTGGAACTAAAATGTTGTGGTTCACAGAACTTCCTCCAAAAACTGACTGATTTGTTTTTTCTCCTCCAGATCATCTACAAAATTTGATAGTGGAACTGGTTGGCCTTCTTATTACCAGCCTATTGGAAACAATGTCACCTCAAAGTTAGACTTGTCGATTATTTTCATGCCGCGCCAGGAAGTTACTTGTGCTGTTTGTGATGCCCATCTTGGTCATGTCTTTGATGATGGTCCACCTCCCACAGGAAAGCGTTATTGTATCAATAGGTAAATAGTTCATCTGTTTTTTTCTTCTTTTTTTTTCTTTTTCTTTTTACCCCATATATTTATTGTTATAATGGACTTGATGTGAAATATGACTAATCATGCAGTGTTTCCCTGAAACTAAAACCGAAGCAGTAGACGAACAAGCAAGAACACCAGAAGGATATGATTGCTTGAGTTGGACGTTACACTTGGTGTCTGATAAAATATAAAATGTGAAAATAATTTTCAGAACTGTGAAATGGTGGCCTTTGGTATAGCATGTTCCTAAATGCAACAACATTGTCTATTTTTGAAAGCTTATTGGATGTACATGCTTAGTTAAGTATAAATTCTCAAGTGTTGTAAAAAAAAAACTACAGTAAATCTAATATAGTTTTTTTAACTGTCTATATTTAAGTTTAGTCTCTCTTTTTCATAGAAAATTTGGAATTAAATATGGACCGTTGAAAAAACTGTAGGAGATCTCTTGTATTCTTTTTTTCTTTTTTTTGCAGCACGTAAGCCAAATCCGTCCTGTAAGAAGTATTCCATGGCCAGTTAGATACATGTTGCTTTTTCATGAAGCACATATCTTCATTGTCCTCTCTTTTTTGCATGCTAGATCATATAAACAAACATATAATATGGACATGATTTTATATTAGGTAGATTTGATGCATAACTCAGAGATGTTTGCAAAAATCTACTTGAAACCAGTGAAAAAATGGATCTATGGATAATGGATGTTTTCACGTCATTTGATTAAGAGTTTGACAACTCATGGTTAGTGATTTACTACACAAGTAAACCATAGTTTTCACTCGCAATACAAAAGCCCTAGCCTTTTTCTATGATGGTGACTAGAGCTCAAAGATTTTACGTAAGCTGAAAAGGAGAGTATTTATTATATTGTGCAACTGATGAGTCCATCTGTAAAAAGAGTTCAGGAGCACTACGTCAAATCCCATCAAGATCAGCATAGCACATCATATAAAAAAGGGTCTCATTGTGGTGTTGACTCATTTGGCAGCAATTCAATTGAGAATCTTTAATTCCTCTCCAACTTCAACTCAAAGTTTTCTTCAACCTAACATGGTAATATACCACAATTATATCATAGCATCCAAGAAATGACAAAACTTGAAGCATCAGTTGACTTAGCCCTATATCTAGAGAACTTGCAAGAAAGAGTTCATGTAAGATGCTTTGGTTGGGGATTACTTCCATGCTCAAGTCAGTAGATAGAGCTTGAAAGGAGATGATTCTCAAGAAGACTTGAGAGAGTATGAAGGTGTACTTTTAGAAATGAATTTGGGCTTATTTTAAAGGAGTATTGTCTCCTACTTCTTTCACCGGTGGAAAGTGGGCTAAAGGGAATACCATAATTGGATTCTAGCCCACCTGTTAGAACTATTATCCCTTGTCGAGAACAATTAACAAGTAATTATCTCACGGTATGCCTCCCCGTCGAATCCCACAAAGACAAGACCAAGGATCATCGAGCCCTTATCAAAAAGCCTATAACGAAAGACTTCTCTAATGCATTAAGAAAATCACATCCACAATAATACCAATGCCAGAGCAAACTAAGAAACATCATCCATAAAGGTCATTAAAGCTGCTTTAGTTGAGTTTGAGGAGTTGTCTGGCTTGAAGGCAAACCCTTCTAAGAGTTCATTTTATTGTTTTGGAATTTCAGATAGGGTCAAGAACAAGTTATTGACTGATTTGCAGATGAAGGAGGGTAATCTTCCAGCGAGATATCTTGGTGTCCCCTTGATTTCTTCTAGACTTTCTTCTGCAGATAGTGGAGTGCTTCTGGATAGAATTACTGGTCGCATTGACTTTTAGTTATCAAGGAAACTCTCTTATGCAGGAAGACTTCAATTGCTCTCTTCTATTTTGTATAGCCTGCAAGTTTATTGGATAGGTATTTTTATTCTCCCTAAGTGTTTTATAAAGTCTATTGAGCAGAAGTTTAATAGATTTTTGTGGAATGGGAAAGATGTTGAGGCTGCAAAGGCTAAAGTGGCTTGGTCAGAAGTTTGTTTCCCCAAAAAGGAGGGTGGTTTGGATTTGAAGTATGAAATCAGACCTCTATGCTTAGGCACATATGGAGTATCTTTGCTAGATCTGGCTCTCTTTGGGTGGCTTGGGTTAAAAATAATTTTCTAAAGCAAAAGAGTTTTTGGAGTGTTGGTATCCCCCATAATTGTTCTTGGTGTTGGAGAAAGCTACTCAATTTAAGGGATATTGCTAAAAAGTTTTTGAGGTTTGAGGTTGGAAATGGGGAGAATATTCACATCTGGTTGGATCTTTGGCATCCTGCTGGAATCTTAATTGAGAAATATGGCTATAGAGCTGTTTATGATGCTCAAAGTAGGGTGGAGGCCAAACTTTCTTCTGTTATCCCCAATGGAAGCTAGTTTTGGAAGCCTGCTAGATCTGATGATTTAGTGGACATACAAGCTAGTCTTTCAGAAATCAGTTTGGGGCCTATTGATAAGCCTATTTGGACTGCTTCTAGGAAAGGTGTTTTTGTTAGTTCAGATACTTGGGAGGCTCTTAGGGAGAAAAAGGAGCAGATTACTTGGTGGAAGTTGGTTTGGTTCCCCTTTGCTATTCGTAAGCATGCTTTCATTTTGTGGTTTGCTATGAAAGGAAGGCTGGTTACTGGAGATAGATTGTTGACTTGGGGATATAATGGAGATGTCAATTGTGTTTTCTACAGGAACCAGTTAGAAAGCCGTGATCATCTTTTTTTTTTAATGCAGTATCAGCTAGACTTTGGAAGTATTGTATGTTTAGATGCAGAGTGGATAATGTTCCTGTAGTATGGGATGATATCTTGCAATTGGGATTGAATGATTGGGGTTGCAAGTCTCTCAAAGCTATGCTCTGCAGATTAGTTTTGAGATCTATAGTTTATAATATCTGGTGCACTCGAAATGAGATCAAACATGCAAGTCATCCAAATACAGAGGAGCAATTGTTGAAGAAAATTTTGTGGGAAATCCGAACCAAAGTAGTTGTGAAAAGAAGGTTTCCAAAAAATAATGAGAACCTTGTGTTTTACTCTTTGTGGAATCTTTCTGCAAAAGTGCTTTCTTGATCTGGCTGTGGTTGTGGCCCGCTGGTTTTGTTTTGTTTTGTTTTTTGTTTCCTAATAGTCTTACGGGATATAGTCTCCGTGAGGCTTTGCTTTTAGGCCTTCTGTAGGGTCTGTTTTTAGTGATACTTAGGGTTTGGGATTTGTTTTGTTGGTTTTGGTGGTTTCTTTTTCTGCAGTTTGTTGTTCAGCAATTTGTTTCTGGTTTAGCTTAGTTTGTTAGCCTTTGTGAGGTTGTGCTAGCTGGTGGCTTGTAATCGGTGATTTGGTGTTTTTGGTTTTGAGCTTTTAATGAAGTTGCTTATTCATCTAAAAAAAAAACTAAGAAACATCATAACATAAAAATAATCATCAAAAGTCTCGGTCTCAAGTCGGTCAATTTGTAAACTTCTCCTGTAACAAGTCATTCTACTGTTGGGCCAAGCAACCAAATTGTAAAATTAGTTAAATTAGGGGGAAACGGTTTGAGGATCGAAGATCAAAGAATCCTTTCATTTCTATTTTCTTGGAGCTTGACTGAGCTCAAATTAGTCAATTGGAGATTTAGGTTCCTGGAAATACCGAAGTATCATTTCATTCAGTTTCTCATTCAATCCTATAATCCATCATATCCACTTGTTCCATTTATAATCAAACAATATTAGAAAAATTACACTAAAATAGAAAGGTTCATTACAAACACCGTATGCTATTGTCACTTCACAGGAAAATGCATATACCACATCAACAGTCCCCATTAACTATAAAAATAGCATATGAATTGTCAGTCTAAGACAAAGGTTGAACCAGAAACCATGGCTTCTCATTTTTTAAGATAAAACAAAGTCCAGTCATAGAATATCTCAATTCAAACCACTAAACAAAGATGATAAAGCACCTCCAAGTCACCATTCCAGCACCCCCATCATCGTTTTTGGCTCAAATCATTCAACTCACCATTTTCCATGATGCCATTCTCATTCAAGTATTCGACAAATTCATCAATAAGATAAGGCCACGCACCTTCGGCATCATAGTTTGATAATGTCGGGTCCACCATCTGCATATAAAAAGCATGACACGAATTAGTAGTGCCAAGACTGGCATCAAGACCTGCAAGACACCTTGATATACATAATTGACCATGAAAACACAATTTTGATGTTTCTTTTTCTTTCCTTTCTTATTGGAGAAGTATAAGGATTCAAAAACACACTCCCCTCGGATGGCCATTAATATCATCATGATAGCTTATATGTTTCGAGTCTCAAGTCATCTCCATGTTAAAGCAAGCTAAATATCACCCAAACTCAAAACTTCCTCCGCACCAGAATCGCAGTTTAGTTTAAAAGATTATAATTTGCAATTCTAGTGATTTGTTAATAATTATTTAGGCCTACTATAGGCTAGCCTCCCCAGATGGAGGCTTCCACCCTCGTTTGTAAGGGATAGAAGCCACCAAATAGATTGGCAGTAACCACCATGCAAATTTGGTGACCTTCTTTGGCGGCCACAGAAGAGTCGCCGGATCCCTTTATTTTTTCTTCTTCTTCTTTTCTTTTGTGAAATTTTCTAAAAACAGTTTTAGTCGGTGGTGGAACTACATGGTGGCTTGGGAGGGCTTCATCTTTTCCCCAAATGTTTTTTAAAATGCCCTTATAATCCTTTTAAAATTAGAATTTTACCAACACCTCCCCCCCAAAATTCTTTTATTTTTTAGTTTTATCCCCCAAACTCCAAATGCTAGTTCCTTGTTTCATATTGCACAAAACAAAAATTATCTTGCTGCCACTTGTATACCTCATATCCATGTCATAGACAGAAAAACATGGATTAATATGGACTGCGATGGGTGCAGCATCATTGTTCTCTAGATGGTAAAATGCAGAAAACAAAATGAAGCTATGAATAGGATTGTTTACCCTCGGGCGGTAAGAATAAGGAAAAACAAATGGCAAGAAGGATGGGGGTCGAAGAATGATGTGTCAATATATAAGCTTTAGCAAAAATTGCTAAGATGATGTAATATATATGCTCATGATCTCAACATAGAGAATATATGGAAAGAAAGAACAAGGATAGCGCCAAGTGGGGGGTACAAAATAAAATTTAAAAAAAAAATAAAAAAATCAACAAAATGAAGTTAAGATTCTCTCACTTGTACTATGCATCTGCAAGCATATATTTATCTTGATGCACAAACCAAGAAAGCTACTAAAAAGTAAAGGTGGGGGGAGGGCAGGTACCACATTACATGCACATGCTTTATCATATTAATCATGTGGATTTGGGTAAACAAATAGCAATTGAAAAGGATACCAATTAGACATGCAGGTGCAAATGAATTGTGGGCATCGCATCCTAAAACAATGCCAGTAAGCATGTATTGATGCTTTATATCTTACCCTTGCAAACTCCAAAAGTTGAGACCATGTGTCCCTAGATATTGCTTTATTATGCCGAGCCTGGGTCAATGATATCAAAGAAAAACTAAAATCAAAGGAAAAAATAATTGAATAATTAATCATATCCTCATGGACTTCAAAACATCAATCTAATAAAAGTCATTAAAGAGAAAATACATACAGAAGATACTACATAAATATCCATTGGTGAAAAGAAAAAAAAAAAAAAAAAAAAATCAATCACCCAGAAAAAGTACAATTAAACAGACATCAACTATTCAGAAAAAACTCCCGGGTTTAGTTGGAGCGAAGCTCCGGATACCCGGTGCAAAATAAAATATATATATATATATATATATATATATATATATATATATATATAAAGCTATCCAGAAAAAAACTTAACAAGGAAATCATTTTGAAAACACAGCTTCCACTTAAGAGTATCTCTTTTATCATATGTAGAAAATTTGAAATTATAGAGTTTACCTACAGATTGGCCAAAAGTTGTCACAGGTACGCCGATGAACTAGTACCAACATTGGCCATATTCAGTGACAACTTATGCCTAACTAAACCAAAATCTCTGGATGTTCAGCCACCTAACCAACCACCAAGCTGTTTATTGGATTAAATAATTCTGAAAAAGAAATGAATCTAGGGGCCTAGCTGAGCAAAGGGTCCCAAGAATGCAATTACCAACCAGCCACCATTCAATTGGATAACAAAAATTTCAGGTGTCACAGTTAGTACTCTTTAACATGTATTATTTTGCCTCCACAAAGGGTCACTAAAAAATTCTACACATAGTTGAAAGCCGGCCAATAAAAAAGCATTAGTTAGTTGGAAAGTCACGATCAGGAGCCCCTGTGCTTTACATGCATGCAACTGAGTTGCGAGTTTACAAGTAAACACTAATTGCAAACAATTTAGATGAATATTATGACTGCACAACTAGTTAAAACTGACGCACTACAGCTCCACCACTAAAATAAAGATAAAATGATTGACCATTTTGGCGTAAGTAGATGAATATTACTACTTCTTTTTTGGGGCAAGTAGTAAAAGGTTTTATTAGAAAAAGAAAAAAGCCTCATGTGATAGACCATATTCTCTGCTGACTTTTTTATAAGTTCATCACCACCTTTTCCTTCTTGACTCAACTGCACATCAGAATTTTCTTCTTCAAGATCGTAACCTTTATCATGCTAAATTTCCACAAATGGCAGTCCTCTCCATCCTGGCACTGTCATTTGTTTGGCATCATCCAATTTTATTGATCAACAATGTGGCCTCTAAAACTTGAAGTTGTGTTAGGCCGTGTCTTTTTATTTTTTACACACATAATCGAGTTGTTTCATTTTACCGGACAAATATTAACAGTAAAGACAAGCACAGCTTCATTGCTTAGGAGTTCAGACCAAAAAAATAAAGTCTAGAAGCAATCAAGAGTGAAAGGAAAAAAGAAACAAACAAATCAAGGTTCCAGAGTGCACATACATAAATATGCAAGCATGCGAAACATACAGTACAAGATCAAGAGAGAAAGTACATGTCATGTAAATAAAGATAAAATATGTTATGCAAGCGGATGACCTACGCTGCCAGAAAAATGATTATTTTCACTATACGTCACAAGAATCACTACTCATTCTCTTAAGAGTATTAACAAACTTCAAAAAATAGGTCACAATGAGAATTATAAGCTACCTGTAAGAACTGGCACCAGTGATCAACCAACGGCCACTGCTTTTCAGCAAACAGTAATTGCCACATTCCAATAGCTGTATCCAATGCTAAAGATTTCTGACCCTGAAATACACAGAGAAATGATACATGCATAACCTAGAGATACTTGAGGTAGGTCAATTACAAATCAATAAACTTGAAAAGGAAAGCAAAAACTCTCCTGGATTTAACTAGTGCCACTAAAAAAACAGACGAGTGAAAAATAAAATCTATCAAAAGGTTCTCATTTTAGCAGTAGAGATAATCATTCATTGAGAACGTGTAAAAATCCAAACCTTTATTCAGAGAAAAGTGTACCTTTTCTTTTGCCCAGCCAAATGCAAAGTTATATATCTCACGGAACTTTTCTGGACAATTACAATTACAAGAAGCAATAATAATTTCAGCGACAAATTCGTTGCATCTCTGACCCAGAAAATGCTAATCAAACCATTATCGTTGACTTTTTCAAAAAATATATCAAATTGAGGATTGTTTTCCCCTAGAAGTATCATAAAATATAATATTATAATCTAAAATTGAGTAAATACCAAAAATCATGAACCATAGCACATACGTTCATCTTTCAGCTCAGAGCGCATAAATGGTATCCTTTCGCGGAACTTCTCCAAAGAATCTATCCTGCCATCAGAATATATTGCCATCGTCAGGGTTTGGTTATGGTAGTCCCAAACTCCCAATCTATAGCATTTGACTTAAAAATAATTAAAGCAAACATAACTGTTTATATATTTACCCTAGCGCTTGCAGTCCACCCATAAACTCCTGCTTGGAAAATTCACACATGGTGGCAGCCTTCATGTGCCAAGAAACAACTAACTGCAATAACAGCAAGCCCATGTTACCAAATATAGCCAAGTCACTACTCATTACCACATGTTCATAATGACTCATTATGACAGACCCCAAGTACATATAAAAATCATGACTATATATTTAACTACAATAGACTCAATCTAGAAGCAGAATACTAAGAACAACTTATTTTTCTCCTTTGATCAAGTACAAACTTTCAAAAAAGGCATTATTGTAATAAAAGGGAAAAGGGTATTGTTGTCTTTGTTGTTATCTTTCCCTTACGTATAAACCATTTTTTTTTTTCATTTGATGATGGGAAACTTTCTAAGGCAAGGCCCCTTCGTGTACCCACCCCTAAAGGATAAACCCCGGACCTGTGTAACATACCCCCACTACACGTATTAGTTAAATTTGGCTTTCGCCCGGAGTGTGGCCACAAGGAGTTGTTTACACCCAAGGAGATTTGAACCTTAGACCTGATGGTTATGCCACCATAGTCCAAGACCTTCACCACTTGAGTCAAACCCTAGGAATTTTTTTTTTTTTTTGATATCGGGGAACCTCTACAAGGCAGGGCCCTTCGGACCCACCCCTGCAAAGTAAATATAGGTCCCGTGCACCGCACCCTTGGAAGTTTCCCTACACAGAACTGGGTAAATCGCTGGCTTTTCACCAGGGAGTGTGGCCCCGAAGGATTGTTAGCACCCAAGAGGTGTTGAACCTTGGACATTGAAGGGAGCAAGCCTCCTAAACCAAGGCCTTCACCACTTGGGCCAAACCCTTGGAATTTTTATGTAAACATTAATCTTGACACTGTATCAGAGTAAGATTTGAGGGTTTAACAAATTTCTGTTGTTTTGCAAGCTTTCTCTCTGCCTAGGCATCCGTCTTTTTCTTTTTCTTTATCTTTTTTTCTTTTTTTCCTTTTTCTTTCCATGTAGTTTTGCAATAGTGTCGATATTGTGGGCTTAGGCTCAACGCCCGTGGTTGGAGGCCGATGGCACCATTATTTTTTTGATAAGTAAAAATGCATTATCAAAGCGCAGAGGGGCGCAACCCTAGTACACAGGGAGTATACAAGAGAGCGACTAAGAGGGAGAAAAAGAAGAAGAGAACATAAGAAGGAAATCAGGGAAACTAATCACTAAGGGTGCTAGCCAACCAGCAGTCCAAGTGAATAGGGTGTACAAGAAAAAGTGAGTGAGATCCTCAATGTTCCTAGACAAGTCCTCGAAACATCTAGCATTTCTCTCAATCCAGATGCACCACATAAGACAAAGAGGGACCATCTTCCACACAACAGCACTGCGAGCTTTGCCACCCACCCACCAAGAATCATACAGCCCCCTAACGCTGCCAGGCATCACCCAGCATAAACCAAACCGAGAGAAAATGGCATTCCATAGGATACGCGCAACCCCACAATGAAGAAAGAGATGGTCAACTGACTCCCCATCCGATTCACACATGCAACAACGGTTTATCACAACAATACCCCTCTTCCGAACATTGTCCAAGGTTAGAGTCTTCCCAAGCACGGCCGTCCAAGCAAAAAAAGCCACTTTCGAAGGAGCCTTGGTGCACCATAAACTCTTCCAAGGGAAAGGGGAGGGATCTTTAGAAGCAAGGATCCTGTAAAAAGATCTAACCTCAAAAGTACCTTTACGAGAGGAGATCCACCACATCCGATCATCCCCTACCCCACGCATCAAGTGCGAATACAAGAGAGTGTAAAAAGAGGCCAAGATCTCCACTTCCCAATCATGAACCCTACGAATGAAGGAAACATTCCACTGCACAGAGCCATTTGTACACTCCCTGTTATCCGCAATAGACGCTTCCTTATTGGAGGCAATATTGAAAAGTCCAGGAAAAGCATCCTTGAGAGGCATGTCACCGCACCAAAAGTCCTCCCAAAACCTGATATTGGACCCAAATCCAGGGACCAATCTAATGTGACGATGAAACAACCTCCACCCCCTACTTATGTACTTCCATAACCCCACCCCATGTGAACCACTGGGAACCCTAGAACGCCAACCACCCCAAACCGCACCATACTTTGCCACCAGAATCTGTCTCCACCATGCCTCTTTCTCGTGAGCAAATCTCCACAACCATTTTCCCAACAAAGCTTTATTCATCAAAAGCATATTCCGGATCCCTAAACCTCCCTCAAAGATCGGAGAGCATATCTTGTTCCAACTAACCAGATGGAACTTAAACTCATCATTGATCCCACCCCATAAGAAATCCCGTTGAATCTTCTCCATACGCTTCGCCACAGAAGCCGGAATAGGAAACAGGGACAAGAAATAAGTAGGAAGATTAGATAAGGTGCTCTTGATGAGCGTAATCCTCCCCCCCTTAGACAAATACAAGCGTTTCCAAGGAGCCAACCTTCTGGCACCATTATCACTCTAATAGCCTAGATGTTGTTGTTGTCATCCTCATAATGTTGTTGACATCGGTGGTAAGGTAGTTGACAGTAGTTCCGTGTCATGGTTGTTGTGGCAATCAATTCTTCCCTGAGTAGGTGAACGATTCAAGGCTCTCGATGGTTGTGTGGTGGCCAACGAAGTTTGTTTGTTTAAGTAGTGAGACTCTCTGGTATGGTCGTCACCGGTCGTGTTTAGGGTGGTCAGCCAACACTAGTTGTCGATAGTGTTCTCATAGTTAGTGGTTGTTCATATGTTAGCGCCAATAGATTTCTTGGTTGGTGGTGGTGTGTTGCATCATGTAGGGGTGATTAAAGGCAGTGTGTGAGGCAGCAAACTGGTCTCTGGTGGTTGCCAATGGTGAGTATCAGTCACCGCCTGCAAATTTATGGCGGATTTGGAAGAGAAAAGTGGTGCTAGTTACAGGTGTTAGCTGTCCTTAACTGGCATAAGGTTTGTTTTTTTTTTTTTTTTTTGTTGATAAGTAATTCCTGTATATATCAAAAAAATGCAATGCGCCTCTAAGTACACAGAGTGTATACAAAGGAAAGCCCGCAAAAACCCATAGAGAAATCCCTATAAATGCACCCTAACACCCAAAAAGAACCTACACAAAGCCTGAAACACAAACCCAAAACCACCCTAAGCTTACAAGGCAAAACTAAAACACCCTCCCTTTGACCCTACTAGAGCCACATCCTCTAGTCTCAAAATTAATGGAGCATTCCAAGTTTTTAAGCTCCCTCTCCCCCTTAGTATTGGAGACAGACAGCCCCGGATCACGGTCTCTATTCGCTTCAATGACAAAAAAAAAACTCATAAGAGTTTTCTCTCGTCATACCCAAAAGTTAATCCCAAGGTGGGGGTGAGATCCATCACATCTAGCACCCCCTCAGAACAGCCCTCCTCCTCAACCACCGGAGTATCCGCCACAAACTCAGCCAGCAACTTCTTGTTCTTATTCAGCTATTTACTTATATTATTCTTCACCCTCCGAGAGTACCCCAGCTGAGACTTGGAGACGGAAGAATAAATAGGTGTTCCACTCTCCATCATACTAGGATGAGAGAGGCAAGTCTCGTACCAAGTTCATCCAACCCACAGGAAGAATCACCAGAGCCAGCCGTCGAGAAGGGAGAGGTACCCAGTTGCAGACGAGGAGCAGGACAGACTTCCTTTGCAACCAAAGCCGAATGAGAAGGAGCAGGGGTCAAACCTAAAAAACCCCACCGGAGCAAGCCCTTCGCCGGAGAAGATTTCCGATCAGCCTTACCAGAAGCTTCAACGGTAACCGCAGGAGCCACCAGCACCTCAACAACAGTATCCACCAGCGACCCACGATCAGAAAGAGGCACCGTAAGGTTATTGCCAATTAGGTATGATTCAATTTAAGGTTCAACATTATAGTTCCAGCAGTTTCCAATCATACCAGTCTAGTCATATGTGCTGATTTCCTTCTATTTCTGCATTATTTTCTCCAGTTTAGTGGTTCCTGTTTTATTTTCTTGCTGGTTGGTTCCATTCGTGGTATTTTGGTTGATTTTCTAAGGTTTCTGGCTATTGTTTGTATATATTTTCTCTTCTGGACAAGTATCGATATCTTTTGTCAAATAGTGGTAAACCATTGAGTTCCAATCATATTGAGGACCGATCAGCCTTTGTTACCTCCCATGGTGGTTCTGGTGGTTCAAGTAGAGGATGTGAAGGTAAAGGTGGTCATAGTTCACATGGTGTTGCAATTCTATATGAGGCAATTATACTAGAGGCCGTGAATCTCATAAGTATACTCAATGTGGACGTAATAGTCACTAAGTGAATTGTCATTTATTGGAAGTTGCTCGAACTCTCTTATTTAATATGCATGTCCCAAAATGTTATTGGAGCGATGCAGCTCTAACTACATGTTATTTTATTAACAGAATGTCTTCCTCTATCTTAGATAGAGCATCTCCTCACTTCACATTATTTCCTTCATTTACTTGCCTTAACACCAAAAATCTTTGGATGTGTCTATTATGTTCACAATCTTGGTCCAGGTTTGATAAACTTGATTCCCGTGCTACCATGTGTCTTTCTTGGGTATTCTTGAGCCCAAAAAGGTTTTTTTTTTTTTTTTTTATAATTAATGTTGTATATACCAAAAAGCGCAAAGGGGCACAACCCAAGTACACAGGACGTATACAAGAGACGCCTAAAAAGAAGAAGAAAATAGAACAAGAAACTCAGGAAAGCTAATCACTAGCGAAGTTAAGTAAGCAGCTGTCCAAGTGAAAAGAGAAAAGAAGAAAAAGGACTTGAGCTCCTCCAGAGTCCTCTCTCAATCCTCAAAAAGCATCTCACATTTCTCTCCCTACACAAACACCACATAAGACAAAGAGGGACCATCTTCCACACCGTAGCTCTCCGAGAACTACCTCTCGTCCACCAACAGGCAAACAAATCTACCACACTATTAGGCATAACCCAATGCAATCCAAAACGGCTGAAAATGGCATACCATAATGCCTTGGCAACCTCAAAAGGAAGAAAGAGATGATCAATTGTCTCCCAATCCGATTTGCATAGGCAACATCTATTGATCACAATAAGTTGTCTCTTCCTAAGACTGTCCAATGTAAGAACCTTCCCTAGCGCTGCCGTCCAAACGAAAAAAGCCACTCTAGTTGAACCTTGCCATTGTCATAATCCGAATCTTTGACAATATTTTACTAATGTTGATGTTACCTTTGTTAAGTCTACACAATATTTCTCAAATGTCCATTCTACTAGTGACTACTTTTGAGTCATTTACCTTCTCCATACCGCTATCTGTTCCGAGTATCTTGCCATCCCCATCTGATTCTCTTTCATCTTCCTATCCGAAGTCTTTGCACCATAGTCTACCACTCGATTATACATTTATTCACGTCACTCGTGGCCACCAACTGCTGTACCTCAATTATCTTCCTCAGCATCTTCAGATCCGGCCACCTACTAAGTAAGACTTGTTACTAATTGCCCTCTATAAACATACACAATCATGTGTCACCAAACATCCCACTATTCACTTCGTTTTATTTCATTCATTGTTTCCTTTTCTTTTTTTTTTGATAAGTAAAAATTTATATATCAAAAGCGCAGAGGGGCGCAACCCATATACACGGGAAGCATAAAAGAGAGCGCCTAAGAGGGAGAGAAATCAGAGAAACTAATTACTAAAGGAACTAGCCAAGCGGCCGTCCAAGAGTAAAGAGTAAAGAAGAAAAGATGAGTCAGTTCCTCTATAGTCCTAGTAGAGTTCTCAAAACATCTAGCATTTCTTTCAACACATAGCTAGGTAGACCCTCGAAAGAGTAAGATCCCCACCAAGAGCTAACCTTGTCGAGAAAACCTTCGGCTTTGAGCCACATGTTCTCAAATTTGAAATACTTTTTACCTCCACAATGAACCCCACAATCCAGAGAAATAGGGAAATGATCGGAGAACATGCGTTGAAGTCTTTTTTGTGACACTACTGGGAAATGATCTTCCCAATCCGAGGAGAGCAAGAACCGGTCTATTCTAGACCAGGTCTCATTTTCTTGATTATTGGACCAAGTAAATTGTCCTCCCATCATCGGAAAGTCCACCAAATTGTTCTCCGAGATGAAGTCCGAGAAGTCCATCATGCCCGCAGAGTAATAAGAAGCACTAGAGTGCTCACTAGGGAATCGAACAATATTAAAATCCCCACCAAAACACCAAGGAACCTCCCACACATTCAATAAACCAGCCAACTCTTCCCAAAGGACCCTCCTCTCCACATCCTCATTCGGACCATAAACCCCTCCAAATGCCCAAACCCAGTTGTCCTCCACATTTTGGAAAGAGCATGCCAAGGAGAATTGCCCCCACACACTCCTCCTTACACTCTACCACCCTCCTATCCCACATCATTAACATCCCCCTCGACAAACCATTAGACCCTTTATACTTCCACCCCACATGTTGACCACCCCAAAGACTGTGAACCACCTCCCAGGAGATAGTCTCCATCTTGGTCTCAATCAAACAAACTATATCTACTTTCCACTCCTTCAAAAGACCCCTAATACACAACATTTTTTTTAGGGCATTCAACCCTCTCACATTCCATGCTACGATGTTAAGCTTCATGATCCACCAATTTGACCCTTCCCACGACCCCTACTTTGCATAGAGATCGTCTAGCCCCTATCAACAAGAATAGCACTACCTGAAAAATCCCCCAAATCAGAGTCAAACTGCTTCCTAGCATCTTCAATAGACTTGAACAGAGCTGCCAACTCCTCCTTCTTCTCCTCATCTGAAACACCTATTTTTGGACAAAAATTGAGACAACTTTCTACTACCCATTAAGAAGAACACTTTTCTGTTTCGAGTTCCTCCAAACCGATAGTTGCTGAGATACTGTCCTCCTCCCTATTTGACCCAGTTCCAATTCCAATTTCTTTCTGTCCACTATGAACTGATTGAAACAGATTCGTAGCCTCCCCCCGACATACCCCTGTCAACATCCCAGAGATCCGACGAGGTGAAAAAGCCACCAGAGACTGATCTGAGGCAAAGCCCATGTCCTCACCTGCACCGCCTATCTCCACAGAGCACTCCGGCGAACCCCCACCAGCATCTACAATCTCCATACGGCGCTCCGGCACATTCTGTGTTCTCTCCGGCGAGAAGGACGTCTTCGGCACCTTCTAGATGGTTCTCGCACACGACCCTAGAATTCCTTTCGCCTGCCCAGAAGCCGAAGAAGAAGCTTCTAGCGAGCCCATCATTGCGGCTTTCCACCTCTGCGGCCCACGTTTCCTCCTCCTATAAGTCACCACCGCTTTTTCTTTTCCGGTGGACTGTGCCTCTCTCGCCGGACTTAAAGAATCCTTGCCACCAGTGTCGACGACCGCCTTGGAAACTTCTTCAGCCGCTAACCCAACCCCCTGACCTCTGATGAGACCTTTGCGGCCACCGGCGATGGGATTGCCGACCTATCTGAGTCAGGACGCACGCCAAACGTGAACTTCTCCTTCTTCGTCGATGCCATCTCTTCTGAGCGAGCTTCTCCTAATGGACCATCATGTCCTGGGTTATTAAAACCCATACCCGAAACCACTGCTCCTTTAGGTTTAAAGACTAAAGTCTTTAAACCTATACCCGAAACCACCATCATTGTTTCCTTTTCATCATTTACCTCCTAGCTATCTAGTCTTTCTATACGTAAGACAGTTAAAAATGCAATATCTGACTCAGGTTTGAAGAAAGCTATAGGATTGGAAATGAAGGCTATATATCAGAATTGGACTTCAAATCTTGTACCATTACATCTTGGTAAACAAATTGTTGGCTACAAGTGGGTGTACATGGTAAAGTTTAATTCGAATGGCTCGGTTGATAGGTTAAAAGCCCGATTGGTTGCCAAAACTTATACACATACCTATGGAATTAATTATGAGGAGACATTTTCTCCAGCTGCCAAGATCTCCTATGTTCGAGTGTTTATTTCTCTCGCTACTAATCTTGACAGGTCTTTGTTTTAATTGGATGTTAAAAATGCCTTCCTCCATGAAGACTTGGTTACGCAAGTTTACATGGAGCACCCATTTGGGTTTGTTGCTTATGGGGAGGATCATGGAAGTGTATGCAGGTTAAAAACAGCATTGCCTGGTCTAAGACAATCACTAAGAGTGAGGTTTGGAAAGTTCACTGAAGCTATGTGGGAATTTGGCCTTCATAGATGCCAAACAAATCATTCAATATTCCTTTGGCACGCTGATGCAAATTATATTCTACTTGTGGCATATGTAAATGATATTGAAATCTTTAGAAATGACTCGGGGAGTATTGCTACATTGAAACAGTTTTTGTAGCAGTGGTTTCATATCAAAGACTTGAGCAAACTTAGATATTTCCTAGGTATTAGTTGTTAGGTCTTCAACAGGCATCAACTTATTTAAGAGAAAGTATGTACTTGATTTGTTAGATGAAATGGGCATTTTGGGGGCTCATCTTGTCAATGATTCTATGAATCCAAATCAGAAACTTTTGAAGGATGAAGGAGAATTATTTGATGCTAAAAGATATCGTCGACTAGTTGGAATGTAGAATTATCTCACTATCACCAGGCCAAGTATTTCATATGTAGTTAGTATAGTGAGCCAGTTCTTGGAAGTTCCTAGGGTCCCACATTGGGATGTTGTCCACTTGCATTATTTGTTATATGAAGCGAGCTCTTGGTCTTAGAATATTGTATAGGTGAAATCGACATCTCAAGGGCCTTTACCGATGCAGATTGAGTAGCTTCTCCTCAGATTGAAGATCTACTACACGATATTGTACATTCATAAGCAATAATTTGATTAGGTGGAAGAGTAAGAAACAAATAGTGGTAGCACAATCTATTGCAGAAGATGAGTTTAGAGAAATGGCTTCTACAGCTAGTAAGCTAACATAGTTACAATACTTCCTTCAGTAAATTGGTTTTCAACTCCTACTCCTATTCCATTATTTTGTGATAATCAAGTTGCTCTGCATATTGCTTCTAATCCTCTATTTTATAAAAGGACCAAATATATTGAGGTTGATTGTCATTTCATTCGAGACAAGATTGTGAAAATATATTTACAACATGTGTTAAGTCTGGAGACAAGCTTGTTGATATGTTTACAAAATTTTTGTGTCGTAACCGGTTTGAGTCTATGTATTCCAAGCAAGACTTATATGATATGCATGTCCCAGCTTGAATTCAAACTTGGGAGGGAGCATTAAAACGGGTGTTATTGTATTAAAAGGCAAAAGGATATTGTTGTCTTTGCTTTAATCTTCCACTAGTGTATAATAAAAGTATTGAGAGGGCAATAGAATATATTGAGCCTCTCTCTTGACCTAAACTTGAAAAAACTTAACCTTGTAAACTTAGCAACTTCGAACATTTACATTTAGAAAAATACGGCTCCTTCAAGCATAGATTCTTCGTGTGGACAGTGGCATTAAGGAAGATCTTAACTTTGGATAACCTAAGAAAGAGGCATGTCATAGTGATGGATTAGTACCACACGTGCAAGAAGAGCAGGGAGACCACAGATCATCTTCTGCTCCACTACGAAGTGGCTGAGCTTTGTGGGTATCAATTTACCGTCTTTTTGGATTGTATTGGGTCTGCCCCAAAGGGTGATGGAGTTGTTAGCTAATTGGAGAGGCCAGTTTGGAAGCTGCAGCAATTTAGAAGCCTAGAGGTTGGCTCATTCGTGCTTAATGTGGTGCATTTAGAGAGCGTAATGAGTGGAACTTTCAAGTTTGTGAGAGATTGATGTTAGAGTTAAAAGCTATTATGTTCAAATCTCTTTATGTTTGGGTGGCAGGTTACAACAATTCTCGTTTTTCTAATCTCTTAGAAATTTATGGATTAGTGTTCTTTACATCTCCCTAATTGGGAGTCTCTCTTGTATACTTTATGTGTACTTGACTTGCGCCCCTATGGGCTTTCTAATGATAATTTACTTATAAAAAAAAAACTTTCATCTAATAGAAAAATAAGAGCAGTCAAACTCATCTACAAAAATGAATGAAAAATTTAGAACTATTAAAATTTGTATCTTACCAGCTTCCTTGACTAACTCAACGCATAAATAACAATATTAAAGAAAAAAAAAAAAAAAAAAAAAAAAAAACATAAACAAAACAAGCATTATCTGCACAGACAAATAACAAACAAATGAAGCGGAAACTATGAAAATAATGTAATATGCTATCTGAACATCACTTACATTTTACTCCTACTCTATGAAACAGCCCTAGTTTATTTTTTCTTTTTTTATTATTATTATTATTTTGGCTTTTTGGCTTTTTGTTAGGAAGAAAGGGAGGGTGGGAGAAAGAGAGGGGTTAGGGGTGAAGAGAATCCAACTATAAACTTCCTTTTCTTGCCAGATATCCAAAAAATTTCTACAACTGCTGAATTTTAAATCGCAGCTTTTTTTAACTAAAGAGAGACTTTATATAAAACTAAAATTTAAAGCATTAAGGATGATTTCTCCATAACAATCAAAAGATACTTAGGTATGCCTGCCTTTTACAGAAATAGCTTCAAAGTCTTATATACATACCATAACTATATCTTGCGGATCCACCTGCCAAAAGAACATTTAAACTGTGAAAAATCAACTTATTTAAGCTAATGTAGAACGAAACCATTTCTTTTTTGGTAAAAAAAATAAATAAATAAATAGTGGAGAGTACAAACAGCATATGAGAACTCAAAATTAATTTTAAAGTTCCAATTTTTGAACCTTATAGTCATCAAGCAGTATCAACTAACTGGCATTCAAAAAAGCTACCTGAATATCATTGCAAAGAAGAGTTATACCATCAACCAGTATCATATCACTATATGGATCTGCAAAAACATATTACAATCAAAATTTTTAGCAAAGAGATATTTCAGCCATTAAGCAACAATAGTCATTTGTGCTGCCCAACGATTGAGTCCAACATGAAAACCAACATTAAATAGACCAATTCCCATTGAAAACAACCATATTAAATTTTCCACACCAAATGAATCATAAGCTCTTGCTTACTGTTAGGATTGAAAACTAGAGTTCAGAGAATTGTGGGAGCAAAAGCAGTCTCACACTAAGGTCTGCCATTCATAATATACTATTAGGCATCCAATCCTAAAATTACTATATATATATATATCACAAGATAAGCTTGTCTAACACTTATCAAACAGAATAAAACGACAAAAAAAAGTCATCAGCTCTATACAAGTTGGTACTGACAAGCACTGTTGTAAATGTCAGGTAATCTAGAACTGTATATTTTTATTTTCTTTTCATAATTCCAAGAAAAAGACGACCAATGAAGTGCTAGATGGGGCAGCAGAAGAAAGTGTATAAGTAAAGCTTGCCTTTATATCTATTGAAGAGCTCCTCCAAATGTCTAGAGTCAGTAAAGGTTTTGACCTGGGGTTGGCTGTAGAATACATCAAATGCTCCTTCAAGATGCCAATCACTGGCTTTTAAAGTCTGAAGGGCAACTTTTTCACTGCAATTGGATTAGGATGTGAGATACTTGTACAAGTAAAATTTCAATTTAAAAACCATACAAGAACAACAACACCCTCTCTCTCTCTCTCACACACACAACAGAAATACGTGGGCAAGCAGACACAAACACACACTACTCCATAATCTCCAACAAAGCAGTTGTCTAAAAACATTCAATTTTGTTTTTTTATAAGTAATCGAAATATCATTCGAAGCGTAAGGCGCATCCAAGTACACAAAACAAAAGCAGCAATATAAAGATAAATAGTATAGAAGAAAAAAGACTCCAATTCCTCCAACTTCCTCTTTTTTTTTATAAATAATTAATTTATTGAAAAGTGCAGAGGGGCGCAACCCTAATACACAAGATGTATACAAAGAAAGGCCTCACTAAAGGCCCTCCAACTTCCTCTCACAATACTCAAAACTTCTATCACTCATTTCCTTCCAAAAACACCACAAAAGGCAAGAAGGCATCATCTGATCAAACCACCAATTCCTCCTATAAATGCCTTCTATCACAATCAAAATTTGGCCCAAGCGAAACGATCCTCGACATTTCTAAAGGAACTGGCAACCATAAACTCCTCCACACACTCTTCGATCTTCTCTACAACCCTCCAATCCCACATAAGCATAATTTCATCGAAAGCCCCTCTAGAAGCTAAGTAGCACCAATCCACATGTTGACACCCCCACAAACTGCACACTCTAATTTAAATTTAATTTTAATACACTTCTGGAGATGAGCCCCAATTTAGATTTCTGCAAACAAATTTTATCCGCCTTCCATTGTTTAAGTAAATTTTTGACTCTCAGTCGCTTTTCCCCATCATTTAACCCTCTCCCATTCCATGATATCAACTTGTGCTTCATAAATAACCACCTGCAGCCCTCCCCTTGACTCAATCGCAGCTAGCGCTGCCACTGTTTGCCTCATAACTAATGGAACGAGATAACCTCCCTTGCACTTGCTTCCTTCTAAGGCTCGAACTGAAGTCCAAGCTCCTGCAAGAAGGATGCCTCATGTTCCTTCCTGTCTTCACTCTCTGGATTCTGATCTGCATTCTTCTAGGGCAAAGGCCTATCTTTTCACTTTCAAATGGAGTGAAGCCAGCGCTTAGGGGCTGAGGGTAGAACAAATGAATTGTATAATGCCCTATACTCTTCCTTAAGGATGTCCCCCTTCAAGAGCTAGTCTAATCACTAAAATAGGGGGAGTACACACGCTATGGCTGTTAAGGCGCGCTAGTGCAAAACCGTTTTTTTTTTTATAAGTAAATTGTATATATCAAAAAAAAACCGTTGCAGATGAATAGAACAAGAAGAAGAGAAAACATTAAAAAAAAAAAAAAAAAAAAAAAAAAAAAAAATTAACAAAACAAAAACAAAAATGCCATGCCCCTTTTAAAGGGCAGTTTTGTTGATGCATTCCTGTTGAGAATGAAGAGAAGAGACTAAAGTGAGCAAGTTCACAATATGGTTCAATCATCCACAAATCGAGAACCTTCGAATGAAGAATGCAAATTGCTAGCCTTTATTATTTCACATTCCACGGGATTCTCCTTCTGCATCTTTTTTTGAGGGGCTTCTTTCTCTAACAGATTGACTCGCTTCAATGGTCGTAAACAAGGCCAAAAACTCCTTTTTCAACCCTTGCATGAAAACCCATAGAATGACATAATTTTTTCAGTATCTGCAACACCCAGTTCGAAGGCATTGTCCCTACTTTGTTTTGTTTAGCCAATGTCAGAACATATCTCAACGGAGTGGGTTCCTCCTCAAATAACCTATCCACATCCAAACTAGGTAGGGTTACCAAAGCTTCACTCCTATGCACACCCCCCACACCACACGCAATCAACATAGTAGATACACAGCCTTCTTCCATCTCTTTACGAATAGCCCTACAATACCTCTAAGGGAGGGAGGGAGGGAGGGAGAAGGAGAATTGGTGAGAAGAAGGTCTAACAATTGAACCTACATACCCCCCTTAGCAACAAAAGCCCACTCCCCAAAATGCGCTTCCACACGCCACCTCTGGCAGAGGAAAGAAAAGAGGGCAAGAGAAAAGCTTAGAGAACCCAACTCCGAGGCAACTCCAACCCCGCCCATCACGCCCCTCAATGATCAATAAAGACCTCTCCAGCCACCCCCCGCAAACATCGCCTCCTTCAAAAACCGGCCAGAGCTATTCAAATATCTCTGAACGGTAGTCTCTCATTCCCTCCCTGAACCTCTTGAAGAAATCCTTAGACCCTAAGAAGCGTACCAGCTCCTCTACCATTGAAAGCAACCACCCAATACACAACGAACCCATAAACGCCACATGTGAGTGGCCCTTCCTCCTTTCCTCAACACGAAGGACCGAGGCCACTTTCCTCACCAAGAAATCAAACTTTTTAGTCTCCACATCAAACAGCTAAAAAAAGCATCTCTAGCCATCCACCTAACTCTCTCAAAAGAAAGATCTCATCGAAAGCTACATCCCAACGCACCCACGATGACCCGCTGCTGAAAACTAGAGTGGTGCACCACTGCTAAAGTGAAGAGACAAAAACACGGGCAACAGGAGGGAAATCTGTGATAGAAGAAGAAGAGAAGGACCTAGAAGACGATCCTTGGCTGGAAGCTGGTGAAACGCACTTCCACGCGCCACCTCTGGCACAGGAAAGCAAAGAGGGCGAGAGAAAAGCTTATGGTTTTGTAAGCAGTAAACTAACGATTAACATGCATTTCATTTTTCTTTCTGAAATTTCAAAACATGATAATGTGATTAGTGCATCAAAAGGGTGCCCAGTTTTTCATCACCCGACTAACTCTTGTTTATACAAAGAAATATAAAATTCAGCAGCAGTAAAATTGCATATTATTATCAGCTTACCTCGAGCCAGTGATTGTCATAAACTGCTGGAGTTTGTCACGGTGGCCTCTACCCAATTTGTGCTGTCAAAAAAGAACAAAACCATAGCACGCATGCATACATATTATGACACCAATACGCACATAAAGATCCCACAAGCAAAACTCAACATGGATTTGAGTGCTGCCTAAAAAAACTCAATGAAACAACTAAAAACAAAAGCACACAGGTTCTATGCATACATAGAGCGTGCCAACTTCAATGGGTATGAGATTGAAGGTGAATGAAATACAAGGCAATATAAAATATTATGAGTACATCTATATAATGACTATGCATACATCTACTAAAAGTGGGTGACAAGTGTGATAATTAAATATTTTTTTTAACAATTTTATCCCAATCATATCTACCACTTTAATATTTTTGGGGTTATTTGTGGAAACTCAAAAGATTACACCAATATAAAGAATCCTCTTTCTAATAAATAGATAAGCACATACACATACTTAAACAGCACATAGACCACCCATGCATGCGCGCTCGCAGAAACACACACAGAGATACTGGATACAAGCATGCTACTGCTAGAGAGAACCATATTGAAAATTTTCAAACTGCAGTTTTGTTACACACAATTACCGCCAAAAAGAATCTCCTAGTTTAATAACAAATAAACCCAATAAAATAATTGCATAGAACTGTTAATTATGTAGGTTACCATATTGATGACACCAGTAAAAACTCTCCGCACTACAGAAATAAGTCGCGAAATAATGTCGTCTAAGATTCAAACCTTTATCCACTCTTCCCAGCACCTACCCAAATGCAGCATGCCTCTCATGCTTTGCTCTCTCTCCTCACCAACTTCTCCTACCTCCTCAAATTCTTCCTCATTCTACTAATAAATTCTACATAAATTTGGGAGTGCCTCAGCTGTGGCATTTCTCATTGACAGGTGCATGAAAAAGACTAAAACACTTTTAACCAATTCTTGTATGCAAATGTAAATTATGTAATGCAACGTATAACTAATTTCTTGGCGGCACCAGTCATGCACTTCCAAAATTACTGCTGTCACACTCTTTCTTCCATATTGAACTATCGTGAGTATATATCTTAATTTTTTCTATTCTCTTTATGATAACTCTTTATTCAACTCAGACTATAATCTTTTCAACTTGATAGACCCAAGTCGCAACTCAATTAAAGATTGGCAAGAGGAAAGTGGGGCTTATTGTGGTTTCTAATCTCATGCATTATACATTAGCATTCAGTCTATGAGTTTCAAAATAAGAAATAATACGACAAAAAATTGACAAGACAAATACAATTTTTTTTTTTTTTTTTTTTTTTTTTTTTTTTTTTTTTGCATTCCAAGTTGTACAAATGCGTCGAAACTAGTATATCATTAAGAGAAGAAAAAAAAATGAAGATATTCAATCTGAGATAAAACAGGACTCGGCACCAGTAAAAACTGAAACTTTCACCTAATTAAGCCACAAAATTACAAGACACAACCGGTGAAAGTTTCATCAAACTAGAGTTTTTGTCTTTTTCTTTCCCTCAGTATTCCCAGCAACCAAACAGAAGCTGCCACAGGAGAATCAAACCAAAAAAAGCGAAGCTACAATCCCTAAACCAAAAAACTTGAACGACAAAGCAGGGCAAAGAACTAGTAGAATTCACAGAACTAAGCACGTCTCAATTGAAAATTTGACACAAAGAAAAAAGATATGACAAAATAAAACAAGAATCCCACAAAAACAAAATTCTCAAAAACTCTTGAGCACCTACTCAAAATCAAAAACAAAAACAAGCTTGAAACCAAAAACAAAAAACAAAAAACAAAAAAAAAAAAAAAGAAGAAAGAAGAAGAAGAAGAAGAAGCACTGACCATTTTGGAGGTGCTTTGGATGAAACCCCAGCCCTGGGAGCCGAAGACACAGACGTTTCCCGTACGACAAAGAAGCAGTAGGGAGAGAAATGGGTCTTGTGTTGTCTGCTTTTTGTTCACTCGGTGGGGGATCTGGCGTGTTGTAAAATGAATGACAGGAGATGTCCTGTAAAATTAATGAACGGCCTAGATTAAATTTTAAAATTTTTAAGCAATACGACAAGGTCTAGTGTTTTTTTTTTTTTTTAATTTTACAAGGTCTAGCGTTAAGAAAACGTTGAAGCAGTACCCGCCGTCACTCAAAACACTTCCCTCACTTTAAAAAAAAGTTATGCATATGATACTTTTTTAATATTGTAGAGCTTTATCACAAATGGCGATTAGTTTTGAAGGTTTTTTTATATATATTTTTTTTAAAAAAAAAATACTTCTCTCGTTCTTCTGCGTCTTAAGAGAGTGGAATGGAAATGAGTCAAATGAAGACGACTATGCAATCTTTGGGTGGCCGATCACCCCTGGCCGCTATGTGGGTGACTTACCGGTCACCATTTAATTCTTTATATATTTTTGTTTTTTTAATTAAATTGAAAAAATAAAATATAATGATGAGCTTTTAGTAATTTTAATTTAATTTCACTTAAAAGCATGCGTGTTATTACAAAACTAAAGAATAAGAATAACTATACCATTTACTTTCTTCTATTCCTAATAATAAATATTCTATTTCCTAATTGAATTCATTCTGCAAAGAGTTTAACTTTGGTCCGAACCTGGCGTAAAAGTGGTGTTTTATAGCACCCAGTAATATGCTGACACCTCAGATCAAGCAAAAAAATTGCACAAACATACCATACAACAAATACACCGGATCAAAGACCAAGACTTTCTTCTCAAGGCCATTTCTTGCTACAGTAGTTTGATTGCAGGTCTTCTCTGTAGACCAAAGGAGGCTTGGCTTCAAAACCCATGTGGGTTTGGCCGGCGAGGAAGCGCAGGGTGACGACCCGCGTGGGTCACGGCCAGAAACCCACGCGGGTCTGGTCGTGACCCACGGCTAGGTCTGGCCAGACCCAGCCTGGGTCTGGCCATGGGGTGGCCCGCGAGAGACAGAAGCAGTGAGACTGAGAAAGAGGGAGCTGTGAGAGAGAGGACGGTGACTGAGTGAGAGAAATTGGGTTTGAGGGACACAGTGAGCGATGAGACAGAGAACTTGTGAGAGAAAAACCCATTCTCTTCCTCCTCTGTTTTTCCCCATTTTGTACCCTTCCCTTTCTCTTCTTCAATGAATGAGAGAGATTGAGACGAACTGAGTGAGATCCAGAGGAATCAGTGGGTTCGGCTGGATGAAATGATTAGGTTCTTCAAAGGTAAAATTCATCCCCTTTGGCAGTTGATTCTTGAATTAAGTTGGGTATTTGATCTTGGGTGTTCTTAATCGAGTGGGTCTATGTTCTTTGTGAATTTGGTGTTGATGTCGGTTTAGCTGTTGGTGTATGTGAGTTTGGTTTGTAGTGCTTTTGGAGATGGTTTGGCCGAATGGATTTGGGATGGATTTATTGGTTGATTGTTGAGATTTTCTCTCTTTGGGAGGGCTGATTTTTGAGTAAACTATGTTGTAAAGCCGGTATCTTTCTTCAATACCAGAAGTCTTCGTCGATTTTCCAAACTCAGCAAACATAACTGGCATGCGAAGGACATTCTGCGCATCTTCTATATGATCCATATTTGCAGATAGAGAACTTTTGTGCCAAATATCCAGGTAAATATTTGGTACGTTTTACTCGCAAGTACACAAAATCAAACAAAAGTATAGCAGGCAAATACGAGATCATTTTCACGAGAATTGGTAAATTATGCTTATATAGAAGTAATTTCCTATTTAATTAACGGATGAAACTCAATTGTCACGATTGAATTAAAATAAAGAAATAAAATAAAAGATAAACTAAAACTAAAAAGAATTAGGGTTTCGATATCCACCACTAATCATGCTCAATAAGATAACAATATGTCAATGCGTCAATCATACCGGTATATTCAATGTTTGCCAACCTAAGAGCATGGGTGTATACTCCTTAAGCTATAGATTTTCCTAAGCAACGAATTAGACATGGGTGTATTCTCTAATTATTTTTTTTTCTTAAAGGATTTAGTATGGATGTATAATAATTTGTTCTTTAGGAAAGCATAAATCTGTGGAAATCGACAAATACATGAGGCCTAGGGCATGAGTGTATACTCCAGGTTCCTCATGTTGATTAACCCAAGAACCCGTAAGAAAATTCTTTTGTTACTCTATTAAGCCTAGGACTCGATCATCCAAATTGACTTATATAACTAATTCATATCACATACATATGCTGGTCACACATATTCATATGAGAAATTCAATAAAACAAAAATTAATCAAGTTAAATACACGAAAGTATAATTGTAGCAAATGCGTCAATATTGAAATCCTAAAAAGACATGATTAGGGCTTCAATCTAGCTCCAATTAAAATATAAACTACATAACAAAATAAAATGTAGAAGAGAAGAAAAACTCAAACTCCTCTTAATCTAGCCTTCAGTTCCTTTCCAGAGCTTGTGCCTCCTTCTCCACACTTTTTCCTAGAAGGTAAGAGGTCTATTTATAGACCTTAGGAGAGTCCTAGAAGCCTAAGTAATCCTATGAAATTCAGAGTCTAGCCTCCTAGTCCAATTATGAAGTAATCCTAGTACAAATCGGAATAGGATTCGTCCAAATTTGTGTTCTTTTATTACGGGATGATTTTGGCAAATCAGAAGTCCGAATTAAGGAAATGATATTTCATAATTATTTGTATAATTTTGAGTTAGTGTTCCAATGCCGCTAAAATTACATCAATCGGATACTTGAATTAAAAGTTATGGTCAAAATATAGAGACATGTGCAGAATTCAAATTTGAATGCAATCCGATTTTGACTCCAATTAGAAAAATTCAGATTTAATCATTTCCTTTATTTGATTAAACTTAACTATATCATATAGGTCATTTATTATGATTGGTTAAGCTTAACCATATCTTCTAAGTCTTCCCAATTTGCCCTTTAAGCTTGAAACTTTTTCGGAAACGCTTTCTTTTCTTTCATGACCTATAAAACAAAGAAAATACAAAAAGGAAATAAAATTGCACAAACTAACAAAACTAAGCAATTAACAAATATAAATTAAGGAACTAAAATACATATATTTTAGCACTTATCAAGACCAAGAGTTTTGCCTGTAAAAAACGAAAATGGGTTTTGTATGCCATATTCTACCCTGTAAAAAAAGAAAGAAATGGAGGGTTTTGCATGCTTGAGAAAATATAGGAAGAGAGAGATTAAGAGAAAGAGAGAAAATGGATGGAAGAAAGAAGATGGGTTCAGAGAAGAAACTGAAAAAAGATGGGTTCAGCGTGGCTATGGAGTTTCCGGCGATGAAGAAAGGGGACTGCAAAATAATCTTGTGTTTTCAATCCTATTCTATAAAATAAGCTTAGCTGAGTTTAGCTTACATGTCAAAAATGTATTGGGTGCTGCAAAATGGGTCTTTTATGCCTGGTCTGGATCATAGGGGCTCTTTTCTGCAAATTAAACTAGGCCTAAAACACCAAAGCACTTCAAGATGAAAACACTTCTTCATCTCTTAAGAGACAAGCCATTTATGAAACCTGATGGGACAACTTTTTCTAACAATGAAAACCAAGATGATATAACTTGCAAAAACAAGATGTAAGCAAGGAAGCTTGTCAGTGTGAACCGGCGAGAAATAGCTCTGATACTTAAGTTAGTAATCTATTCTTGAGGAGGAGAATAATGAATAAACGTATAAGTAAGAGTTTTTGTTAAGAGTCAAAAAGTCCCTCAAACCTTGTTGGAGTTCTCATTTTATAGTTTATAGCCTTAGCTATTAGAGTCATGTTTAACCTAGCAAATAGAGACTTGATTGATTCCCTAAATCATGGGATCTGGACCTAGTTGTAGGAATTTCACGATTCTCCCAGATCCAATATCTTCAAGGTAATTTGGGATTTTATGCTATTTGATTTGCAGTGGAAATGTATTTCTTACTCCTCACATCATTGTAGGTCCGACATGTTAGGCTCAATTTGGCATGTGTTATGTCTTATGTGAGAAATGGGCTACATAGGCCAATCCATGTTGCTGGCTCAATTTCCAACAATTACCCCCTCTCTTGGTTATTGTGTGTCAATGAAAGTATCAGAAATTAATTGTATTGCAATTAGCACCAACCCTTTGGATTGTATTTTGTCTATTACCAATTAATGCCTCAATTGTGCGTCGAACCCTTAGAATTTCAACACACATGCCTATTGGTATTTTGGATTAGTGGTTATGTCACTTTCTCTTTTTCCCAAACTGTATGAGTACCTCGCTTTGCTCCCACCTTGTAATCTTTGACAGCCATCCTTTTATCCCACCATTGTCACTCACCTCCATTACAGAATCCCTGACTTCTTCAAAATCCAACCTACACGACTTCATTCAGTTCTATTTTACTAGAATGGTATTTTCTAAGCCACTGTTACCCAAATCCCTCCATTTGAGAGCTTCCGTATAACCCAATGAACAACGTATTTTTTCTTTCATTCATCGAACCAGTCATCCTTCATTTTCGCCTAAGCATCGTACACCTCCTAATCTATGATTGTTATTTGTGTATAGTCCCATTCTTCTTCCCAGTATAGCGTATTTGATGAGTCACATAACCCAATAGTTAAACCCTAAGAAGGGTTTCGATGAGCCGCCATCAACAAGCACTACAAAAATTGTGAGAATTTCTGACTAGAGGTTTTTGACGTGTCAATGGTATTGACATGTCAAAAACCCCTGTTGACGTGTGGTTTTTGACGTTTAGCAACGGTTAAAAGGGGGGATGTAAAAAATTTCAGATTTTTGACGTGTCGATAGTGACACATTAAAAACTTTTGACGTGTTTGGAGCAACACGTCAAAATTTTTTTTTTTTGACGTGTCGATTTTAGCACGTCAAAAATTTTTTTGGACGTGTCACGCCGTTTGACACGTCAAAAAATATATATAATTTTTTTTTAATAAAAAATAATTACAATATTCCAATTCCTGATATTCCAATACAATAATTCCAATATTTCTAATCCACATACTTCCAATCCAATATTATTCCATAATCCAATACAATCCATAATACACATCCATAATCCAATCCATAATACACATCTATAATCCACATACATAATCCAATCCATAATCCAATCCAATACATAATCCACATACATAATCCAATCCAATACATAATCCAATCCAATACACATCCATAATACACATACATAATCCAATCCATAATCTACATACATAATCCAATCTAATCCATAATCCACATACATAATCCAATCTAATACATAATCCACATCCATAATCCAATCCATAATCCAATACATAATCCAATCCAATCCATAATCCACATACATAATACACATCCATAATCTATATACATAATCCGATCCATAATCCACATACATAATCCAATCCAATCCAATCCAATCCATAATCCACATCCATAATACACATCCGTAATCCACATACATAATCCAATCCATAATCCACATACATAATTCAATCCAATCCATAATCCAATACATAATCAAATCCATAATCTCTAATACATAATCCACCAAAAACATCTAACTAGAAGGAGCTATTTGAAAATGCTAATAGGATTGTGAATTTCACATGCAACATTTCACAGCAAGTTTCTAATATAGCTACTAATAGTTTCAGCCCACCCATTAGCAATTACAAGAACATACTATGAGGTTCAAAGAATATATATATCCAACACAACTTCATTAAACAAAATCCAATATCCAATATATATATCCAACACAACACAACTCCATTAATAATATATATCCAATATCCAATAATATATATACAATACATACTTCATTAAACAAAATTCCAACACACATACTACATTCCAACACAACACATAACAAAACATATATATACATCGAAAACACGTTCTAACACAAGGCAAAACAAATATACAATAAAACACATCTGGACTATCTATTAGAAATAAGTTTCAATTAGTCTCAACAAACCTATAGTTTAATCTAACTATATACAAAACAATAAACAGTAGTATGTATACAAACAGTGATGATCAACAAAGTGTGGCGCCCAACTCAACACAGTCATCCCCCAACTCTTAATCTGCATTACCTGCAAATGAGTTGTGAACCAATAATAATCAATACAAAAATTCAAAATTACTATGTAATATGATGAAAATATACGTAAGTTCTAAAATGGACCGCTGTAACTAGGGGTTTCTAATAGTTGTTTCTAACTGTTATTTCTAACAGTTAACAATTGTTACAAAAACAAAATAAAATATATCATTACCTCTATGGGGCGCAGATCCAGACGTCGACGCGAACATGGCCTCGATCTTGCGAAAACGAGCGTCAATCATAGCATCTTTCTCTGCTATCTGCGCTTTTTGTGCTTCAATCTGCCTCGCCATCTCTTCCATTGCACTTCTTTGTGCTGCCTGCTCTTTTTCCATCACACGTCTTTCTTGTGCCCGTTCCTCTTCAAGTTCTCTAATTCTATCCGTCATCTGTGAGAACGAGGAGCTCCAAGAATTTTGAGACCGTGTCTGGGACGGTGTATAGTATGAATGTATGCTGCCCCGCACCGGCAACACATTCGGACCCAGCTGACGGACCGTGCCAGCATACTCAGGCTTATTTCCATGCGCCTGAGCATATGCGTCATCAGGTGTCCACAGTACCGTCCCTTCCATCATGGTCTTACTATTTGCCGGGTCAGTGGGCATCAATTCCTTTATCCTCTCCTGTACATTAAAAAACAAATTAGTATCTCGTATAAGGAACGTTAATCATAAGTAATTTATCAAAATATATATGCTTGAGTACTTACACATCTCTCCCTGACCACGTCATTCGGATAGCCACCATCCTTCGTTGTGTGAGTCGTGACGTAACTTTGCGCTCGAGTTGGAGGAGTGCCGCCTGTGGCTACAGTCTGTATAGAAAATATATCAATACAACAATAACAAAAACAAAAAAAATTAAGAAAAACATAGACCTAAACAACTGATTTTATATATATATATATATATATATATATATATATATATATATATATATATAGTAAAGATATATAAATTCCTCTTGATATGTCGCTCTAGCGAAGCTCATCGACTCGGTGCAGTGAGGTGTGTTGTTTTTTGCTCGCAATTCCTTCATCTTGACAGCAAACTCCTACATGTATATCATTCTTGAAATGTCAGGCCTAACCCAATTACAATTAATGAAACTAAACAATTACAATTAATTCCACTAGCCAATTGTTCCTTTTGTCTTCCTATTCAAATATATTCATATATTTCTTTACTATATGGACAATAATCAACAATGGGAGATCGATCATCACAAGCCTATGAACAAATTAAAGCAAACCAATCAAGAAGACATATTCTAAAAACACTCCGGATATACCTGATTTTTCGAGTCGCACCATCTTGCCAACAAGACATTCAAGTCCTCGGCGTCGTATTTCCTAACGGCAGCCTCGCCTATTCTCGCCTTCACTAAGTCTGGAGTATCGCCCTCCTTGATTTTTAACTTGCGTTTTACAACGTGTCTCCAACTCTTCAGCTTCGAGCACATATCTCTGAAGGCGTCCATTTTAATCGCCTGAAGATCGTACTCAGGCGGCATGTAGAACTGAGTCTGCATATATACCAAGTAAAAATTAGGCGTATAATTGCACACATAAACAACGTTTAAAATATTGAAAAACACATGCGAAAATATGAGAATAAATTTAACCATACCATCAAGACGTTTCATACATCTTCCTTCGCACGGGGATGTACATGCTCCCATTCATCCCAGAGCCTAACATAAGTCCCGGCCCTTATGACGTTGCCGGCCTCCCTTCTGAATTTCATCCTACTAAATCCTACGAGCTGCCACGCCTTATTGTACTCGCAGACAATTTTTTGCTCTGGGGGGACCTCCCACTTCTTGTTCAATGGTGGGATGTCCACCACCTGAAATTGGGTGCTCCCGTCTCCCCCGATCCCTAACACATTAATAATTGCAAATGTTAATTGTTTGAAATTTAATAGTAACTACATAAATTTTATACATATTCAATATAGGTATTTGAAGCATATATACTTACTTATTGTCTGGAGCTGGCGAATGCCCAACTCTTCTGGAGGATCAGCGGCCTCCAAGTCACCTAAGCCATCATCCGCGTCCTCCCCATAGTACTTTGTCTCGCTATCATCCGGAGGCGATGGCTCACTGTATGGGATACTCGTGTTCAACTCAGGGGGGAACATCCTCTCTACCTCACCATGTTCACATACCCCCAACTCGCTCATAGTAGGATATTGTCTTCCAAGATCATATGAGGCATCCGTGTGATACGGAACATGTTGAGACCCTTCTCCATGCTCAGGAAGTAAGGGTCTATACCCCTGGTCGTCTATCTGTATGGACTCCCGTCGTCTACTCTTCCCCCTCGTACTCATATCAACCTGCAAAACACATAATATACCCAATTAATTAGGTATATAATAGATAAAAAATGCACCACAATACCCAATCAATGTATAAAGAAATAACATTAAATACGTCAAAATAATGTGAACTATATATATTATTAAAGTTTTAAATTTTTTTAAACCACATACGGATCTAAGTCTTGTCGAATGTAGTCAATGCCATTATGTGGATCCAATTCATTATTCCTGGTCAATAGGAGCGGCTCACATTCGTGGTAGTTGACACTTTCATCGTCAGAACCTTCACCTTGTCCAACGTCGTATACGTTTCTAGGTTTAGTCCTTACAATACAAGCCCAATCAGGGTCCCTTTCATCTTGGACGTAAAAAACTTGGTCAACTTGTGACGTTAGCACATACGGTTCATCAGTAATTTTGTGACCCCGGTGGACAAGGTTTTTGAAGCTGACAAGCAGTATGCCATACTCGTCTACTTTGTACCCCCTGTCCCTCGTGTTGCCCGTCCAATCACACTTGAACAAAACATACTTAGTCCTGTCGAAGTACTCCACCTCAATTATTTCCGTCAACTTCCCATAGTACGTTTCGCCATCAACAATTGGCACGCACACCCCGCTGTTTTGGGTCCTTTTTTCAGCATCAAATGTAATAATGCAAAACAGCTTTCCGTTAACCACATATCTGTTATATCTGGTCATTGTGGCCTTCGGCCCTCTACAATGTGTTACCAGTTTGTCACCTATTTCTTTCCTTTGTCGATCGTCCAATCGATCGACCTGTTAGCACATATGTACAATTGACCATAAGAAAGTTAGTTTTGTTAGTTGTTATGAACCAATAACTAAATATAATGGGTCTGTAACAGTTATACATCACGGTAGTCTTACGTAGTCACAATACCAATCGCAGAACAGCGCATGATGTTGGGTTTTCAATTGGTCTTCCGTCGTTCGCCATCTATCGCATGATCGCCTAAGTGTATCCATGTGCACCCTACAATACAAAGTTTAAATTATATTATAATTCACAACTAAGGGTGCAAGGTGATATTGAACTTGCATACACTACTAACACGAGTTAAACAAAATGTATCGGTGAATTTGTGTCAATGTGACACGGTCGAGGATGACTCGTATTCCCACACCCTTTGAACCATTCAAGTTTCTTAGAGCCCTATTGTGAAATGTTGGTGCATGATCTAGGTACCTTGAGCAGAACGCCACCAACTCCGTTGCTATGTAGCCCTCCGCAATGCAGCCCTTAAGAGCTGCTTTATTGCGAACATTAGATTTGAACACTCCAAGGCTTCTACATATGATCATAATTCATTCATTACAGTTAGTGACGGTTGTATATCGGAGAAAAAATAATTTGATGAATATAAGTAAAGTTATTTTACATTTCTGCCGGATACATCCACTTATACTGTACCGGTCCACCAAGTCGGCATTCACGGACAAGATGGACGACCAAGTGAACCATCACAGTAAAAAAACTTGGGGGAAAGACCCTTTCCATCTGGCACAAAGTAATATAAATGTCACCCTCTAGTCAGTCCATATCATCTCGTGTCAATGACGTTGAACATAGGCCCATGAAGAATGCAGACATCCCGACAAGTGATCTAACCACGTTTCCTGGCAATGATCCATGCAATGCAATAGGTAGAAGTTGTTGCATAATTACGTGACTATCATGGCTCTTCAAACCGAATATCGTACGATCACTAAGTTGTACACATCGGAAAATATTCGAGGCATATCTGTCCGGCACCCTTACATTCCGAAGCACTTTAAAAAAATGTGTTTTTTCGTCCTTAGACATCGTGTGACAAGCTGCGGGCATATACGTTTGACCATCCTCATCCGTGTACGGATGAAGTGCATGTCTCAACCCCATTTCTTGCAAGTCTTTTCGGGCTTGGATGTTGTCCTTCGTTTTCCTTGGAATGTCTAGTATTGTGCCAAGAATGTTGTCCATCACATTTTTCTCAATGTGCGTGACATCAAGGTTGTGCCGCAATAAATTATCTTTCCAATACGGCAACCTAAGAAAAACACTTTTCTTCTTCCACAATACGTTAGCAGTCTCGCCCTCTCTTTCTGTCGGCCCACTCTTCTTCTGTTTCTTGTCTTTTTTCTTATTATCCGTCCTTGCCTTACCGGCATTCTCATCTCCATATGCCATATCTTGTAATTGTCTAAGAATGTCATCTCCACTTGGCACATTTAGGGCACATTCAAATTCTTGTTTCCCATCAAATGTTATTTTATTCCTCCTCCACGGATGATCAATGGGCAAGTATCGCCTGTGCCCCATATAACAAAATTTTCTGCCATGTTTTAACCGCGTGGACCTCGTCGAGTACATACAGCAGGGACATGCCTTCTCACCCCTGTTAGGCCACTCAGACAAATCTCCGTATGCCGGGAAGTCATTAATTGTCCACATCAACTGCGCCCGCAGCACAAAGTTCTTTTTTTGGGACACGTCAAATGTGCGTACACCTACAGTCCATAGTTCCTGTAACTCCTCAATTAAGGGTTGTAGGTAGACATCTAGATCCATTCCAGGTGACTTTGGGCTCGGAATTATCAGGGATAGTATAAATGATGTTTGTTTCATGCATGTCCAAGGAGGCAAGTTGTACAGTACAAGCATTACAGGCCAAGTGTTGTGGGATGTGCTCATGTTCTCGAATGGATTAAATCCATCCGAGGTTAGTCCAAGCCTGACGTTCCTGCTGTCCGCTGAAAAGTCTGGATGCAAATTATCGAATGCCCTCCATGCTTCACCATCGGCCGGATGCCTCAATACACCGTCCTTAGTCCGGCCTTCTGCATGCCACCTCATATAAGGAGCAGTATGCTCTGACATAAACAATCTCTGTAGCCGTGGTATGAGTGGAAACCACCGCAACACCTTGACCGGGCGTTTCTTACTCGATGATATGGGTTGCCCATCCTCATCCAACTGAATTTCATCCTTCCACTTAGGTACTCCACAAACAGTACATGTATCCAAATCCTGATTGTTCTTCCAGAATAACATACAATTATTAGGACACGCAGGGATCTTCTCATACCCGAGGCCCATGTCCCTTAGAAACTTTTTTGCCTCATATGTATTAACTGGCAAAGCTTCATCACTAGGAGGCAGCAACTGATTGATGAACTCAAGAAAAGATGAAAATATTGCGTTACTAAGTCCGCCAACACACTTCAAATTGTACAGATGTACAGTAGCACTAAGCTTGCTATGTTTGGTCCCATCATGAAGTGGCTTCTCTGCCTTCTTAAGCAAGTTATTGTACTTTAGTATGTCACCATCGTCAGTTGCTTCATTCACAGTTTCTTCATTCCCTTGCACCGCCACTTCAGGCTCACAATTGTCTTCCACGACACCGTGCATGCCGAATATATCACGCAACTTTGACTGTATGGTTTCACCTTGTGCTGTGCCTATACCCTGATCTATGATCGTTGTAGTCGAAGTAGACACTGCAACAAAAGACCGAACAGGCCTCTCCCCGTGATAATACCAAGTTCTATATGTAATCATTATTCCCTTACCCTCTGTTAAGTGGTCAAATACCAAATCCGGCGGGTGGCGCTGCTTATTATGGCACACCTTACAGGGGCAGTGAATTTTTCCATCAGGGACTGTACAGTTCCTAACTGCAAACTCTACGAATGATCTACACCCGTCTCTGTATTTCCTTGTACCCCTAGATTTTGTCATCCAACTCTTGTCCATAGCTTTAGTTACTGTAACCCTAACTGAATAAAATAAATCTAAGTTAGTTAGTTAGATGTTTTTTTTCTTTTTTTCTTTTGTGTATTTCTTTAAGTACATCGTTTTAAATTTTTGTATATTTTTAACAAATAAACACACACATTAAGTATTAATTATAACATCTACATAATCAAAATTTGCAAAACCTAAACAAAATTAAGGTCCAAATTTAAAAACATTTGACATGCCACATGGGGAACCTAGATAAAATATATGTGGCTATCTTATTTGCTGCAAATTTTTTGTTTTCGTTTTTTATGACATTTACATAATCTAAAATTGTAAGACCTAAATTAATTATTTTGTTATATAGGGGGACCCTAAATAAATTAGATATACCTAGCTAGGTTAAATGTTGGTTTTCTTTTGTCCGCTTATTATAACATTATGCATTTGTATGGGAAGTGTACATAAAACAAATCAAGCAACCTATTTTAGTTGTTTCTGACTTTCTTTTTTTTCGATCTTAGCATTTACATACTTATTATAAATTTATAAAATCTAATTATAAATTAACGACCAAAGTAGATATGCATTTCTTATTTGTATATGTATATATATATATATTTTTTTTTGTTACGACAATGTGCAAAAGAAAAACCTACACAAATATGGGTCTAAATGTAAATGCAAAATCCTATACAAAAAAACTAATTTCAAACTATGAGGGTACATAATTTTGCATGCATGCATGCAAATACATTAAAGAATATTTTCACCATATACAAAACATATATGTCAAACAAGTAATATTACATAACATAAATCTTAAGCAAATAAATTAATTAGCTAACATGTAAAAAGAATTTAATTTGCTAATATAATTAACTACACCAACAATATATAATAATATACAGTAGTACTGTAAATAGCATATTTATATAATTTATATATTAATTTATATAAATAAATAAATTAGGTATATATATACATTTATTTATATATTTTAAAATCAGGTATATATATACCTGATTTTTGAGAGTTGATCGGGAAAGGCTTGGTCGCTGGAGGGAGCAGTGGAGGTGACGGACGCCGGTGAGAGAGAGAAGTACCACCGAGGGTGAGAGAGAACCACCGAGAGAGAGAGAGAGAGAGAGAGAGAGAGAGACAACGCGCGTGATCCAAAGAGGCCTAGAGAACGGCCGGGCTGAGAGAGAGCACGCGGGTGAGAGAGATGCTGCACGCAGAGGGCTGATGGAGAAAAAAAAATGGCGGATGAAAATGGGTCTGGCTTGAGTTGCGCGGGGGAGAGAAAGAAAGAGAGGGAAGAAGGAAGAAAGAAAGAAGAAAAAAAAAAGAAAAGAAAAAGAAAGGGAAGGAGCAGCTGGCGGGCGCGCCTTCCCGAGGACCCTTTTTGACATGCCACATGGCACGTCGAGAACTCTTGACATGCCACGTGTGGCACGTCAAGAACTCTTTTAAATTTATATATATATATATATATATATATATATATATATATATATATATATTTTGTAAGAATTTAAATTTAAATTTCAAAAATATACAATTTTAATTTATACCATTATTTATTATATCAATTTTTTCTCTTATATAACACATTATCCATACAATATACTTAAAACTAATTAGATGATAAACAAATTAATATTCTAAACGTACAAATAATAAAATTCATTTGTTTAATTAATATTACTAGCTAGAATAATTTATGCATGAGAATTTCATATCATATATATATATATATATATATGAATGAAATGTTTGATTCATATGCATGTAATAATATTAATTGTACAATAGTATATGATTATAATACTAGCTAATTGGCATGCATGTGATATATATATACGTATATACTAATTAATTTATACTAATATGATATAATTAATTTTTTATACCAATTCAAATCTTAATTTTGTACAAATTAATATTATAGATGTACATATAATAGTATGATCATGCATGTACACACACACACACACACACACACACACACACATATATATATATATATATATATATATATATATGTCATATTAATTGGCACGCATACTTATATACCAAGTAATTTATACTAATATGATAAACTATAATTTTCCTATCCAATCAAAATTAATTTTTTATGCCAATTAACATTAATTGTTTTTTAATACATATTTTTTTTATATCAAAATTAAAATTAATTTTGATATATATATATATATAAAATTAAACTTAATATTTTTTTGACGTGCCATGCATGACACGTCAAAACTTTTTGACGTGCCATGCATGACACGTCAAAACTTTTTGACGTGCCATGTGTGGCACGTCAAAAACTTATAATAATAATTAGATATATTATGTTATTTAAATTATTATAAATTATATTCATTTTAATTTTATTAAAATTATATATTAAATTATATTTCTATTAAAATTATATTTACTCTATCATATAATTTATATTAAAATTATATTTATTCTATCATATAATTTTTTCCTCTTATATAACGCATTATCCAATTACAATTAATTAGAGAATAAATAAATTAATATTCTAGATGTATAGATAATTAGATGTATCCACTGACCGACCACATATGTTGTGTTGGCCGAGTTCATGTGAGGTTTGCGGGTCTTATAAAATAAATGTATCAAGTATGTTTTATATATTTTTTTAAAAATAATATGGCTAGCTATCGTATTAATATTACTAGACTGGTCGATTTATGCATGATAATATATACATATGATGTTCAAATTAATATTAATGAAATGATTGAATTATATGCTTGTATGTAATAATTATATTAATTGGTATACAATATATATATATATATAGAATGATTATGCATGCATATATTTATATATTAATTGGCACGCGTGTGATAAACTAATATGATAAACTATAATTTTCCTCTTCAATCAAAATTAATTTTTTATGCCAATTAATATTAATTGTTTTTTAATACATATTTTTTTATATCAAAATTAAAATTAGTTTTGATATATATATATATATATATATATATATATAAACTTAATATTTTTTTGACGTGCCATGCATGACACGTCAAAACTTTTTGACGTGCCATGTGTGGCACGTCAAAAACTTATAATAAATAATTAATATATTATGTTATTTAAATTATTATAAATTATATTTATTTTAATTTTATTAAAATTATATTTACTCTATCATATAATTTTTTCCTCTTATATAACACATTATCCAATTACAATTAATTAGAGAATAAATAAATGAATATTCTAGATATATAGATAATTAGATGTATCTACTGACCGACCACATATGTTGTGTTTGCCGAGTTCATGTGAGGTTTGCGAGTCTTATAAAATAAATGTATCAAGTATGTTTTATATATTTTTTAAAAAATAATATGGCTAGCTATCATATTAATATTACTAGACTGATCGATTTATGCATGATAATATATATATATGATGTTCAAATTAATATTAATGAAATAGTTGAATTATATGCTTGCATGTAATAATTATATTAATTGGTATACAATATATATATAGAATGATTATGCATGCATATATTTATATATTAATTGGCACGCATGTGATATATATATATACCAAGTAATTTATACTAATGATAAGCTTAATTTTCCTATCGAATCAAATTAAATTTTATATGCCAATTAGAATTAATTGTTTTTTAATACATATTTTTTATATCAAATTAATGTTAATTTTTTTTAACAAATTAACATAAATGTTAATAAAGTTTTTGACGCGTGGAATTGACACATCAAAAACTTTTGACGTGTTAATTCTACACGTCAAAAGTTTTTGACGTGCCATTGTGACATGTCAAAAGTTTTTGACATGTAGAATTAACACGTCAAAAGTTTTTGACGTGTCAATTCCACACGTCAAAAACTTTTGACGTGTTAAAATGCACCACGTCAAGAATATCTTTGTTGATGTGTCTTCTTAGACATGTCAATATGTTTTGACGTGGCAAACATGAGTTACTATTTGCCACGTCAAAAAATACCATTTTTTTTGTAGTGAAGTGATTCAACAGTTATCCTTCTAGGGTCATTGTGTACTCTAGCCCATGAAGTCATGCACACCGAAATTTTGGATGAACTTTGCAAGGCACATGAAGCTTTTGATGCTGAGAGGACATCTCTTAACCTGTCTTTGACATAAGTTCGAGAACAAGCTGATGAGTTCTTCAAGGGCATGGTGGCGTCTAATGTTTTATGTCACACACTTGAAGAGAGTCGAAGAGGAAGGATTCTGATCATCATCGCCTAAAGAAAAAAATATGTTTCGTATAAGGCCAAATCTTGGAGCTATTTCAAGCAATTGTCGTTCGTGTCCTTGGTCAGGGATTGGGCATGGGCTTATGGCTATCTCTATGGTTTCGAAACCTTTAGATGTGCTGCTTTGAACCCTGCTCAAAATATCAACATTGATGAGGTTTTTTCTAGCGCAATACCCTTTCATCTTGAGGCCATCAAACTATTCAGTAACCTCAGTTGAGAGGAGATGCATGATGTTAAGTCCTTAACGGACTTCAAAGGTGTTCCAAGGGACACTTTTGTTGAGAATCAAAATGCCGAGGAGACCAAGAGCAGCTAGCATCGAGATATACCCCCCAAGCCTTAATTAGGATAGTTTCCTTCAATGTACCCAAGCTTCCTTTTGTTTGTACTTCTTCAAGTATATGGATGAAAGTTTTCTTTTATACAATCTTCATCATCTTTTATTTATTTTTCCTTGATTTTCTTTATCCTTTAAAACTTGAGAGTTTGTGTCATGTCTAGTTTATGGTTTTGATTGTGGAGATTGTCATACTATAGTAGTTGGCTTCTATATGTGTATACAAGATTACCCTAATCGCTCATTAAAAATTTGAGCCAATTGACAATAGGCCACCACAAAATATTGTATATGCATTACATTTATTTATAGAGAGTTATATTTATATCATATTCTAACTGATTAAACCTATTGACTCATCTTCTTCCACTAAGATTTTGATTTCAAAATTTGAGTCCGCTTCATCCACCATCTTTTTCTTCGCAATCTCCTAAAACTCCATATGTGCAATTGCACAAAACAACCCAATCGAATCATTTTCATCTTGAGGAACTGAACTTGAAAAAAAATATTATTCGGAGCTTTACTCAAATCCAAATTCTCTACAACCTGAGCGGATGAGATCATAAGTATTGTAAAATCTGAGGAATTCATGGCTGGACCTAGGAGAGGGAAAGCATCGTCAGTATCGATTCCAAGATCGTTGGCACTTGGCAGAGTCCATATCATTGCTGGCAGAGTCCAGTTCATCGCCAAAAGTGACCGGTTTTGACTCCGCTTTAGTTGGAAAGCTAGAAGCGACTGGTTCTAACTTCGCTTCCATTGGAAAATCGTCGGCGTTGCCGGTGATTGGTTCTCGCTCCGCTTTGGGTTGAAAAGCATAAGCATTCGCAGCCCTTCTCTTTTGTATCCTTAATAAGAGGAGAATCCAAACAAGCCTTCTCATTCCTCTATTGGCATTGAGTCGAAACAATCGGTGTAACCTACCAATCCCAAACATTTCCTCTCAAGCGCGCCTAAAGTATGTACAAAGTGCTTTCTTGGTTATGGCACAGGACATCATCGTATTTAGTTTGTATAGCATGTTGAACTGATTCCAACATTGTCGGTAGAGTCCAACATCACCAGCAAAGTCTGGTTCATCTCCGATAGAGTCCAGTTCATCGCCGAAAGCGTCCGGTTCATCGTCGAAAGCGAATGGTTCTTTGTCGAAAGTGATCAGTTCTGGCTCTACTTCTAGTAAAAAATCATCGGCGTTGCCGGCGACCAGTTTTAGCTCCACTTCGGGTGGAAAAGTGTTGCTGTTCGCAGGCTTTCTCCTCCTCATCCTTAACAAGAGAAGAATCCAAACAAGCCTTATCATTTCTCTACTACACTAAGCCAGAACAATCGGTGACGCCTACCAACCCCGAACATTTCTTCTCAAGCTCGCCTAAAGTATATACACAGTGTTTTTCTTGGTTAGGGCACAGGATCTCATCGTATTTAATATTTATACCATGCTTAACTACTTCCAGCGTTGTCGGCAGAGTCCAGATCATTACCAATAAAGTCTCTTTCATTGCCAAAAGCGTCCGATTCATCGCGAGAAGTGACCAGTTTTGGCTTTGCTTCCGGTGGAAAATCATTTGCATTGCCCGCGACTGAATCTAGCTTTTGCCTTGGGTTGAAGAGCATCGGCGTTCGCAACCCTTTTACTCCTCATCCTTGACGAGAAGAGAATCCAAACAAGCCTTCTCGTTCCTCTACTTATATTAATCTGAAACAATTGGTTACGCCTACCAACCCCGAACATTTCTTCGCAAGTGAGCCTAAAATCTGTACACAGTGCTTTTCTTGGATATGGCACAAGACATTATCGTATTTAGTATTGAAAAACCTATAAATGACTCCAAACGACACCTATAAGGGGGTTGAATAGGTGTATGCAAATAATATGCGGAATTAAAAATTAAACATTCATACAACCAAAATATGTAAAACAATAGATCACAGAGACACATATATCTTGGGTACGAAGAGAAAACTATTTAGAGAACTTTCTAAAATGTAAAACCTCTCCGAGGCAGCCAAACCCAAGAAATCAATCAACTATAAAAGAATAAGGATTACAAGAAGTTCACTTACAAAACCTTTGCAATTGACACTCCCTTGCATAAGACAAGCGACCCATTTGACTTCTATTTCAGTAGCCCTTCCTAGAACATCTGGCACAATCCTTCTACTTGATGTCCTTTACCATAACTTCGGTCGACTTCTATCGTATATGATCTGTGATGAAGGCACAACCTTTAACTCTAAGAGAGACTAACCATAACGCTCAATATCTTAAACGCCCTCTTAGCACATGGAATTCTTATGTGAAATTCCTTACAATTTCGTGCATAATAGCTCTCTATATATAGACTACAAGAAAACCTAGTACTAGTTGAAATGGGAAGAAAAACTAGTTCTAGTTGGAATAGGATTCGTCTAGATTTTTGTCTTTATTTTGCGGGACAATTTTGACATATCTAACTTCTGAATTATGAAAATCTTATTTCAAAAATATTTGTAGAAGTTTGTGTTAGCTTTCCATTGCTGCTAGTTTCATCTCAATCCGATTCTTGAACCGAAAGTTATAGTCTAAATACTAAGACATGTGCAGGATTGGAATTTAATCAAATCCGATTTTAAGTCTAATTAAAGAATTCCGATTTGATTAAACTTAACCACATCATATAGGTCTTCTATTATGATTGGTTAAGCTTAACTATATCTTCTAAGTCTTCTCTTGACACAACACCTCATATGTATGCACTGCAGACGGGATTGCAAATGAATGTATTTGGTCACTGAATTTGGCAATTTAAAACCCAACAAACTCCCCTTTTGGCAATTATGTGACAAAATTTACAAGTTACATCGGAATAGATAACTCCTATTTCCTGAAACACTCACAAAACATATTAAATGTATGTGGAATAGGAATACCCAATGTACCCATAATACAACAGATTTGAATAGACTATAATCATAAATAGCTCACCAAATCTGTTAGAACACAAAACAAATACCATTCATAGATGCAACAAGTATATCAAAATCAAAATCATCTATGGTGTTCTATCTATTCCCAATCTGCTCTCTCTAAAACTTTTTCTCCCCCTTTTTGTTATGAATGGACAAAGGGTAGTAAAACACTAGTAAGCCCAAGGAAAGTCAGAGAAACTTAAACATGATCAAAACTACGAATGCATGATGAGTGAAATGCAAGATCATGATAAAAAAAAAAATTCTCCCCCTCAATGTATGACATAAAAAAAATAAAGAAAAAAGTCAACAAAATTTTTTTCTCCCCCTTAATATAAGACTCGTTATGTCAAATACACACATGATAAAACATAAAAGACTCATGTATTGAGCAATGATTATCCGATAATATCTCAAAATGTCCAAAATGTACATGAGAATAAAAAAATATGAAACAAAAGTTTCTTCAACACAAGCAGAGCAACATGTTCCACTCAACCCATGCTTGTGTGTTGTGTGTGAAAGCTAACCATCAAGTAAGTTTAAGAACTTACAAGGTGAGGGGCTCATGGGAAGATTGACATGTATATCTAAACAAAAGTCAAACCTTGCTAGGGCCGTGTCACCATCATCCAATACACTTCTCATGTCGTAATAGCACATACTCAAACATTGTCTGGTAGTGACTGTCTCCTTCCGCAATGAATATAGTCATGACTATTTCTATAGGGACAAGTTGAATACAAATAAGACACAGTGAAATAGATTCCTTTTTGAATATGTTCTTTTGTTTTCTTGTTTCACTATTTTTCTCTTTGAGAAAGTGTCTTTAATCATTTAGTGCTTAAAACAAATTAGAGGAATGTTGAAATTTCTAGGTCCTAGGTTCAACTAGCATTTGGTCAATTTGATAGACACAAGTAATCAATCTTACTCATATAGTTGCCTAACATAACTCACCCTTAAGGTCAAATTTATACTCAATATAAACTTAAATGTGCACAAGAGTTCAAGCATAGGTAAAATGTCCATAGAAGCTTAAACTTAGGCACAACAACAAAAATCAGTCCATTACTACATATTCATCTCATGTATGGTAAGCACATTTTGAGATATAAGGAATTGGATCCATGAAGTATACATGAGAAATTTATGGACTATCAAGGTGCATATGACAAAAATAAGACAGAGACAACCTTAAAAAAAATATTTTTGTCTTTTTGAATTTTTCAAATAAAATGCACAAAATTAATACAATGCATATGCATAACTGAAATTAGAAAAAAAAAAAAAATGCAATGCAATGCAATGCAATGAATGCTACATGCTCTAGGATATGAAGAAATATGCAAGACAACCAATCCTAGGCATGTTCTGGACCACCTTACTCGAGGTGAGTCCACCACCACTCCCCCTCAAAGGGTGAATGGTATCAACCTTTCTAACCCAAACCTTCTTAACCCTAGGTACAGATTTGTGACTCTTGTCAAACTCATCTAACCTAGATAACACTCCCTTCATCATTATGCATAGCCCCTCAAAACCTTTCCTAGAATAGGAATTCTCACTCTTATGCTCACGGGGTTTAAACTTAAAACAGTTAGGTCAAATATGACCAACTTTGCCACAATGATAGCAGGTAGGGACAAATTTTGGAGAAGCATGTCTCTTATGATGAAGGATATACCTATACTTAGATCTAGACAAACATGACTCTACACCACCTTTTTCTTTCTTAAGAGTAGCCTTCTTATTACAAGGTCTTCGGGATTTCAACTTAGAACAATTTGGTCTAATATGACCAATAATCCCACAATGGTGGCATGTAGGAACAAACTATGCATGAATTTGTTTTCTTGAAAAAGCCTTGAATTCGGGCTTCACACAAATATTCATACAAGAAGTTTTGCCCTTATCCAAGCAAGCTATATTGGCTTTGACTTCTTCAACTTTCACAGGCTTAACAAACAAAGTTTTTCTTTCAGAATTAGAAGCGTGTGAAGTAAAGGCACCCAAGTTATCAATAAGCATAGTATTTTCAGATTTCAAAGAGTCAATTAAGGCATATGATTTAGACAATTTAATAACCAAAGACTCTTTCTCATGCTCAACATCATTAAGCTTTTTAAGGGAAATTTTATAGTTTTTCTTCAATTTGACAAATTTCATAAAGAGCTTATTAGAGGTCACCTGAAGGTCATCCTCATCAAAATCCATGGTAAGGGATTGAGGAGTATTCATAGCAAAAGAGTCAAGGATCTCACTCAGGAATTTAATCCAAACAGAGTGAACCCGCTCTGATACCAATTGATAAACCTATAAACGACTCCAAACAACACCTATAAGGGGGTTGAATAGGTGTATGCAAATACTATGCGGAATTAAAAATTAAACAATCATACAACCAAAATATGTAAAACAATAGATCACAGAGACACATATATTTTGGTTACGAAGAGGAAACCATTTAGAGAACTCTTTAAAATGTAAAACCTCTCTGAGGCAGCCAAATCCAGGAAATCAATCAACTATAAAAGAATAAGGATTACAAGAAGTTCACATATAAAACTTTTGCAATTGACACTTCTTTACATAAGACATGCGACCCACTTGACTTCAACCACAGTAGCCATTTCTAGAACATCTGACACAATCCTTCTACTTGATCTCCTTTACTGGAACTCCGGTAGACTTCGGTTATATATGATCTGTGATGAAGGCACAACCTTTAACTCTAAGAGAGACTAACCCTAGCGCTCAATATCTTAAACGCTCTCTTAGCACATGAAATTCTTATGTGAAATTCCTTACAATTTTGTGCATAATATCTCTATATATATAGACTACAAAATAACCTAGTACTAGTTGAAATGGGAAGAAAAACTAGTTCTAGTTGGAATAGGATTCGTCCAGATTTTCATTCTTATCTTGCAGGACAATTTTGGCATAGCTAACTTCCGAATTAGGAAAATCTTATTTCAATAATATTTGTAGCATTTTGTGTTAGCTTTCTATTGCTATTAATTTCAGCTCAATCCGATTCTTGAGCTAAAAGTTATGCTCCAAATACTGAGACATATACAGGATCGAAATTTAATCAAATCCGAATTTTTATCTAATTAAAGAATTCCGATTTGATTAAACTTAACCACATCATATAGGTCTTCTATTATGATTGGTTAAGCTTAACCACATCTTCTAAGTCTTCTCTTGACACGACACCTCATATGTATGCACTGCAGACGGGATTGCAGATGAATGTATTTGGTCACTAAATTTGGCAATTTAAAACCCAACAAGTATTTATACCATGCTGAACCAAATCAAACATCTCCGGTAGAGTCTAGTTCATTGTTGAAAGCATCTGGTTCATCGCTGAAAGCATACGATTAATCGTTAGAAGCGACCAGTTCTTCCGGTGAAAATCGTCGGCATTGTCGGGGACCGGTTCAGGCTCCACTTCGAGTGGAAAAGCGTCGGCGCTTGCAGTCCTTCTCCTCATCATCCTTAATGAGAAGAGAATCCAAACAAGCCTTATCGTTCCTTTACCGGCATTGAGCTGAAACAATCGGTGATGCCTACTAACCCCGAACATTTCTTTTCAAGTGCACCTAAAGTGTGTACACAATGCTTTTCTTGGTTAGGGCACATGACGTCATCGTGTTTAGTATTTATACCATGCTGAACTGATTCCAACATTGTTGGTAGAGTCCAAACTTATTTGTTTTACTCAGGGCAAGAGCCATAGTCTTTCGCTCAGAGTTGCCTCATGTTGAGAGGTTCAAGGGAAAGGTTTGAGTATTTTGCTCGGAACAACTTCATGACATGAGACTCATTTGTTTTACTAAGGGCAATGGTCTGATTGTTTGGCTCAGATTTATCTCATGCCAAGAGGATCAAGGCAAGGTTTCGAGTCTCTCTCTAAGCTACCTCATGCCAAGAAACTTTATCATTTTACTTAGGGCAAGGGTTCGAGAGCTTCTTTGGTCCCTCATTTATCCCAACTCAACCAACTCATTTTTGAGTTTATGTTTGAGTGGTACTGAAGCAACTCGTTTTTTTCCCCTATTTTTTGGTTTTTTTTTTTTTTTTCCTACCCACTCTCAACCTGTTTTTAAAATCTTAACCCAAAGTAAACACAGTCCCTTATGTTAACGAAAAGAGACTTGCATGATTGAGAGCAGCAGCCAACCAACGGGTAATCGTGTGTTCCATATTTAAAAGGGCCTTATTTGGAATTGCGTACGGTAAACGTCTTATTGTTTATTGGCTAAATTTCCGATTGTTGACTTTGCCATCGTGTAGATCTGCACCGCAAGTTTTGTTCATGGTTTTAATTAAGATGCAAACAATCTTTTTCTTATGCCTGCTAGCCCACGTGCAACCTCAACTCGATGGACATGCTTTGTGCATATTCCAATATAGCGTTTTATCCTCTACAACAAACTTAGTGTACACCTGATTTTTGTGGAAGCATGTGGACCGTGCACTTGGAAAATCTTGTTCATGACCGTTGATGATAATATTTGTGACTTTTGACAATCAGTTTCACCGTGTGAACTGCCATGGCATGTTTGTGGCCTCTGTCAAATAAGCAAAAAGCCTCATGTGTTGATGAAAAAAGATGGAGCCGTTGTTGCCTCGCTTCCTTTACACCATAGGTGCAAAGATATGAAGTGAATTTGATAGGATATTGTTGCAAAAATCAGGCTGGAGTTATGCTTACTTAGTCGACGGATTTCCTCCTCCATAGCTGTAGAGATAAGAAGGGGGTGTCAGTGCTATACTTTGAGGTAGCCGTTGGATCCAAAAAAGTAGCCATTTTCCTCATAGCACAGCCGCTGGATCGGATCACTACAATCGTGCCACAAAAGCTAATCAGATTCTGAGAAGATTCGTCCGTGCAAATTACTCTTGTATTTACTTCCTTCCTCTACCGCAATCTACCATATTTGAACGTATAATAACCCCAACAAAAAATCAATTAACTGGTAATAGACTTTGTGGTTCGTCTCCCAGCCCTATCCCTTTCGGGACAAGACTCGGGGATTTTAACCTCTCCTAAGTGAGAGAATTCAGCTGAAGACTTTGTTACATTAGGAAAAAGGAAAACAATAACTACAGCCACACATGCCTACACCAGAGTAAACATAATACCCCATGATATAAAATAGTCACAAACTGTATCGGTCAAAAGACCATCATCATCATAATATTACAGACCATAAGCGTTGTTTGAGCATAAGACAAATTAACACCTAATCTTAAGAAGAGCTAACATAATCACTATTTCTATCATCTCAGCACTTGGGGTTCCTCCATCATCCCACATAGTCTTCAACCACACAGGGTCCATGTCCTCAAAGATAACTTGGATCAAGTCCTGAGCCACCACCATGATCTGGATCGTAGGAATCTTCCTCTAAGCTAGCTAAACCTTTCAATTATTTATAATGGAGGGGGAGACAAAATAAAGGGGGTAAGTCTAAAGACTTAGTGAATGTTAATGGACATAATACCCATGCCATAAGTTATGAACTCTGTTTTGATAAAGTATGCAGCAGTTTAGGTATGACAGTTCCATGAATGCAATATAGATATAATATATGCTTATTGTATGAGAGTTGTGTCATAGTTTACAATATGGTATACCCGAGATATTACCTCTTCTTAGTAGGGTTGGCGTTGTCCTGAGGGACCTGTAATACAATACCGATATCCCAGATATTGTACGCTACTGTCCATAATACTAGTGGCAGGGCCGAGTCTAACCTCGGGTGGCCCACACGACTAATGATATATGTCCTGTAGTGACTGCCTTGTAAGGCTGCGACGGTCATGAAATAACCATTAGATCCAAGGCCCATATAACACACATTTTGACCATAGAATAAACATGTATAGTAAGCCCATGGCCGTTGTCCCCCACGTACAGGTGTACCATGTCATACGATACAATTTATCTTGTTCGTATTTTACATCCATGCTTTTACAAGTCCCACTTCCATTATCATGTTGAGTACAATGTTTTTCACAAATGTCATAGTTCAAGTGTAGCAGAAAATATGTTTTTCGTGAGAGTTGCAAATATGCATGTTTTGGTACACAAAATAGACGTGCAATGTGGGAAAATAAATGGCAAGCATTATGTGAGTTAAAATTCACCTATGTCGAACAATTCCTCCGAGTACTCTTCCAACAAGTTCAGGTTCTCCAAATCTATGAAAAATCTGTTTTAGTCCTAAGTCCAACTAAAATAAACCTAAAACACGAAAATAGGAACGGCAGAACATCAGGCAAAGACAACGTTACAAGGAACGTCTCTAGGCGAGTGCTCGGCCAAAGAGGTTCAAGTAGAACCTCATTTGGTCCAACATGCTCTCGAGCGTTATAACGGTCTCTTACGCTACCCAAAGGTTTTCTAACACTTCCCTAAGCAAAACAACATTTCTAAATTGGAAGATTAAACCTAAGCGAGAAGAAACACTAAACAAAATTAAAGCTTACAACTACCTAAATAAAAACGACTAAGCTACGAGAAGCAAGAACCATGCTAACAACTTAACGAATCTCAAATAAAAAGGGCAGAGGTTACCTCAACATGTAAGCTCCACCAAGAAGCACCTTCTCCAACCAAAGAGCTCACTCAACCTCACAAACACTCACAAAAACAAACCAACAGGGTTTCCCCAAGCTCCAGAGGTGAAAATGAGGTTTAGAGGCATAGGGGGTGTGTTTATATAGGAAGAAAAAGCTGAGGGCGTTGCAAGTATAATCTGAAAAGGCGCGAGCGCTCGTGTACTATTGTAACACCCTCAAAGTTAGCCTTGGCTAACCTGGCAGGGTTACTGGAAATTACCCTAATTAAACCAACTTGTAGTTAAGTGAGGAATCGCCGCCCTAAGCATTATCAGAGTTAATACATAGGAAGGTGATATAAATCCGAGAAAACTATCTAATCATAAAATGGACAAGCATATTCCTCAAAATTAAGATATGGAGCAACTAATAACAATAATATACCAACCTATTGACCGCATGCAAGTTCTAAGCAAAGTTCGTAGTGGAACCAGGCCACTCCTAGGTTCTAGTGACAAACATCTTAAAAGGGTAATAACAGCGTAAGTCTAACAACTTAGTAAGTAAACCCCACAATTAGGTATGATATGAATCCAATTAAACATAAATAAACATGCAATTTGGTAAACATTCAAAAGGAGGTGTTGTCTCCATTAATACACCATAAAGTAGCATTTTGGTTTCCAAAAGTGTGGTGTACTACCGGCAACAATCGCCTAAGTATTTTAATGTAGGAAGAATACTGGTTTTATAGGTCATAACTCTTATGTATGGTCTACCCGAGATATTACAACTTCTCAGCAGGGTTGGCGCTATCCTGAGGGACTTGTACTACAATGCTGGTGCCCCGGCCATTGTACGCTACCGTACATAACACTAGCGGCACGACCAAGTCTGACCTCGGGTGGCCCACACCGCTAATGATGTCCGTCCTGTAGTGACCGCCCATTAAAGCTGTGTCAGCCACGAAACAACCATTGGATCTAAGGCCCATATAATACACATACATTTGACCATAAAATGAAGTTTATATAATAAGCCCATGGCCATTATACCGCACGTATTGGTGTACCATGTCATACGATGCATCTTATTAATCAGTTGATTAAGAAGTTACCAAGTTATTACGAAAAGTAGATATGCTCATATCATACTCGTGGTCAATCAACTAAGATATCCCACGTTTTTAAGAAAAGAGTTCGTAAGTGTTTACTTATCTTGTACGCTCACTTGCATCCTCCAACATTGCTAAATCCTACTATAACGCAATACGACACGTCGTTATGCGCAGTTCTAGAGGACCCTTACGAGTAAAATATTAAGCCTTATCTAAGAAAAGGATTGTTAGCCTCTAAAATACATGCGAGTGGGGCTTAAGGGCCAGTGCCTGGCTTTCTGATCATACGGCCAAGCTCGAGGGTGTACGTCCGGTCAGTGATTTAGGTCATCCGTCTAAATTTTCCAAACTATGTTTTAAGGCTTCTATAAAATCTATAGGCTACTATATCCCCTTCTAGGCTAAGGGATAAACACATTCACCACAAAAAAACTCAACATCATGCAATACAAGGAATCAAAGAAGCTTTCGAAACTATTTTGAAAACATCTCTTGTTTTGTAAGGAAAAGAGTAAAGAGCTTAACATAACATCTTTTGAAACTCACAACATTTAAGAAAGCAATAAAAACAGTAGTGAAAGCATATAACGGGCAAGGGGTTACCTTGGAAATTGGCAAGAATGCACACAAATGCTTCCTTCCTTCCCAAATCACAAAACTCACAAAGACATTCACTCAAGGGGTTTTAGAGGGCCTGGAGGCGAGAAATATGTTTGAAGGGCGATGGGAGGTTGGGTATTTATAGGCCAGAAACGCTGAGGGTGCTACCAACTATTTTGAAAAGTAGCGGACGTCCGGTACTATTTACTCAACGGTCCAAAGGGTGTATCGTACGTACAGGTATTATCCAATGGTTTTTGCAAAAAGTAGCGTACACCTGGTGGTCCCCAGGCTTACGTCCTCGTACTTTTTGCAGGCGTACATACGGTGGTCCCCCTGCGTACGTCCTCTACTAAAAACAGTAGCGTACATCCAGTAACCCTAGCGTACGTTCAGTCAAAAAGGGTTAAGTTCAGGTTTGTGCTTCAAAACGCCTAAGGAGTTTTAGGTTATAAGTATGGGCTTAGGTTCTTTGTTATAAAATCGGCCTTTTCATAAATCCTTTAAACATTCGTTGTAGAAAATCTTTTAATAATAAAAACTATTGTTTTTATTGGTGTATTACACGCTCCTCTCCTTATAAGAATTTTGTCATCTAAATTTGGTTTTAGTTATAAACAAGATCCTCCTGGTAGATAGGTTTTTCAAAAGCAATTAAAAGTTTTAAACAAACACATGGTCCTTGGAAAGATCGGCATGCATAATTAAATCCACAGAAGTAGATACAATTGCATAAAACAGTCATACATAGTGCATCAAAATTGCCACCACCATGGTGGACTTATAATGTAACCAAGACATACAAAATTGCCACCACTATGGTGGACTTACAAAAACAGCCGACAGAAGGCGACCATCATAAACAAAAGACACTCTACGAGCGAGATTCTCTCCTAGAGCTGGGCTCCGCAGATCCTTGACTAGGTGTGCCTGATGTGGTATTTTTTGTGTCCAAAAATATCAATAATAAAAATAACCACTCGCAATAGTACGAATCCTGTAGGATAGGGCTATATTGAGGGTGTCGAACCTCAAGGACTGCAGGAGTTTAATTATCAAAATTTGAAAGATTAAATTAACTTAATTCAAGGAGAATGATTTGTTTGTGTAAATTCAAAGTGCATGAAAATAAAGAGAGTAAATATATGAGAGAGAGAGTGTAGGGTATTGACTTCACCTCTATCCGCAGAACAATGGTTAATCATAATTAATCCCAGAAATTCATTCTATGCATGTTATAAATAAATAAGAAACTACCTTATTAGAGAATAACCATAATTTATCTTCGGTTAGCACAGATCGTCCACCTAACCACTAAGATGCGGTACGACCCGTCTTCCCTAGGTATAAATTATCAAATTCTTTAACAGGATACATATAATCAATGAATAAGTGTAACCCAACTTTGGTTGGCACGGATTGTCTACCTAAATTACACTAAACTAGGGTGTAGTACAATCCGTCTTCCCTAGGCATGGCCTATCAAATCCTATTGATCACATATCAATTAAACTCATTGTATAACCATCATTCTCATAATCACAGAAAACAAGAATGATTTGAGATCAATAAAAGTAAAATACTTTCTAAGACAAGAGAAGAATTTCACAAATATTGATTTTGAAATTTAAGAACAATTGCATTTAATATGAAGAACAGAAATCAATTGTAGTAATCGTCATAGTTATACAATCAACATGCATAAATTGAAAATCTAGAAATTAAATGCAATCAAACTATTGTGCTTGGATAGGGTTACATCAACACCCCACGAAGGGGTTTAGCCGCTCATGATCTTCTAAGCTCCAAAGACAATTTTTTGATTTCTAGCTCTAGGAAGCGGTGTGTCCTTTTTCTCAATGCTTAGAGGCCTATTTATAGGGCTTAGGAAAACCCTAAAAACCCTAAAAATCTTCTGAAAAATGGAGATCAGTCTCCCAGTCCAATTGGGAGACTGGAAACCAAATCCACGCTGGAAAAGGATTGCTGCCGTGCAGTACACGCCCAAGTACGCTCGATCCGAGGTCTTGTGCGCTCGAGCTTAACTGTTGTGCGCACGAGCGCATGCATGTGCTCGATCCTTAGCCGCAGACGCTCGAGCGCAGGTGCGCTCGATCCCAAGAGTGCTACGCTCGATCCTAAATCCAGAATGCTCAGCTTTTTGCCCTTTTAAGCCCAATTTTCAATGGTTTGTCAAATAAGACTAGAAACATAAAAACAAAACAAAATTAAACAAATAACAATGCTAAGGAATTAACATATGTAAATTAAGGGGCTTGAATGTGCAACATTCAGCGCTTATCAATCCCCCCAACTTACATATTGCTAGTCCCTTAGCAATATAAAACATAAAATAAAGTGAAAACTAAAAAGATAAATCTAGCTTTCGTGGGATGTACGGTTGCATTTAGCGTATGCAACAAGCCTTTTAAACCCCTAGGAATTCCCTAGTGGACGAGTGAAGTCTTGTGAGGGTTTTCCAGGAATGATACCCACAAACATTGTCATCATTATGTCATTCAAAAGGATAAAGTATCACAAAAATAATGGTTCTCATTCATTAGCAAGCTTAAAATTATAAACTCCATCTTCAAAATTCTAAGGAATTTACAAGTCAAATCACTTACAAATGACAGATTGAGATACACAAATTTCAATTAGTGCAAAGTGAACTAATACATAATCATGAGGCTTCAAAATAATTCCAATATGAATGAATCAACATCTCAGAATTCATTGGACTTCATATCAAATGAAACAACTAAGGCGTACAATTTTTTTTTTTTTTTAGGCTTTGCAATGCTTAGCTCCCTTAAGCTTTCTAATTGACCCATGTATCGAGTGTTAGGCCAATGTCTCCCAAACCAAATGGCTTTAGGGCACCAGGTGTAAAGACACCCCTAAGGACTTACTAACTCGAGTCAAAAAGGCTATGAAGCTAAGCTAGCCATTTTATTAATCAACCCAAAAATTTCACTTTTTGACGTAAACACTCACTGCTTAATGAGGCAAGAGGTCCGGTTACTCAGCGAAAAATTCAAACTTGATTTTTTATTATTTTTTATTTAATTTTTTATACATGTATAGCATGCCAAAGTTATTCATCCAATATGTCACCCAACAGAATTCAAGATATTGAAAACAAACATAATTGGTCTTAAAATTCATACCTCATAAACATGTGCTAGTGTGCTCAAGATAGATTTAAATTGAAACAAGAAGCATCTCATGTTCCCGAAAGTAAGTAACTAGACTCAAAATTCCTAAGTCATATGATCATGTGTTCATAACTTTAAGCCTATCAATGAAATTTAAACCAGAATCAAAGCTCAACTATATGCTTAAGAATGACATAACAACAAAAATGGACCGAGTTTTGTTTTTCCATACCCCCCAACTTGAACCATACATTGTCCCCAATGTATGTATAGAACTAAAGAATAAGATCAAGAGTATAGGAATACCTGAATGAGCAGATGTGGGTATATCATACCCCCAAACTTGAATGCAAAAACACATGTCCTTGATCCTTTAGAAGTCCAAGCATGCTCTTCCATCCTTTCTTCTTTATGATCATGTAGCACTCCACAAGGAAGAGGATTCCTCTTAACATCTCGAAATTGCTTCTCTCAACTAATAGGTCTTGATGCTCCCCATGGCGATGTTCAGGGTGTTTGTCCTGAACTGGTTTCATGATCAACCTCTTGTCTCTATGGGAGTTCTCAAAAACTAGGGTAGCCAGGGAATTTGCCAAAAAAAAATTCACCCCAATGAAATCCACTTCAGCAACCTCTGAATGAAATATGTCCCCTGTGGGGTTGTCATTAGGTGGTGGAATACTTGAAGTGAGAGGCATAAGCTCCGGTGGGTTGCTCCATGATGGAACTTCAGATAGAGGATCAGGAGGTGGGTCTTCAACAGTTTCTCCAATGTCATCCAAGAAGAAACATGCATTCTGATCGGCTGCATTCCGGAAGGCATTGAAGATGTTAAATCTGATCTTCATATTCCCAAAAGAGATCTTCATTACTCTGGTCCGGCAATTGATGCATGCATTGGCTGTGGCGAGGAAAGGACACCCAAGGATGACAGGAATCTACTTCTCTGGATTTAAGACCGGTTCTGTGTCCAGAACTATAAAGTCAATTGGATACTAGAACTTGTCCACTTTGATAATGACATCTTCCACAATCCCACGGGGTTTCTTGATGGAGCGGTCAACCAATTGCAAGACAATACTTGTTGGTTTCAATTCCTCTAAGCCCAGTTTCTGATATACCGAGTATGGAAGCAGATTAACACTAGCTCCTAAGTCGAGGAGAGCTCTCTCAATCTTAGTGTTTCCGATGACGCACGAAATTGTAGGCGCTCCAGGGTCTTTGAACTTTGAAGGAGTGTTATCCTGAATCAGAGAGCTTACTTGCTCGGTGAGAATGACCTTCTTGGGAATGTGCTTCTGATTCTTCCTCTTTTAAGTGCACAAGTCCTTGAGAAATTTTGCATAGGCTGGAATTTGCTTGATGGCATCAAGGAGTGGGATGTTGATTTGAACCTTCTTGAAGGTTTCCATCATGTCTTGTATCTTCTCTCCTTGTTTTCCAAAGTGGGAGGGTGCCTTAAGCCGCTTTAGGAATGGCACCTTAGGCTCATATGGTACCTCAGGCATGGGGGCAAATGATGAAGATGCCTCGATGCTTACTTGTTTACCCTTGTCCTGATGCAGATTTTATGGGGCCTCAATTGTGCATCCTTCTTTTCTTCCACACGATTGTCAATCAGTCTGCCGCTTTGCAATGTGGTGACAACTTGAACTTGCTCTAGATGAGGCGTGCTTTCTTCTACCATGTATAGTCCCATAGGGTTGGTCACTGGCTGACTTGGAAGCTTTCCTTCATCCCTCCTGTTTAGGGCATTGACAAGTTGTCCGACTTGAGCTTCCAGCTTGGCAATGGATTGAGAATGTGAGTTCACTATCTCCTGTTGAGATTTCACCATCTGCTTTATCTCGACCGCCAGGTCACTCATCATTTTTATCATCCGATCCTCCAAATTAGAATCTGAGGGAGGTGGTGCGGCCTGGTATTGCTGCTGTGGAGGCCGGTAAGTGGAATGAGGTTGGTAGGGCTGCCTGTTGGATTGAGTTTGATTGTGTGGCCCTGGGGCTGGATTGCCCACATTTGAGTTTTTCCATGAGAAATTTGGATGATTTCTCCACCCGGGGTTGTAAGTATTGGAATATGGCTCATTACCCGGTGTGGAGAAAGCTGCATTAACCTGCTCATTACCAACATCAGTAAAATTTCCAGCAAGATGACAGTTATTTACATGATGCATAGGACTTGAACAAAATGAGCAAGATTCATGTGGTGTGTGCATGTGGGCAGTATTAGGAGCAAAACCAGCAGTCATCCATTGATCTAGCTTCTTGGTGATAGCCTCAACTACTTGGTTGGCCATGTTTGGGGAATGGCCTGCTTCATACAAACTTTATGCCTTAAGTGCTTTAGGTGCTGGTGCCCTTCATCTGGTGGAAACCTGCTGAAGAGAATTGTTACTCAAATTTTCAAACATAGCCCATGCTGCATCTTCACTTTTTAACATGAAAGTTCCCCCACATGATGCATCCACCATTTTTCTATTGGACTCAGTTAGGCCATTATAAAAACACTGCACTAGCTGCCATTTCGGGACAGCGTGGTGTGGACATGATCTAAGCAAGCTCTGTAGCCTATCCCAAGTCTCATGGAAATCTTCTCCCTTATATTGGGAGAAGGTAGTGATGGCTCTCCTAGTGTCATTGGTCATTCCTATGGGGTAATACTTCTTAAAAAAATTCTTGTTGCAATTGAGCCCAAGAAGTGATAGAGTTGGATGTTAAGGACTGGAACCAATGTTTGGCTTTTTCCTTGAGGGAGAAAGGAAAAAGACGCATGTTTAGGGCATCCTCAGTGAATCCGTTCATTTTAGTGGTATCACAAATTGCTTCGAAATCACTGGGGAAGTCATAAGGATTTTCAGTCCTAAGCCCTAGGAATGAAGGTAGACTTCGTATAGTGCTGGGCTTAATTTCATAATGGGTTGCCGTAATTTCCGGCAGCCTGAGACATGTGGGAGTAGTGTAAGTGGTGGGAAGATAATGATCTTGCAAAGCTACGTGGTTACCGTCTCCCATACTCTCATTAGAACGCTCTTCTAGCAAATTAGGGTTCCTTTGGGATCTAATTTGTCTAAGAGTGCGTTCAATTTCAAGATCCCAAGAAATTAATGGAAAAGACAAAGAACGGCGACCGAGCATAAACAAAAGAGAAGGAAAAGAAAAACTTCAACTAAAACAAAGAAGTAAAGCTCACAAACGGCCCTTAGATGCACTTAGGGTTCTGGACGCAGGTTGCCTCAAGTGTGCTCGATCACACGGCAGGGTGCACTCGAGCGTATTACAGCAAATGGGTGCGAGCGTAGGAGAAGAGGGCTCGAGCGCTGCTGCAAGGATCCTGCTGGAATGCGTCTGTGCGCTCGATTGCACGCGACCTGCGCTCGGTCGCAGTCACAGAGAGGGCAGCTACGGACCTGTTTGCAATTTCTTAAATAAAATAAAAATAAAACACAAAACAGAAATAAAGTTAGCAAGTTAAAATAAATTATTAAGCTAAAATCAATCCTTAAATTTAGATAATGAATCCGTTAAGCAGTCCCCAGCAACGGCGCCAAAAATTGATGTGGTATTTTTTGTGTCCAAAAATATCAATAATAAAAATAACCACTCGCAATAGTACGAATCCTGTAGGATAGGGCTATATTGAGGGTGCCGAACCTCAAGGACTACAGGGGTTAATTATCAAAATTTGAAAGATTAAAATTAACTTAATTCAAGGAAAATGATTTGTTTGTGTAAATTCAAAGTGCATGAAAATAAAGAGAGTAAATATATGAGAGAGAGTGTAGGGCATTGACTTCACCTCTATCCGCACAACAATGGTTAATCATAATTAATCCCAGAAATTCATTCTATGCATGTGATAAATAAACAAGAAACTACCTTACTAAAGAATAAGCATAATCTATCTTCAGTTGGCACGGATCGTCCACCTAACCACTAAGATGCGGTATGACCCATCTTCCCTAGGTATAAATTATCAAATTCTTTAACAGGATACATATAATCAACGAATAAGTGTAACCCATCTTCGGTTGGCACGGATTGTCTACCTAAATTACACTAAACTAGGGTGTAGTACAATCTGTCTTCCCTAGGCATGGCCTATCAAATCCTATTGATCATATATCAATTAAACCCATTGTATAACCATCATTCTCATAATCACAGAAAACAAGAATGATTTGTGATCAATAAAACTAAAATACTTTCTAAGACAAGAGAAGAATTTCACAAATATTGATTTTATAATTTAAGAACAATTGCATTTAATATGAAGAACAAAAATCAATTGTAGCAATCCTCATAGTTATACAATCAACATGCATAAATTAAAAATCTAGAAATTAAATACAATCAAACCTTTGTGCTTGGATAGGGTTACATCAACACCCCACGAAGGGGTTTAGCCGCTTATGATCTTCTAAGCTCCAAAGACAATTTTCTGATTTCTTACTCTAGGAAGCGGTGTGTCCTTTTTCTCAATGCTTAGAGGCCTATTTATAGGGCTTAGAAAAACCCTAAAAACCCTAGAAATCCTCAGAAAACTGGAGATCAGTCTCCCAGTCCAATTGGGAGACTGGAAACCAAATCCACACTGGAAAAGGATTGTTGCCGTGCAGTACACGCCCGAGTGCGCTCGATCCGAGGTCTTGTGTGCTCGAGCTTAACTGTTGTGCGCACGAGCGCATGCATGCACTCGATCCCTGGCCGCAGATGCTCGAGCGTAGGTGCGCTCGATCCCAGGAGTGCTACGCTCGATCCTAAATCCAGAATGCTCAGCTTTTTGTCCTTTTAAGCCCAATTTTCAATGGTTTGTCAAATAAGACCTGAAACATAAAAACAAAACAAAATGAAACAAATAACAATGCTAACGAATTAACATATGTAAATTAAGGGGCTTGAATGTGCAACATTCGGCACTTATCTGTGCCCCTCGCACTCGAGCTCCCTCTCCCTCAGTTGATGCTTGGACTATGGATGTTGTAATCCCTGATGTCAAGGGATCGCATCAAGTGGTCTCGAAGCTACACGAGAATAGCGTGGTCCTCTTCTTGTGCCGTGTGCAACTCCTGAAGGGACTACTGCACCTCTTAGAGCGTACTCTCCATAGGGCCCAGACGCTCGCCCTGACTGGATGACACGGATGCTCCATCAGCTTGGGCCGTCCTCGGTGGTCATGGTGGTCTCTGCTTTTGCTCAGCTTCTCAGAGGTGAGCGCTACTCGCATTGAGGAATCATGAGGTTATAATTCCTTTAGATGGCGATAGTTCCTTCAAACCTCTAGAAGACACTCCGACGTGCTCGATGACCAGAGTGACTAAGGCTCTATACGGTAGGGCATTGATTTGATATGCTAACCGTACTCCCATCATCGTCATCGTGACCAAGGAGCCGAAATCGATGGGGGTCTCAGTCAAAAGCTCATACAGGCAACAAGCTCGCTCAATGGTGATCGATGTGAGGCTCACTACCAGAAATATCCGACTAACCATGATGCGGTAGATGCACTGGTCGTCGTCGCCCTTGAGGTCACTCGTCTGGAAACCTCCTTCTCCCTCCATTTCCATTTGGTGGGGACGCCCATTGGCGAAACGCTCTACCAACTGAGCATGGGTGGGAAGGCCGTCAACTGGGTAAGGGTACCCTGGGTCACATACTCGTGGTGTCCTTGTGATGCAGTTGATGAGAGTAGAGGTCACTTTGATTGGCTTGCCTCTGAGCCAAGTGTGAAAAGAGTCGCAGCACCTCATGTGGATATTGGCGTAGAACTCGTGGACCAGCTCCTCGACTTCGAGATGGTGATTTGCCACCATGTCCATCCATTCCTGGAAATCTAGTATCGTTCGTACCCTTGGAGCTTTGTTGGCTACATCAGTCACGTTGATCCCTCTCTCGACTATAATCTTCCGCTCCTTGTAAAGAACCTGGTACTGTCACCGGGCCTTATCGACTCTAAAGCAGATGCGATCGTAGGTGCGGTCGGCATCGTTACTATCAGTGCTGCTGCTGATCTCCCTCACTAGCCCCTCAGGCTTCGGACTACTGATCAATGAGATGTCAAGGACAACATCCTCCATCTCAAAATCGAAATTGGACTCAGGGTCCTAGGAGTCTTGCAACATAGCCTGGAGTCGGTGGGATCGCGGCGTGAAGAAGATGAGGTTGCCGCACTAGCTTTTGTTCATGCCATTGTCCCACACCAAGAATTCTATCAATACTATGCTCACATGCAATATCCTACCCCAACTATATGCAAAAGCATCCTATTGAAACTTCACCCTGGCATGGCAAAAATGCAAGAGATAAAACAAGACATGTTTAGTGGGGATTCCGGGATCATTTCCAAACTGTGGTTGAACATGATCAATGGTTTGGATGATTTGGCAATTTAGGTGAATGCATCGGAAAAGGATGGAGTATTTGGATTAATCACTTGAACGCCCTCAAGTAATTAGTGGCCTCAAGATTTTGTGAACACCGAGTAGTTGATATGCTACAGATGTCAGGGTGTAGATTCGAGGGTGTTTTTTGGTAAGTTGTTGAACTCGAGCAAAGCACCGAAGTTCGTTTGAGTTTGGGTTCATGTCTTGAGATGTTTGGTGCTGCTGTAAGGTCAAGCCCTTTACAGTGGAGATGCCAGTTTACTAAGGCAAGAAATCCTTAGGGTATCAGGGCTAGGGATATTTCGGTAAAGTCCAAGGCTACTACCGAAAAATGGATGAGATTGAAAATAACTAGGTGTGCAAATGTGGGCCATTAAACTCAAGGCTTTAGTTTGACAAGTGGCCTGACCCGTTGACAGAATTGGGTCATTAGGACAAAATGCTCATTTTAAGAAGGAAGGGTATTTTGGTTATTTCATGGGTTTGGACAAAACATTAAACCCAGACAGTTAGGTTTTTAAATTAAAAGGGTCCAATGGGTAGGCTCAATCATTCAACAGAAATGGGACGTCTCCAAGTTAGGCGAAAATGCCCAATTTCAATGGTAGGGTAATTTTGGTAATTTTGGATTTTGGGTGAAAACTTCCGAATCCAATCGGTCAAAAAGGTAGATCGGGTCCCCAACTATAGGTTTTAGGTTTCAATTGGTACATAAGACCCAATGGAGGTCACAAAATCAATCAAATTCGGATTTAGGCAAAAACCCATAAATTCAAAGGTTAGGGTTTGGGTTGATCAAAATGGATCAAATGAGCGAGTAGGTCTTGTTCCTAAGTCATGATAGAGGGTTTTGGGTTACAACTTGAGAAATCACAAGGATTTTGGATTTAGGGCAAAAACCCCGAAATCCGAATGGGTAAGATTTTAAGGATAAAAGATGCACAAATGCAAGCACAACTACCCTATATCATGACCCTAGTTCACAACCAGCCAGCTATATGTCATGAAATGTAAGAAATCGAAAATCAAAAATCAAAACCTAAAGTTGCAAAAATTTCAAAAAAAGCTTGGAAAACTTAATACCTTGTTTTAATCTTTGTAAAAGGGTAGAAACCTTTGAAATCCTGGGAAGACTTGGCCGAAAATAAGGTTAGGAGTGTTTGGTTTGAGAGAAAATTGAAATGAACTGGGTTTAGGGTACATTCGGCCATTTTTAAAGAAGAGGCGTTGAAGAATTAGGGTTTCTAGGCGTACGTTCGGTCACGGGAGCGAATATACGGCCAAAAAAAAAAAATTTAAAGAGACAGAAGGGCTAAGAGGTTTCGGTGTGCAAACTGATTTCACAAAACTCAAGGTATGAGTGAAAATTCATTTTCTTTCGAAGTCCTTTTTTTTTTTAAAAAAAAAAAAAAACACATAGATACAAAACACGCTTCTAAGCACAATACATAATCCAACTACCTAGTGCCCTACTCATTCAAAAGCTACCCGACTCCTAGGTCTAGCACTCTCCGTCTGATTCTTTTGACGGGTCTTCTTCATCCTTGACTAGTGCCTCATAATCCTTATCGATGCTGGCAAGGAAAGTGTCTTTCTGTTGGTAGGACCCTTTGGGCAATGCTCCTTCCTTTAGCAGTCGAATCTCCTCTAGATTCATCTTTGCCTACTCGTCCGCAATCTCAGTCAGTAGTGCATGCATTTCCACTTTCTTCTCCGTGCTAAGGTAGGGATTGTATCTTCCAGGAATAGGTCAGAAATCTCGTACAGCCCACATGCTGTGTCGTTTCCATTTTTTGTAGCCGGGCCATCCTTGAAATCTGCTTGGGCTTTGTTGTGCCAAAATATCTACCTAAATTAATAGGCAAATACTTGGTATGTTTCACTCGCAAGTGCATGAAATCAAAACGTGGTATATTTAATGCTTGTCAACCTAAGAGCATGGTATCTACTCCTTAAGCTATTGTTCTCCCGAAGCAACAAATTAGGCATGGTATCTACTCTAATTCTTTTCTTCCCTAAAGGATTTAGCATGGTATCTGCTAAGTTGTTCTTTAGAGATCAACAAACACATGAAACCTAGGGCATGGTATCTACTCCTAGTTTTCCATGTTGATTAAGCCAAGAACCCGTGATGAGGTTCTTTGGTCACTTTATTAAGCCCAAGATTCGGTCATCTAAATTGACTTAATTAATAGATTCCAAACACATGCAAATAATGATGAGCCACATTCACATGGGAAATTCAATCACCTAGACATAATCAATTAAAATAAACAACAATGATTGGAATAAAGACACTAATATTGAAACTTAAAAAGACATGATTAGGGATTCAATCTAGCCCTAACATGATTAGAGATTCAATCTAGCCCTAACAATAAGTTTAGTTACACATAATGAAACTAAAATTAAAACATAAAAAGAAAAGGGAAAGAAGAAACCGGAAAATGCTTCTTGAAGTAGCCTCCAATTTCTCTCTCTGGAAATTGCCTTTTTCTAAGAGGCCTATAGGTCTATTTATAGGCTTTAGAAAGACCTAGAAACCCTAGAAAACCTAATAAAATCATATGTTTAAGTTTTAGTACAATTAGGCTTCTTAAATCCCAATTATAAGTGGAAAAAGACTTCTGCCATAGCTGGGCATCCCGAGTTCGCTCGATCCCAAGGGGTTGCACTCGATCGCTGGTGTGCGCTTGATCGTCTCTCTTATGCGCTCGAGCGCAGATGCGCTCGAGCTTGTGTCTGGTGCGCTCGATCCTACTCGAGTTTTTCCCACAATTTGCTCTTTAAGTCCAAAACTTCAAGAATTGCTTCCTTTTCCTTCAAGCACCTAAAAACAGACAAAAACACAAAAAAAAAGAAAAAAAAAAAGAAGTAAAACAATTCAAAATAACAAAACTAAGAAGTTAAGATATGTAAATTAAGGGGCCAAAATATGTATATTTTATCACTTATTACACCCCCAAACTTACATATTGCTAGTCCCTTAGCAATAGACAAAAACACAAAAAAGAAGTAAAACAATACAAAATAACAAAACTAAGAAGTTAACATATGTAAATTAAGGCGCTAAAATATGTATATTTTATCACTTATCACACCCCCAAACTTACATATTGCTAATCCCTTAGCAATATGAAACTAAAAACAAAAAGAAATCTAAAACAAACTACTCTATCTCCACTGTCGTAGGAAACACAATTGCATTTAGCATATGCAACAAGCCTTTTAAACCCCTAGGCACCCCTAGTAGGACGAGTGAAGTCTGGTGAGGGTTTATAGAAATGCTTCCCACAAACATTTATGCATAGTTCATGTCACCCTAAAAACTTAAGTACCACTTAAAACCATGATTTTCATTCATTAACAAGCTTAAAAATAGAAACCCCATCTTCACAATGAATCGATATTTCAAAAATTTAACTACTTACAAATGACAGGCAAGGCATCACAAGCTTAAAACTATGTAAAGTAAACTAGCACATAAATATGAATCTTCCAAATATTTCCAATGTGCAATGTCTCAATATCTCAAAGTTCGTTGGGATTCTTATTAGAATGAAAAACTAAGGCATAATTTTATTTTCTTTATTTTTGGTAAGGCTTTGCTTAGTTCCCTTAAGCTTTCTAATTAGCCCATGTAACGAGAATTAAGCCAATGACTCCCAAACCCGATGGTTTTTGGGCATTAAGTGTAAAGACACCCATAAGGACTTATTACTCGAGTCAAAAAGGCTACAGAACTAAACTAACTGATAAGTGCCAAATATTCCATATTTGGACCCATTTATTTACATTAGTTAATCATTTAGTTGTGTCGTTATTTAATGTTTTGTGTTAGTTTTGTATTTTTAGTATTTTGTAGGTCATTGAAAAAAAACTATAGCTTTAAAGGGAAAAATGCATTTGGAAGAAATCATACTTTGAGAAGACCTAGATGAAGTGGTTAAGTTTAACCAAATCCAAGAAAAAGGTTAAATCAGATTAAATTGGATAAAAGATCATATTGGATAAGATTTCGGATCGGATTCAAATTCAAATTCTACACACGTCTCAGTATTTTGATCATAACTTTCTGCTCAAATATTGGATTGTAGTGATTCAAACGGAATTGGAAAGCTAGCTCAAAATAATACATTTCTTTGTGAAATAGGAGTTTCCTAATTCGGACGGTAACTATGCCAAAATCGCCCCAAAATTAAAGGACACAAATCTGGACGAATACTATTCCGATTTTAGACTTCTATTTTGACTGGGAGACAGACCTCCGAATTATCTACGTTTAATAAGGCTTCTAGGACTTCCATAAGCCTATAAATAGACTTCTTTGCATTCAAGAATAGGGAGAATTTCAGAGAGTAAAATTCGACAGTTTTTCTTTTTTTAGTTTAGGTTTTCTTTAGATTTAGCTTTTATTTTTATGTGGAGCTAAATTCTCAACTAAATTTGGGGATGAAGCCTCACCGATGAAGAACATCAATACTTTCATGTAAGTCTTTATTTATCTGATTTTATTGGGTTTAATATTTCAATTGTTTTACTTCTTTTCAATGTGTGGAGTGATTCTTGGATATCTTTTGTGATTCAAGGATACACTTGGTGATTTAAGATAATTTCACATAATTGATTGCTTGATTTTATTTGCCTAAATAATTGGATATCCCTTGTGATTTGTTCTACGGATACATTTGGTGTTTCAATTAAGATTGGATATCTTTTGTGATTTACGGATACATCTGATGATTTAATTTATATTGGATTCCTCTTGTGATTTGTGCAATGAATTGATACATGGGATGGTTTTGATTAATTGTTTAAAGTATAGTAAAACATATCTAAGATTTTAATTGTGAGAATTTCAGATTAATATTGATAAACATGGAAGCATGTTATTATGATTCGATGAGTGTGAATTCTCAAACCTTAGTATTTTATCTCTTAGTTTATTTTAATTAGTTTATGTTTGTTTTTTAATTTTTAAAACCAAAATCAAAACCCTTTTTGGAACTAGATTATGATTTAATTAGTTTAGATATAAATTGCTCTTTCAAAAACACAATTCCCTATGGGTTCGACCCCGCACTTGTAAAACATTATATTGCAAATGATTTGTGCACTTGCGAGTATATTAAAATTTGCACAACAAGTTTTTGGCGCCGTTACCGGGAAATTGTTTATTTTTTGAAACCAATTTATTTCTAGATTAGTTTTATTCTTCTACTAGTTATAATTAGGATTTTTTTTTTATGCAATTTTTTTTGTTTTATTCCTATTACTAATAAAAACAAAAAAAAAAAGGATTTTTCTTGTTGTTTTGTTTTTTTGTTTTTTTTGGCTTGTTTTACAGTTTTGCCGCAGCACCGTCCGCACACCCCTGTTAGTGCAATCGATCGCAGCCCTGCTACGATCGAGCGCACTCGGGGCCAAGACAGCAAGCTCAAGCGCACCTGCGCTCGTTAACTGCCGCACCTTCACTCAAGTGCGATCGAGCGCACTCACAGCAAAGGCAGCAACTGTAGCAGTTCTGTAGATTTTTGCCAAAAATTTATTTTTGGCCCTTTTTGTGAGTATTTAAATTTTAGTTTTAATTTTTTTAGTCGGTTTTTTTTTTAGTTTTTTTTTTTTTTTAAAAAAAAGTTAATGTTTTATGTGGGATATTTGCATGCTAAAAAGTGAGGGGGAAGCATGAATGTTCATTTTAATGATTTTAATGCATCTCCTAGTTATAGGACATCAGCTCCTACCAACTACCCTCAAAATTTTTACCCACATAATCCATTTTCATACTGCTCCAATCCTTATCATCATGATAGTGATTGTCCATCATGAGGACAAGCTTCTAATTTTTCATATGAGCAAATGAACACCAGTTTCTCTAGTCCAGGGTTTGATTCAAATTCCAATTATTACAACTCAGACTGGAGCAACCAATCTAATTTCTCATGGTCAGCTCAGGCTACAGGAAATTTTGCTCACCAATTTGATGAATTGCACCATTCAGAATATCCGCAGTTCGATCATTAAGCTCAACCTCCTGTTTATCAGTCTACCACTCAAGTGCCACAACCTGCACCACAGTCATCACTAGAAGACATGATGAAAACGTAATAGAAAAAGTTGACCAGTCCAACTCATAAACCATACAAGAACTGTGTCAGTTCAATCAAGAGCTCAAAGATGAATTGAATCAATTCAATCAAGAGCTCAAAGATGAACTGCATCAATTCAATCAAGAGGTCAAATATGCCAATACTCATGCTACCGCAGGGATGGAAGAATGGATTGGCGAGAGTGAGAATGAGCATCCATCTAAACATCAACTTGACCCAATGACTCAATATTGGGACAATGAGAGCATAGAGGATAACAATGAGGAACAAGAGCTTCAAGGGCACCTGATGGATAAAGGACACTACATGATTGTTGAGGATGAGTCCGAAAATTCTTATCATGAGCATGTCCAAGCCACCTCCAACTTTGAAAGAGAGGAAAGTGCTACAAGAAATTATCTTCCTAAAGATGAGGAAATTGTGGATAACAAAGAGGAGAACGCAGAGCAAGTTGAGCATGCTCAAGTCACCACCACACTTGAGAGCGAGAAAATTGTTGATAATTTTAAGGAGGAAGAAAAAGAAGAAGAAGTTGAGTACCCTGAGCAAGTTAAGTACCATGAGAACAGTGAGCCACCAACAAATCCTGAAGCTCCTGCCTGCATCACTGTCCCTCGTGAGACATATCAAGAGCCCAAAGCTTTATCGCCTGAATGTCTCAAAGAGCCATCTTATGTCAAGATACTCAAGGACTTGTGCACACAAGCACACAAATCTAAGAACCACTTTCCTAAGAAGATCATTCGAAGCAAGAAATTCTACATAAGATGGCGAAACATCCTTCGAAAGGGGTATGAAGTTTTGAAGAAGAAGGGGTGGAAGGGAATGGTTGGACATCTGCATGATAGGGGGAAGCGCTGTAAAGTTTTCTCCTCCAGTTTATTTTCTGCACTTCACTCCACAAATTCCTTCTTTCCTTTTTAATTATATTGCATTTCTTTTTATTTGTTTTTGTTTCTAACAACAATTGATCTTTTTATGTTTTGTTTCTGTAAAAAAAATATTGTTGTTAGTTTTGTGTTGACAGGTGTTTTGGTGTTTAAGTTTGGGGGACGTCCTAGCCTTGTTCACACTCAGATTTCCTTACTTTCGGTAATGTATTTCTATACTACACATTGAGGGCAATGTGTAATTCAAGTTTGGGAGTATGGAAAAACACTTTGTCTGTTTATTTTTGTTCTTATTTGCTTATTTTTATTTGTCATTTTGTGTTAAAAATTTTGAAAAATAAAAAAAATTGTGCTATGTTGTTGTCAAGTTTGAGTTAAACTATAACTGTGATTTGCATTTCAATAGCTTGCTTAAAGGGTTGAACACATCATTATGTCATTTGGAGTCTGAGTCCTTTGACTTATTTTTGGGTAAAAGAGATTTCACTTGTTTTGAGATAAATTTTTATGAGCACATTAGCATATTTTCGGTGAGGTATGATGTTTAAGCTTAAGCTTGTTCTCTTTGAGATTTATTGGATGACCTATTGATGAAAAACCATTGGCTTGCAAGATATATAAAAGATAAAGGGAAAAAAAAAAAAAGAGAAGGAAAAAGAAAAGAAATATTATGTTGAGTTTTTCGCTGAGTAACCAGACCTCTTGCCTCATTAAGCATTGAGTGTTTGCGTCAAAATGTGTAAAGTTCAGTGTTGATTTATGATATAGCTAATCTGACTTCGTAGCCTTTTTGACTTAAGTTAATAAGCCCTTAGGGATGTTTTACATCTAGTGTCCTAAAGCTATCTAGCTTGGGAGTCATTGGCCTAACACTTGTTACATGGGTCAATTAGAAAGCTTAAGGGAGTTACACATTGCAGAGCCTGTAAAAAAAAAAAATGGATATCTTGCCTTGGTTATTTCATTTGATAGAGATTTTTACAAATTTTATGCCACTTGTCTTGAGTTTAAACTGAAAGCTTCACGATTATATGCTAATTACACTTTACACATTTCAGAACATATGAGGTCTCAATTGTCCATTTATGAGTGATTTGATTTTGGATTTCCTTTTGACTGTTATAATGGTGTTTGTCTTTTTAAGCTTGCTCATGAATAAGAACCATGGTTTATGTGAAACTTCTTTCTTGTTAACAACATAGTGCTACAATACATGTAAGTTAAGGGCTAAAATATGAATATTTTGGAACTTAACACACCCCTAAACTTACATATTGCTAGTCCCTTACCAATACAAAACTAAAGACTAAATGGAAAAATAAAAAACAAAAAGATAAATCCATCTTTCGTGGGATGTACGATTGCATTTAGCATATGCATCGCCGACTCTACAGAAGCAACAACTTGAACAGGGTCACATGCCGTCACATCAGGCTTTACACCGCCCTCGTCGGCTTTATTCGCAACTCTGGAAAACGCTAGCTCCAGTTCTTAAGTATCATTGATGGAAGAAACAAAATATTTAAAAAAATCAATAACTACATGGCATACCTTATTGCGAACTGTCTCCCATGATTTTTGATAAAAACTAGCAGAGAATCCATCTGAACCCAGGGACTTAAGTGGATACATTTGAGCCAAAGCTACTTCCACCTCAGTTGATGTAAATGTTTTCAACAATTTGTCATTCATCATTGTAGACATCTTACTCTCTAGCCCTTCCAAACACGTCTCCACACCAATTGCTCCATTTGACGTAAAAGACCTTGATAGAACCGAATAAAGGCTTGGCTCACTTCTTTTGATTTCTTCCACTCCCTGCCCTCCTCATCCTTAATTTGCCTAATATGATTGATCTTTCTTCTATGAGTAGCCCATGCATGAAAAAAAGGGTTTTTCAATCCCCATATTGAAACCAATTCTACTTAGCTCTTTGTTTCCACCTATGGGTGTAAACAAGCCAAGCTTGAGTGAGCTTCCCTTGTTTGGGCTTGGCTCGTTTAAGTTTTACTCGAGCCAAGCTTAAGGAAGAGCCAAAAATTGAGCCCGAGCTCAAGCACATAATAAGTCGAGCATTTTTATTATAAATTTAAACTTCAAGTACTCTTAAACGGTTCAAGAAGCCAGTTTGCATATGAGCATTTGCTTAGCCTAGCTAACCGAGTATGGAACTTGAGTCAAGACAGCAAGACACTTGGTTTCGGAGAGAGAGGATATGCATCCTTTTATAATAAAGGATGCTATTTGAAAAAAAAAAAAATCATCAATTTTTAATATTAATATGAGCAACTATGTAAACAACTACCAATTTGAGCTTTATACGAGCTGCTCACAAGCCTAGCTGAGTCAAGCTGAGCTTGCTTCGTTTAATATTCAAGCCATTATTTGTGTTCACGAAACACCTCATTTAATAATTGAGCCGAGCTTATACGAGTTGATTTCGAGCTCGCTCGCAAACGGCTTGCTCGTTTAACACCCCTATTTCCACCTCACGTCCTCTTGCTCCAAGATGTATTCAATCTCACCCTTGAGCTGCTTTATTTCTTCTCGTTGTGCAGGCCCTTCAAACTTTTGTAGGGCTTCCAACTTTTTAGTTTTTTCCTTCACTTGTGTCTTTGTATCTCGAAATTTACTACGGCTCCAACTAGACAACTCAGCTTGGCAATTATCAAGCTTCTGCTGGGCATTCTGCATGGCGTTTACCCCACCTCCCTCACATCCCCACGCATGATAAGTGCCAAATATTCCATATTTGGACCCCTTTATTTACATTAGTTAATCCTTTAACTGTGCGTTATTTAATATTTTGTGTTAGTTTGTATTTTTAGTATTTTGTAGGTCATTGAAGAAAAACTACAGCTTTAAAGGAAAAAATGCAAAGTTTGGAAGAAAGCATACTTTGAGAAAACCTAGATGATGTGGTTAAGTTTAACCAAATCCAAGAAAAGGTTAAATCATATTAAAGATCAGATTGGATTAAAGTTTAGATTTGATAAAATTTCGGATTGGATTCAAATTCAGATTCTGCACATGTTACAGTATTTTGATCATAATGTTTTGCTCAAATATCGGATTGAAGTGATTCAAGTAGCATTGGAAAGCTAATTCAAAATAATACAGTTCATTGTGAAATAGGATTTTCCTAATTCGGATGGTTACTATGCCAAAATCGCCCCGCAATAAAAGGACACAAATCTGGATGAATCCTATTCCGATTTCAGACTTCTATTTTGACTGGGTGACAAACCTCCGAATTATCTAGGTTTAATAGGGCTTCTAGGACTTCCATAAGCCTATAAATAGACCTCTTTGCATTCAAGAAAAGATATAGAATTCTAAAGACTAGTTTTGGGATACAATTTTGGAGACAGAATGTAATCCACAACTTTTCTTTTAGTTTAGTTTTTCTTTAGTTTAGGTTTTATTTTTATGTGGAGCTAATTCCCAACTAAGGTTGAGGATGAAGCCTCACCGATGAAGAACATCAATACTTTCATGTAAGTATTTATTTATCTGATTTTATTGGGTTTAATATTTCAATTGTTTTACTTCTTTTCAATGTGTGGAGTGATTCTTGGATATCTTTTGTGATTCAATGATACACTTGATGATTTAAGATAATTTCACATAATTGATTGCTTGATTTTATCAGACTAAATAATTGGATATCCCTTGTGATTTGTTCTACAGATACATTTGATGTTGCAACTAAGATTGGATATCTTTTGTGATTTACGGATACATCTAATGATTTAATTGATATTGGATTCCTTTTATGATTTGTGCAAGGAATGGATACATGTGATGGTTTTGATTAACTGTTGAAGCATAGTAAAACATATCTAAGAATTTAATTGTGAGAACTTCAGATTAATATTGATAAACATGGAAGTATGTTGTTATGATTCGGTGAGTGTGAATTCCTAAACCTTAGTCTTTTATCTCTTAGTTTATTTTAATTACTTTTTGTTTGTCTTTTAATTTCAGAAATAAAAATTCAAAACCCTTTTGGAACTAGGTTAGGATTTAATTAGTTTAGATTTAAATTGCTCTTTCAAGAATATAATTCTCTGTGGGATCAACCTTGCACTTGCAATCCATTAAACTACAATCGATTCGTGCACTTGCAAGGTAAATAAATTTGCACAACAAGTTTTTGCGCCGTTGCCGGGGAATTGTTTATTTTTTAAAACCAATTTATTTCTAGATTAGTTTTATTCTTCTACTAGTTATAATGAGGATTTTATTTTTCTACAATTTGTTTGGTTTTATTCCTGTTACTAATAAAAAATAAAAAATAAAAACAAAAAAAGAGATTTTTCCTGTTGTTTTTTTGTTTTGTTTTGTTTTGCTTTTTTTTTTTTTTGATTTGTTTTACAGTTCTGCCGTAGATCTCTTCCGGACACCCCTACTAGTGCGATCGATCGAAGCCCTGCTAGGATCGAGCGCACTTAGGGCCAAGACAACAAGTCAAGCGCACCTGTGCTCGACAATCGCCTCTGAAGGCTCGAGCGCACTCACAACCACGCACCTATGGATCAGCGCTACTGCTCTCGATCGCACCTAACCTACGCTCGAGCGCACCTCCAGAGTCAGCTCCAATAGACTAGCAATAGCTAAAAAATTTTGCCAAAAATTTTTTTTTGGTCCTTTAGTGAATTTTTAAATTTTAGTTTTAATTTTTCTTTTAGTCATTTTTTTTTAGTTTATTTAAAAATATGTGAAAAAATGATTAATATTTTATGTGGGATATTTGCATGCTAAAAAGTGAGGGGGAAGCATGAATTTTCATTTTAATGATTTTAATGCATCTCCTAGTTATAGGACACCAGCTCCTACCAACTACCATCAAAATTTTTACCCACATAAGCTATGTTCATACAGCTCCATTCCTTATCATCATTATAGTGATTGTCCATCATGAGGACAAGTTTCTAATTTTCCATATGAGCAAATGAACACCAATTTCTCCAGTTCAAGGTTTGATTCAAATTCCAATTATTACAACCCGAACTGGAGCAACCAATATAATTTTTCATGGTCAACTCAGGGTATAGGAAATTATGCTTACCAATTTGATGAATTGCACCATTTAGAATATCCGCCTTTCGATCACCAAGCTCAACCGCCTGTTTATCAGTCTACCACTCAAGTGCCACAACTTGCACCATAGCCATCACTAGAAGACAAGATGAAAACATTAATAGAAAAAGTTGACCAGTCCATCTCGTTCAACTCCCAAGCTATACAAGAGCTCAAGAATTCCAACTCATAAGCTCTACAAGAGCTCAAGACTTCCAACTCCCAGACCATACAAGAACTGCGACAATTTAATCAAGAGCTCAAAGATGCTAACACTCAAGCTACCACAGGAGGGAAGCATGGATTGGCCAGAGTGAGAATGAACATCCATCTGAACATCAACTTGACCCAATGACTCACTATTGGGACAATGAGAACATAGAGGATAACAATAAGGAAGAAGAGCTTCAAAGTCAGCTGATGGCTAAAGGACACTACATTATAGATGAGGATGAGTAGGGAAATTCTTATCATGAGCATGTCCAAGCCACCTCCAACTTTGAAAGAAAGGAAAGTGCTGTAAGAAATTATCTTCCTAGAGATGAGGTATTTCAATTTTGTCCAACTGCTCGCATTGATGACTTAAAAAGGAGAATAGCGGAACTCAAGGTAGTTAGGTCGGCCTATATCAGAACTATAAATAAGTGGGGACTATCTTTATTTTGTGAATATTGTTATAATCCTACTCACCACCAAAGCGAATGCCCATTCATTTTACACTACATGGTTGATGAGAAGGAAATTGTGGATAACAAAGAGGAGCACGCAGAGCAAGATGAGCATGCTCAAATCATCACCACACTTGAGAATGAGAAAATTGTTGACAACATTGAGGAGGAAGAAAAAGAAGAAGAAGTTGAGCACTCTGAGCAAGTTGAGCACAATGGGAACAATGAGCCCCCAACGGATCTTGATCTGCCTAGTGACATGGAAGTGAGTACAGAAACTTATGCTTGCATCACTATCCCTCTTGAGACACATCAAGAACCCAAAGCTTCATCCCCTGAATGTCTCAAAGAGCCATCTTATGTCAAGATACTCAAGGACTTGTGCACACAAATCTAGGAACCACTTTCCTAAAAAGATAGCCTAAGCTTGCAACAAGTTCTCAAGCATCTTCCAAGTCGAATCCTCCACAACAACCGGATGCTTCGCGGTATCGATCCTCTGCTAAACTATCTATAACCGCATAGTTGTACATATGGAAAAAAAAAAAAAAAAAAAAAAAAAAGAGAAATAATATAAGGGTAAGTCCAACGACTTAGTGAGTATAAATGCATATGACGTACCCGTCATTAAATAGTGAACTCAGTTGTTTATAAAGCACATGCAACATTATGAGATGACAGTTTATCATGGATGTAATATAGATATAATATATGCTTATGATATAGAGTAACAGTAATAATTCAACCGTATGGTCTACTTGAGATATTACCTCTTCTCAACAGGGTTGGCACTGTCCCGAGGAACCTGTAATACAACACCGGTGCCCCAAATATTGTATGCTATCTTAAATAACATTAGTGGCACGACCGAGTCCAACCTCGGGTGGCCCACACCACTAATGATGTTAGTGACCACCCATTAGGGAATGGCAGCGTCTTGGTCACGAAACCATTGGATCCAAAGCCCATACACATACACACTTGAACATAAAGTTAACCTGTATAGTAAGCCTATGGCCATTATCCCACGCATACCGGTGTACCATGTCATACAATGCAATTAGTCTTATTAGTCTTTTATATGCATAATTTTACAAGCCTCATTGTTATCTTATTAATCAACACACGTTTTCACAAAAGAGAGTTCACAGTAGTTCTAAAATGTATTTCATGAGAGTTGCAAAATGTGCATGTTTGATATATATAAAATAGACGTGCAATGCGGGAAAAGTAACAACAAGCATCCATGTGAGTTTGTACTCACCCAGGTCGTAAGGCTCCTCCATAAAATTTCCTTGAGGCTCCATAATCTCAAATACTGAGAAAAGACCTATCACTAGTTCTAAATCCAACTAAAACGAACATAGAACATCAAAACAGAGGCTATCGGATGACTGGCCAAAGTGTTGTTCCTTGGAACGCTTCTGACCGTACGTCCGGGCTCGTGGCCATACGTCCACTCAGAGAGTTTCAGGTAGAACCTCATTTGGTTCAACTGTCCTCCTATCGTCCCAAACTGGATCTAAAGCTAACAAATGGATTCTGATACCAGACAAAAGAGAAGATGGAAACAACTACACAAATTCACACCCATAATGAAAGATAGAAAGTTCACCACCCAAGAGATAACACCAAAGGGATATAGAATATCACTACCCAAAGGATTACAACAAGGGATACAGAACTATAGAAACTCACCACTCTAAGGATCACACCAAAGAGATACAGAGATACAAGGAGAACTCTCCTCTAAAAAAGCCAAAGGCTGGGTTTTAATACAAAACTCTAGTCTGACTTACACTTGCACACACAAGTACTATATAAGCTTAGAACAACCCTTTAAGCATAGGATAAGCATCTAATTAAGTTAAACAAGTAATAATGGCAGAAAACAATCATCAATTCATGGGGCAGTAGACGAAGGGGACAAATAATCAACTTAATGCCTATTTCTGAGAAGCCTGACCACTCCACTGCAAATGATCATAACTTTTGGCTTGCAACTCCAAATGGTTTGAAACCTTTCTAGTTGGAAAGATAAGATTCTGAACTTCAAGTTAGACCTAGGCATGTGCTCAAAATGATGGATAATTGGACGGCTATGAGGTTTTTTAGAACTCTCTAGACTACATCAGGATTTCTTGAATTTGGGCCTTTACATTCTGTTGAGACTGTGGACTTAATTGGGCTGAAGCTTCGGCCATTGCTAAATCATCGTTGTTGGACATACCCATGTCAGGCTCCTGCGGTTGATGAGGACTTGCCCTCAAGTCTGTGGTCTCTTTGATTTCTTCATATGGTGCTAAGTCGCATACATTGAAAGTGGCAGATACACCATACTCTAAAGGGTGCTCAATCTTGTACGCATTTTCTCCAATGCATTGGAGCACTTTGAAAGGACCATTTGCTCGAGGTAGGAGCTTAGATCGCCGTTTCACTGGAAAACGTTCTTTTTGAAGATGAATCCATACCAAATCTCCTTCTTTGAAAACCATTGGCTTTCTATTCTTATTGGCCTGTGTACGATACTTCTCATTTTGCTTCTTAATATGACTCCGAATTTTCTCATGCAACTTCTTGATTCCCTTGGCTCGTTCTTCAGCATTGCCACTAAATTGAATGGTAGTAGGAATTGGAGCCAAATCAAGAGGGCTAATGGGGTTTAGGCCATAGACAACTTCAAAAGGACTACAACTAGTGGTTTGGCTAGCATACCTATTATAGGCAAAATCAGCTTGAGAAAGGAGGAGATCCCACAAAACTCCTCAAGAGGTTTCCCAAACTTCGATTAACAACTTCAATTTGACCATCTATTTGGGGATGGTATACAGAGTTGAATTGGAGGATAGTTCCAAGCTTTCGCCAAAATGTACGCCAAAAATGACCAATGAACTTGGAATCACAATTGGAAGTAATCGTTTTGGGAATGCCATGAAGCTTGACTATCTCCCTGAAATACAAATCTGCAACATGAGATGCATCAAGAGTTTTGTTGCAAGGGACAAAATGGGCCATCTTTGAGAATTGATCAACCACCACCATAATGGAATCTTTGTTCCTTTGGGTTTTAGGTAAACCCACAACAAAATCAAGACTAATATCCTCCCATGGGGCATTTGGAACAAGCAATGGGATATATAGTCTGGTGTTCTGTTTGCAACTCTTTGTGAGGTGGCAAATTCAACATTGCTTCACTTGTCGCACAACATCTCGTACCATCTTGGGCCAAATGAAATTCTCCTACACAAGAGCTAAAGTTTTGTCTCTGCCAAAATGATCAACAAGACCTCCTCTATGGGCTTCTTTGATAATGGCTTCTCTTAATAAACATTGGGGAATGCATAAATGGTTGTTTTTGAAAAGAAAACCATCTTGCAGCAAGAAATGGTTGTTAGGACCATTAGAACATTCCTTCCAAGCACAACCAAAATTAGGATCATCTTTTTAAAGTTGCTTGACAACTTCAAAACCAACAACTTGCACTTGCATGGTATTAAGTAAAGAGTGTCTTCGACTTAAAGCATTAGCTACTTGATTGAGTTTACCTGCCTTGTGCTTGATTAAGAATGAAAAAGCTTGCAAAAACTCACTCCATTTTACATGTTGTGTGTTGAGCTTCTGCTAGCTGTTCAAGTACTTCAAAGCTTCATGGTCAGAATGAAGTATAAATTCTTTGGAGAGTATATAATGACTCCAATGCTCTAGGGCACGAACAAGAGCATAGAATTATTTGTCATAGGTGCAATACTTCTTTCGGGAGTCATTGAGCTTTTCACTGAAAAAGGCAATTCGCTTGCCTTCCTAGCTGAAAACACCACCAATTCCCAAATTAGAAGCATCACAATCAACTTCAAACACTTTGGAGAAATTTGGAAGCATAAGGATTGGTGCCTCCGTTACTTTCTGCTTGAGAAATTCAAAGCTCTTTTGGGCTTCTTTCGTCCATTTAAACGTTCCTCCCTTAAGGCATTCTGTGATGGGAGTAATAATGGTGCTGAAGCCTTTGATGAAGCGCCGGTAGAATGATGCAAGTCCATGAAAGCTTTTGATGTCATGAAGGGACTTGGGAATAGGCGAGCTGGCGATTGCCTTAATTTTGCTGGGATCCATCATGATTCCTTCCTTAGAAACAACAAGCCTAAGAACACTAGGCTATTTATGAAGAAGCAACACTTCTTCAAGTTGACATACAACTTTTGCTCTTGTAGAGTTTGAAAGACTTGTTGAAGGTGTTCCATATGCTGTTTTAGAGATTTGCTGTAAACTAAGATATCATCAAAGTAAACAACAACAAATTTTCCCATAAAAGGTTTAAAAACATGATTCATAAGACGCATAAATGTACTAGGAGCATTAGAGAGTCCAAATGACATGACCTTCCACTCATAAAGGCCATCTCTATTTTAAAAGCTGTCTCCCATTCATCACCATCTCTCATGCGAATTTGATGATATCCACTACGAAAATCCATTTTGGAGAAGATTGTGGTTTCCATGAAGTTGATCAAGAAGATCATCTAGCCGTGGAATGGGAAAGCGATACCTTATGGTGATATTGTGCACAGCCCTACTATCGATGCACATACGCCAAGAACCATCCTTCTTTAGTACTAGAAGTGTCGGAACAGCGCAAGGATTCATGCTTTCTCTCACAAGGCCTTTGGTAATTAGCTCATCAACTTGTCTCTGCAACTTTTCATGCTCTCTTGGATTCATTCGATAGGCTGCCTTGTTAGGTAGAACATAACCTGGAACAAGGTCAATGTGGTGCTGTATGTCTTTCATGGGTGGGAGACCCGATGGAAGCTCTTTTGGAATAACAACAAGAAATTTCTCAATAAGTGGTTGTAAAATAAGAGGAATTTCAATTGAGTCTTTCTTTTCAACTACCACTATAGCATACCCTTTCCCACATTTTGTTAAAGCTCTCTCAACTTCACATATAGAAAGTAGATTACTACCCTCCCTTTTAGAAGGTTTAGGTTCAGTCAACATTCTTAAGGGAGCTAAGGTAATTTTGGTTCCATCTTTTTCAAAAGAATAAGTGTTTCTGAAACCATCATGAAAAGTTCTTCTATCAAACTGTCATGGTCTACCAAGCAATATATGACATGCATCCATATGAATAACATCACACCAAACTTCATCCTTGTAATTTTTTCCAATAGAGAATTGAACTAAGCAAATCTTAGTTACCTGGATATCATTGCCTTTTTTAATCCATTGAAGCTTGTAAGGATAGGAATGAGGTTCTGTTTTCAGGTTAAGTTTCTCCACCATGGTTGTAGACACCACATTCTCACAACTTCCCCAATCAATGATGACATTACACACCTTGCCACTAGAGGTGCACTTGGTGTGGAAAATGTTCCGAAGCCAATCTTCTTCTGCGTAGGTGGATTTCAAGATCCTACGAATTATAAGAGACTCCCCTTGATCCGCATATATCAAGTCTTCCTCAAACTCTTCATCAACTGGTTCATTCTTAACATCATCTTCCAAGTCTTCCTCAACAAGTGAAATAATCTTGCGATTTGGACAATCATAAGCAATATGTCCAAAAACATGACATTTAAAGCATTTTCTACTTGAGTTAGAAATATTGGAGCGATTTGAACCTGTTGGAGCTTCACCATTGGCTAGTGGTTTGGCTTCACCCTTGGCTGGTTTGGCAGCTGCAACTTTGGGATTTGGAGTGGCCTTGGTAGTAGAACTACTCCCCAGGTTGCTGATTCCTCCTTGATTGAAAAGTCGATAGGTATTCCTGCGCCCTTCCTTCAATTGTTTTTCCACCTTAAGTGCTAGCTTACGAACATCATTATAAGTCCAATAAGGTTGTAATTGTACAACATTACCGATTTTGGAACGTAAACCTCCAAGGTAAACGGGCTACCATTTGCTCTTCTAATTCTACAATATCACAACGTATCATAGAATGATCAAATTCTGCCGTGTACTCCATCACAGAAAGTTCGTTCTGCCGAAAGTTATGGAACTTAAGAAAAGCATCTTGCCGATAATGATCTAGCAAATACTTCTTCTTGAGAGCCTTCTTCATCTTTGCCCATGTCACAATGCGGCTTTTCCTTTCACGTTCCCGTTGTTTCTAAAGGTGCTCCCATCAAATAGAAGCATGCTTCCTCAACTTGATGGCAACAAGCTTCACCTTGTGGTGTTTTGGAACATCTTTGTAAACAAATATTCGCTCAATGGTATTAAGCCAATCAATGAATTCATCGGGCTGCATTCTTCCTTCAAATTCTAGAATGTCCACATTGACATCATAATGGCATTGGACACCATGAATTCTTAGGTTTCGAGGATGAGGTGGGGTGCTATCACTCAAGGCGTGACTACGAGCCCGATGAAAAGGATTAACATCTTCCCCATCGTCGTTGGAAGCTTCCACATCCAAACCATGAGAAGGGGCATCATGTTTAGAGGCTTCATAATGTTCTAAATGTTCTTGGAGCTGCTGTATTTGTCTCCTCAAGTCGTCTGTTTCGATATCTCATGGGTCTCTTTCTGGAGCTGCTGGGGGTTGGTTAGCCTGAGCACGACGACCACGAACAGTCATAGAAATCAAGACTTTTAGCAACGTGTCTCTAATACCAATTTGATACCAGACAGAAGAGGAGATGGAAACAACTACACAAATTCACACTCAAAATGAAAGATAGAAAGTTCACCACCCAAGAAATAACACCAAAGGGATATAGAATATCACCACCCAAAGGATTACAACAAGGGATATAGAATTATAGAAACTCACCACTCTAAGGATCACACCAAAGAGATACAGAGATACAAGGAGAACTTTCCTTTAAAAAAGCCAAAGGCTGGGTTTAAATACAACACTCTAGTTTGACCTACACTTGCACACACAAGTACTATATAAGCTTAGAACAACCCTCTAAGCATAGGATAAGCATCTAATTAACTTAAACAAGTCATAATGGCAGAAAACAATCATCAATTCGTGGGGCAGTAGACAAGAGGACAAATAGCCACCTTAATGCCTATTTCCGAGAAGCCTGACCACTCCACTTCAAACGGTCATAACTTTCGACTTGCAACTCCAAATGGTTTGAAACCTTTTTAGTTGGAAAGATAAGGTTCTGAACTTCCAGTTAGACCTAGGCATGTGCTCGAAATGATGGATAATTGGACGGCTACGAGGTTTTTTAGAACTCTCTAGACAGCATCAGGATTTTTTCAATTTGGGCCTCTACATTCTGTTGAGACTGTGGACTTAATTGGGCTGAAGCTTGGGCCATTGTTAAATCATCCTTGTTGGACATACCCATGTCAGATTCCTAGGACCTCCTATCTCAAAACATCTCCATGCAAAAGGAAATATACCCAACAAGAGTTAAACGCTAACCCATGCTTAAACCAAGATTAAGGGCAACAACATAACTAAAAGCCACAAACTACCAACTAAGCTAATAGCATAACGACTACGGAACAAACTAAGCTTAGAAGATTACCTCCTTGAAGCGAAACCTCCAAGAAATCTATCCTTCTCCAAGACTCACAAAACTCACAAGAACACACCCACACAAAGGATTTCATAGAGCCTTGGGGCGTAAATGGGTGTGTGAAACATTGAAGGTGGGGGAGTATTTATAGCACAGGGTGCTACCAACTACTCTGAAAAGTAGCGAACGTCCGGGTACTATTGGGGTGTACGTCTGGTATTGTTTACACAGCGGTCCAAAGGCTGTAGCGTACGTCCAGATATTATCCAAGGGGTATTCCAAAGTGATAAGTGCTAGAATATTCATATTTTCAACCCTTAACTTGCATGTTTTAATCCTTTAGTTTTGGTTAAGTAGGCCATTTTACTTCCTTTTTGTATTTTCTTTGTTTTATAGGCTTTTGGAAGAAAATAAAGCGTTTCTGGAAAAATTCCAAGCTTAAAGGGAAAATTGGGAAGATCTAGAAGATATGGTTAAGCTTAACCAATCATGGTTAAAGTTTAATCAAATAAAGGAAAGGATTAATTCGGAATTTCTCAATTTGAAGTCAAATCGGATTGGATGCAAAATTGGATTCTGAATACGTCTCGGTATTTTGGCCATAACTTTCAGCTCAGATATCCGATTGAGGTGATTCAAGCGGCATTGGAACGATAGCTCAAACTTATACAATTCATTGTGAAATATCATTTTCTCAATTCGGAGCGCCGCAAGGCCACAATCATGCCGTAAGATAGGACTGCAATTCTGGGCGAATCCTATTCCGATTTGGGCTTAGGTTTTCTTTAACCTAATTGGGCTTGGACTTAAATCTCCGAAATTCCTAGGATTACTAGGGCTTATAGGACTCTCCTAAACCCTATAAATAGACCTCTAAGCCTCACAATTGAGGGGGATCAGACGGAGACACGCCGGGGGCGCCGTTCTTGGTCGTTTTTCGTGTTTTCTGGGTTTTTGTAGCTTGGAACTCGAATTCTTTTGTAAGTTTTAAATTTTAATGAATTAATTTAGCTTTTTTATGATTTCTTTTGTCATGAGAGGCTAAATCTTCAACTAAGGTTGAAGATGAAGCCTCGCCATTGATTAGTTTTATATTTTTATGTTTTGTTCGTACAAATCCGTCGTTTAATGTAATGTATGTTCGTTTCAATTCAATTGTGTGACAAAATTGTGATTGATTGTTGTTTATAAATCGTGAAAACGTTGGATATTCGTTGTGTTTCATCCAACGGATACATCGAATGATTTGATTGAGACTTATATCCATTGTGATTTACGGATACAGTGGATGATTTGATCTCAATTGGATATTCGTTGTGATTTGTAATAGAGATGGATTCATCGAATGATTCAATTGGTTTATAAAAAAACAATAGAACATATATAGGGTTTAATTGTTTGTCGGATGCATGAATGGAAACATGAGAATGTATACTTTGATTTGGTGAGGTGAATTCTAAAACCTTAGTCGTTTATCTTTTGATTATTTTTATTTTATTTAGTTTATGTTAGTTTATTTTCAAAATCAAAATCATTCGGAACTAGGTTAAGATATAATTGATTTAGATAGAAATTAAATTTCACAAACACAATTCCCTGTGGATCGACCTCGCACTTGCACACACACTATATTGCACACGACTCGTGCGCTTGCGAGTACAATTAAATTTGTACATCAAATTTTGGCGCCGTTGCCGGGGATTTGTTTGTTTGTGAAAATTGATTTTTGTTTAAATTGATTTTATTTTTCTACTAGTTATTTTCTTTTTACAGTTTGTTGCCTTTTATTTTTTTTATTTGTTTCTGTTTATAGTTACTAATAAAAATAAAAAAATAAAGAAAAAAATAAAAAAGAGAAAAAGTTGTTTGTTTTTGTTGTTTCTGTTGTAGCTCTGCAGAAGGAACTAGTCCCTGCCAAAGCACTTGATCGCACATCACCTACACTCGAGCGCATTCGAGCCTAACGCAGAAAGCATCCCGCGTGCCTGCGCTCGACACTTCCGCAGGTGCGCGCGAGTGCACACCCCGCGCCCATGTACGCTCGATCGCACATCACTGGCGCTCGAGTGCACCTTTGCAGACTACACCAAAATGGGCCAGCACCTTGAATTTTGCCAAACTTATGTTTGGTCCGTTTTGTGAGTTTTTGTTTTGATTTTTTGTTTTTAATTTTTGGTATTTTTGTTTATTTTTTTTTTTAAAAAAAAAAAAGAAAACCAAAAAAATCCAAAAAAAATTTTGGTTAATGTTTCATGTGGAAGTGTGCTTTGTTTAAAGAGTGAGGATAAGCATGAATTTTCCTTTAGGTAATTTTAATGCTACCCTTAGTTGTAGGACACCCGCTTTTTCCAACCATCCTCATCATTTTCACCCACATGGACCATGTTCATACTGCTCTAACCCTTATCATAGTTCAAGTAATTGTGCATCTTGGGGACAATTTTCCAATTTTTCACATAAGCAGATGAACACCAATTTCTCCAGTTTGGGGTCTGAATCAAATTTCAATTGCTACACCCTCGATTGGAGCAACTATTCTAATTTCTCGTGGCAAGCTAATGCTACGGGAAATTATACTCCCCAATTTGATGAACTGCACCATCCTGAATATCCGCAGTTCGACAACCAATCCTCTACCCCTTCACCCTGCAATTATCCTCCACAAGATTTATCATTGGAAAACACCCTCAAAGAGTTCATACAGTCTAATGGCCAAACCTTGCAAGAGCTTAAAAATGCCACCATGGTCAACTCCCAAGCCATAAATGAAGTGAAGAATGCAGCCATGGCCAACACTCAAGCAATTGAAAAGTTGGAAGGACAGCTTGGTTATTTAGTTGCTGAACTCACTAGAATAGAGGAAGAAGAGCTTCAAAGTCAGTTGATGGCTGAAAGGCACTACATGATTGATGAGGATGATTCTAGCAATCCTTATCATGAGCATGTCAAAGCCACCACCCCAATTAGGAGAGAGAAAATTGTTGAGGAGACTGTTGATGAGACAAGTCTAGAGGACCCATTGGGAAAGTGTTTTGCTCAATTTGGATGTGACCTAGACCTTGACAAGTTACTTGAGCAAGCTGATGCCTTATTGGACTCCACTCCTAAGATGCGAATTGAAAATGGGGAAACCACTGAGATATCATTCCCTAACTCACCCTCATTAGCAGCTAAGGCTTTCATTGTGGGTAACCATGAGGAGAAAGAAAAAGAGGAGCAGGTTGATCACATTGAGCCCCCATCAACTCCAAATCTGTCCAGTGACAAGGGAGTGAGTACTGAAGCTCACTCCTTCATCAAAATCCCTCTTGAGACAATTCATGAACCCCAACCTTCAGTTCTTCAATGTCTCAAAGAGCCGGCTCATGCTAAAATTCTCAAGGATCTATGCACACAAGGTCACAAATCTAGGAACCATGTTCCTAAGAAGATCTTTCGAAGCAAGCAACTAGGCTACCTGAGACGGCAAAACATCCTTCCAGAGGGATATCAAATTCTTAAGAAGAAAGGATGGAAGGGATTGGTTGGACACCCAAACGATCGAGGAAAGTGTGGTATTCTTTCTTTCTTTTTATTTTCAGCACTTTATTTTGATTTCTTTTCCTTTTTTGTCATTTCATTTTGTGTCATTTTCTTTTTATTTCTATCAGCAATTAATCTTTTGATATTTGTTTCTATGAGAAAATATTGCTGCTAGATTTTGACAGGTGTTTTGGTGTTCAAGTTTGGGGGACGCCCTGGCCTTTGCACACTCGAGTTTCCGCATCCTACGGTATGGTGTCTCTTGCTACATTGGGGACAATGTGTCATTTAAGTTTGGGGGTGTGGACAAACACATTGTCTTTTTGTTTGTTTGTGTCTTTTTGTTTGTTTTTATCTGTTTGTTTTGTTTAAAAAAAAAAATTGTGCTATATTGTTGATTGGTCATGAGTTACATCATAACTGTGGTTTGCATGTCATTAGTGTGTTTAACTTTTTGAACACTACATGTCATTTGAAATCCGAGTCCTTTGACTCATTTGGTGGATTAGAGAGACTTCACATGTCTGAGTTGATTATCACAAGCACACTAGCATAAAGTTTGTGAGGTATGAGATTTGGATTGATTAGGGTGTGCCTTGTGATTTGTAGGATGAAGTGTTGATGAAACCTTGGCTTGAAGATAAAAAATTTAAAAAAAAAAAAAATTGTCATCATCAGTTTGAGATTTTCATTGAGTAACCGGATCTCATGCCTCACTAAGCATTGAGTGTTCACGTAAAAAGATGAGCAATTCAACTTGGTTGACTGTATGCCTAGTTTGGCTTCGTAGCCTTTTTGACTTGAGTAATTAAGCCTTAGGGATGTTTTACATCTAGTGCCCTAAAACCATCTAGTTTGGGAGTCACTGGCCCAATACTCGTTACATAGGTCAATTAGAAAGCTTAAGGGAGCCGAACATTGCACAGCCTACACAAAAAAAAAAAAATGAAAAAAAATATATATATATATATATATATATATATATATATATAAATGCATGTCTTGATCTAAGCCTTTGGTGTTTTCATTTGTGTAAATTCCTATGAATTTTGAGGTACACCAAACTTTGAGAAAAATTGAAGCCTCTTAACTTTGTGTTAGTCTCACTTTGCACATTTGGAGCTTCTGTTGTCTCAAATTTCCACCTTTGAGTTGAATGATTTGTGGTTGGCTTGATGATTTGATTGTGGTGTTTACTTTGTTAAACCTGCTCATGATATGAGAACCATATGTTTGTATGAAAATTGTGTTTGTCAATGACGTAGTGCTAAAAATGTTTGTGGGCATCATTTCTATTAAACCCTCATGAGACTTCACTCGTCCTCTAGGGATGCCTAGGGGTTTAAAAGGCTTGTTGCATATGCTAAATGCAATCGTACATCCCACGAAAGATGGATTTATCTTTTGTTTTTTGTTTTTTGTTTTTCCATTCTTGTTTTTAGTTTTGTATTGCTAAGGGACTAGCAATATGTAAGTTTGGGGGTGTGATAAGTGCTAGAATATTCATATTTTCAACCTTTAACTTGCATGTTTTAATCCTTTAGTTTTGGTTAATTAGGCCATTTTACTTCCTTTTTGTATTTTCTTTGTTTTATAGGCTTTTGGAAGAAAATAAAGCGTTTCTAGAAAAATTCCAAGCTTAAAGGGCAAATTGGGAAGATCTAGAAGATATGGTTAAGCTTAACCAATCATGGTTAAAGTTTAATCAAATAAAGGAAAGGATTAATTCGGAATTTCTCAATTTGAAGTCAAATCGGATTGGATGCAAAATTGGATTCTGAATACGTCTCGGTATTTTGGTCATAACTTTCAGCTCAGATATCCGATTGAGGTGATTCAAGCGGCATTGGAAAGATAGCTCAAACTTATACAATTCATTGTGAAATATCATTTTCTCAATTCGGAGCGCTACAAGGCCAAAATCATGCCGTAAGATAGGACTGCAATTCTGGGCGAATCCTATTCCGATTTGGGCTTAGGTTTTCTTTAACCTAATTGGGCTTGGACTTAAATCTCCGAAATTCCTAGGATTACTAGGGCTTCTAGGACTCTCCTAAACCCTATAAATAGACCTCTAAGCCTCACAATTGAGGGGATCAGACGGAGACGCGCCGGGGGCGCCGTTCTTGGTCGTTTTTCGTGTTTTCTGGGTTTTTGTAGCTTGGAACTCGAATTCTTTTGTAAGTTTTTAATTTTAATGAATTAATTTAGCTTCTTTATGATTTCTTTTGTCATGAGAGGCTAAATCTTCAACTAAGGTTGAAGATGAAGCCTCGCCATTGATTAGTTTTATATTTTTATGTTTTGTTCGTACAAATCCGTCGTTTAATGTAATGTATGTTCGTTTCAATTCAATTGTGTGACAAAATTGTGATTGATTGTTGTTTATAAATCGTGAAAACGTTGGATATTCGTTGTGTTTCATCCAACGGATACATCGAATGATTTGATTGAGACTTATATCCATTGGATATTCGTTGTAATTTGTAATAGAGATGGATCCATCGAATGATTCAATTGGTTTATAAAAAAACAATAGAACATATATAGGGTTTAATTGTTTGTCGGATGCATGAATGGAAACATGAGAATGTATACTTTGATTTGGTGAGGTGAATTCTAAAACCTTAGTCGTTTATCTTTTGATTATTTTTATTTTATTTAGTTTATGTTAGTTTATTTTCAAAATCAAAATCATTCGGAACTAGGTTAAGATATAATTGATTTAGATAGAAATTAAATTTCACAAACACAATTCCCTGTGGATCGACCTCGCACTTGCACACACACTATATTGCACACGACTCGTGCGCTTGCGAGTACAATTAAATTTGTACATCACAAAGGCTGTAGCGTACGTCCAGATATTATCCAAGGGGTATTCCAAAAGTAGCGTATGTCCGTGTAGTCCGTAGCGTACGTCCATGTACTATTTACAAAGTACGGCATACTATTGTCAGCATACGTACGGTGGTCCCCATGCGTACGTCCTCAGTAAAAACAAGAGTGTACTTTCGGCAACCCTAGCGTACGTTCGGTTTAAAAGTTCAAAATTCCCAAAATACCCTTCTAACTGTTCCTAGTGACCCAAAGTCCAACTTAACCCTCTAACTAAGCTACCTAAGCTTAGTTAATTATTTGAGTCACTACAGGGCAGCACACCGATACATTGATAGCTTTAAAAATCAAGCTAATTGGAAGGCTAGCGCTTTGAAAGAGGCGGTTCGAAGGGATTATAATGTAAAGCTAATTTTGCTTGCTTGCCACAGTGCCAAAAGAATGGCATTGAAGTTGTTAACCGGGTTACATGATGAGCAGTACAAACTTACAAGAGTATATTGTAATGCAATACGTAAGTGGAATCCCGGTAGCTTAGCTTACATACAAAGAGATTGGGTATTCTTTCAAAGAATGTATGTTTCCGTAGCTACTTGTAAGTGGGGTTTCTTGGCTGGATGTAGGCCGATGATATGTGTGGACGCCTGCTTTATGAATGGTCATTATGGTGGGCAACTACATGCTGCCATTGCACGAGATGGGAATGATGACATCTTCCCAATAGCATATGCTATATGCAAGATTGAAAGTAAAGCCACATGGACATGGTTTTTGAACACTTTGTTGGAGGATATTGGGAATCCATGGGAGCAGACATGGTCATTTATGTCCGGCAGACAAAAGGTAAAAACTTGACATCCTAATTGAATGAATATTTAACATTTGTGACAACATTTCAATAACATGTGTTAATTAAATTGTTCTTTTCTTACACAGGGATTGATGGAAGCCATGGAGTATCTAATGCCTGATGTGGAGCACAGATTATGTGTTAAACATTTGCATGCAAACTTCAAGAACAAAGGTTACAAGGGCAAGGCATACAAGGATGCATTGTGGGGTGCAGCTCGAGCAACAAATGAAAATCAATTCAAGTACTACATGTCTGTGATAAAAAGAATGGATACTACAACCCATGATTACATCGAGAAGGTGGACTCAAAGATGTAGTCAAGGCAAGTTTTCAAGGCATACAATTACAGTGACATACTTCTAAATAATACAGTTGAGACATTCGATGCATGGGTACTTGAAGATAGAGATCAGCCCATTCTTACTGGCATGGAGATGATAAGGTGGCAACTGAGGAGTTAGATTAGCCAAAAAAGAAATGGTGCAGCAATGTCAACCAAAAATATTTGCCCCAAGATTGTAAAGAAGTTAGATAGGAACACGTCAGATGCTAGGAAATACATCTCCCACTGGAGTAATGACTTGACATTTGAGGTTGACCACAATCATGAGGCTAGGAGGGTTGTCAATCTGAAATCAAGAACATGTGGATGTGGTAGGTGGCGGTTGAATGGGATTCCATGCCCTCATGCTTGCTGTGCAATTTATGCAAATAGGGAAACTCTAGAGATGTATGTAACTGAGTGGTACTCAATGGATACATATTAGAAGTCATACGCATATAGCATTGAGCTGATGCTTGACCCTAAAGATTGGGATATTGACAACGATGTTAAACCCACACTGCCACCTTTACCCAAAAAAACAACGAGGTAGGCCGAAGAAGGTGAGAAGAAGAGGAGTTGATGAAAATGAGCCTAATGAAAGTGTTAAGGTCAGACGAAATGAGTATGATTTACGGTGTGAAAACTGCAATAAGTTGGGCCACAACGCTAGGAGTTGCACCCAACCACAGAATCTAAATAGGAAAGATATGGCCAAAGAAGGTTAAGAAGACAAAGTCGAACACTGACACTGAGGTGAGTTTCTACATAATATTCTAGGGTAGTTTAAAATTTGATATTTGTTAAGTGCTAAAATATTCATATTTTTAGCCCATAACTTACATGTTCTACAAATAGATATACTCCTTGCCTATTAATGTTGTATGTTATGGGTGTTTTAGCACTTAACATTAGATATACATAAATTAATAGGCAAATACTTGGTACGTTTTACTCGCAAGTGCACAAGATCAAACGATAGTATAGCAAGTAGATACGAGATCATTCCCACGAGGATTGGTAAATTATGTTTAGAAGTAATTTCCTATTTAATTAAACATATAAAATTCAATTGTCACGATTGAATTTGAAATAAAGAAATAAAATAAAAGATAAACTAAAACAAAAAAAGATTAGGGTTTTGATATCCACCACTAATCATACTAATTAAGATAACAATATGTTAATGCGCCAATCATACCGGTATATTTAATGTTTGCCAACCTAAGGGTATGAATGTATACTCCTTAACCTATAGATTTTCCTAAGCAACGAATTAGGCTGAGTGTATACTCTAATTCTTTTCTTTCTTAAAGGATTTAGCATGGGTGTATACTAAGTTGTTCAATAAGAAAGCATAAATCTATGGAAATCGACAAACACTTGAGGCCTAGGGCATGGGTGTATACTCCCGGTTTCCCATGTTGATTAACCCAAGAATCCGGCGTGGATATCTTTTGTTATTCTTGTTAAACTCAGGATTCGGTCATCCAAATTGATATAACTAACTAGTCTATACCACATGCATATGTTGATTAGGCAAACACATATGAGGAATACAAGATAACAGGTATTAATCAAGTTAAATACACCAAAATATAATTGTAACAAAGGCGCCAATATTGTAATCTTAAAAAGACATGACTAGGACTTCAATCTAGCCCTAAATAAAATATAAGCCACATAATAAAGATAAAAGGTGGAAGATAAGAAAAACCCAAACTACTCTTGATTTAGCCTTTAGTTCCTTTTCAAAGCTTGGGCCTCTTTTCTCCACACCTATTCCTAGAGGCTAAGAGATCTATTTATAAGCTTTAGAAGTCCTTGTTACACTAGTAAACCTAGGAAATTGGTAGGGCTTTATTCCTATTACAAGTGGGACTTGGAAAACCCTAATATGGAAATACTAACAGTCTGGCCGCACTCTTGATGTGTCACCTGCGCACGAGTGCGATCGATCGCAACCCGTGTGCGCTCGATCGCACATGGCCGTTTCATGCTTTGTCTTCTCTGGTAGTGCGCTCGATCGCACTGTCAGGGGCTCCAACTTTTCCCATTTTCTGTCATTGAGCCCAAATCTTTCAGATTTACTTTCTTTTCTTCCAAAAGCCTACAAAAGCATGGAAAACACATAAAAGAACTAAAATAGCACAAATTAACATACTTAAGGAACTAAAATATATAAGTTTAAGGGCTAAAATATGAATATTTTGACACTTAACACACCCCCAAACTTACATATTGCTAGTCCCTTAGCAATACAAAACTAAAAACAAAATGAAAAACAGAAAACAAAAAGATAAATCCATCTTTTGTGGGATGTACGATTGTATTTAGCATATGCAACAAGCCTTTTAAACACCTAGGAATTGCCTAGAGAACGGGTGGAGTCTCGTGAGGGTTTTCCAGAAATGTTACCAACAAACATCATGCACAGTTCATGTACATATTGCTAGTCTCTTAGCAATACAAAACTAAAAACAAAATGAAAAACATAAAATAAAAAGATAAATCCATCTTTCGTGGGATGTACGATTGCATTTAGCATATGCAACAAGCCTTTTAAACACCTAGGAATTTCCTAGAGGACGAGTGGAGTCTCATGAGGATTTTCCAGAAATGTTACCCAAAACATCATGCACAGTTCATGTTATTCCAAAAATTTAAGGTATCATTCAAAACCACGATTCTCATTCATTAGCAACCTTAGGAAGATAAACTCCATCTTTATAAAGAATTGGAATTTTAAAATTTAATCACTTACAAAAGACATGCTAAGGCATCACAAGTTCGAAAACAGTGTAAAATGAACTAGCACAAAAATATGAAGCTTCCAATTATTTCTAATGTGTAATGTCTCCATATCTCAAAGTTCACTGAAATCCCGATTCAAATGAACAACAATGGCATATATATATATATATATATATATATTTTCTCATCAGGTTGTGCAATGCTTGGTTCCCTTAAGCTTTCTAATTGAACCATGTAACGAGTGTTAAGTTAATGACTCCAAAACCAGATGATTTTAGGGCATTAGGTGTAAAACACCCCTAAAGACTTACTCACTCGAGTAAAAAAGGCTACGAAACTAAACTAACCATGACTTTAACCAAATCAAAATTTTTTTACCTTTTGACGTGAACACTCAATACTTTGAGGCAAGAGGTCCAGTTACTTAGTGAAAAACTTATCAATGATCATATATATATATATGCCAAAGTATCCATCTAATATATCATCTAGTTTTACCCAAGACATAGAAATACACACATCAGACTTCATGTCATACCCCACAAATTTTGTGCTAATGTGCTTGTGTAAGATTAGATCAAACATGTGAATTCTCAACTGTCCTAAGCAAGTAACCAAACTGAAAAACTCAGTTATCAGATCATGTGTTCAAAATTTTAAGCTCACCAATGAAATCAAATCACAATTTTAAGATCAACCAAAATTTTAAGACAAACATGATTATGCATTTTTTTTTCTTTTCACAATTTTTTTTTCTTTTCATAAAATAAAAATAACATAAAAACTGGGACAAAGTGTGTGTAAAGTGTCTCCCATATCCCCAAACTTAAATTACACATTGTCCCCAATGTGTGTATAACATGGAAAAAATTTACCTGGGATATTGACGAAATTGTTTGGAATACAGGAATAGCATGGCTCATAGCACACCCCCAAACTTGAATTGAAGCACACTTGTCCCTGTAAAATAAACACTAGAACAAATAAAAAAGGAAACAAAAACAAAACTAAAAACAATCATCAAAATAAATTGACAAACAAGTAAAAAAATAATAGGATAAACTATGGGTTGCCTCCCATGAGTGCTAAGTTTAACGTCTTCATCCAGACTGTTGTTCTCCCCTTATTCTCTTATTTTTGTCCTGACGAGGATGCTCCTGGATTGGGTATTGTTTGGGATGGGAATCCACCCTGTTTTCTTTCACTCAACTCCTTAGCCATTTGCCCCATTTGCACTTCCAATCTTTGCATAGCTTGCTCGGTTCTTTGTATCGATTGATCGGTTTTTGCATTGATTTGCCTTTGATCATTCATGAATTCATGTACCATACTCTCCAAGTCATTTTGCTTTGATTCTTGGCTTGGTTGGCTTGCTTGTTGGTAGTTCCTCTGCTGCCCATGATGGTTCAGAGTATTCTGATTGTTACTCCATGAAAAATTAGGATGGTTTCGCCATCCTGGATTGTAAGTGTTGGAGTAGGGATTATTCTTGGGCGGATAATTGTTCTATACCACATAATTTACTTGCTCTTGATCTGTAGATGAATACAAGGGGCAAGTATCAGTAGTATGATCAAAATGAGAACATAAAGCACATACCTGAGGCTGCATGGCTTGTTGACTAGGTGAGACGTTCTGAGCAGTCATGGCTTTGACAATCATATCCAGCTTTCTTTCCACAACAGTCACCTGATTTGGGGGTTCACCACTCAGGTTCACTTCATACATGCCTTGCTCTTTACTCCTTACCTCCCTTTGGATGAGAATTGTTGGGAGTGTTCACTTAATGTCTCAAAGAGCTCTATTGCTTCCTCACTGCTCTTTCCATCAGCACACCTTCACAAGCTGAATCAACAATACCTTTGTTAATATCATTTAAACCTTCATAAAAAGCTTGTACCTGATCATCTTGAGGCATGTTGTGATGTGGACACTTAAGAAGCAGCGTGTTGAAGTGATCCCACGCTTCAAAGAATAGATCTCCATCTCTTTGTTGGAACGATTGAATCTCCCTTCTAAGCTGTCTTGTCTTTTGAGCTGGGAATAACTTCTTGAGGAACTTGCTGGACAACTCTTCCCAAGTATGAATAAATTCTGCAGGAAAAGAATTATACCACAACTTAGCATTGTCTTTTAAGGAAAACGGGAATAAGACTAACCTGAGCCTCTCCGGAGTTAGGCCATGAACGTGCTGAAGTTTGCAGAGGTCAAAGAATTCCTTAAGATGCAAGTTAGGATCTTCAGTAGCTGTGCCCCTGAAGTGAGTTAATGCATTAAGTATCTGCGGGGATATATAATACTTGCCTTCCACCGCCGGTTGATAAGCTATGCATGATGGCTGGTTGAGGTTTTTCGAGATGAAAGCCTGCTTCATGGGCCTTCGCACTGGTGGCGGATTTTTTGGCAGCTCTTGCATTGTTTCCTCAACTTCTTCTTCTTTTTATGTGTTGGAATTGTCTCTATGCCCTTGTTGAATGGTCCGCTCAATTTCTGGATCAAGTGGGAGGATGGTTGAGGCTTGAGATCGACGACCTTGCATAAGAACAATTTTCCCTTGTGGTCACAGCAGCTTCAGTACTACTGTGCGGAAGTCCTTTGGAACTGCACTTGATCGCAGGTTAGTACGCTCGATCACACTTGGTCTCCGCTCGATCGCAGTAATAGAATGCCGGGTTTTACAAGCTGAAACAGAACAGAAACAGAGAAGTAATTGGACATGGGTGTCGGCCTTACAACTCATTTACGTAGTGATGGTGTGAAATTTCGTTAATTGGGACTGACGAAAACTTGTGAGGTATTAATTTTGTATTTTCTCATAGGTGAGGTATCAGATTTGACTGTTTTGGAAACCTAGGGGAAAAAATAAAAAAGTGCAAACCGAGGTACTAATAAAGTACTTAACCCAATCTTATATTTAGTCCCTATTCATTTTATTTGAATGTAGTATTTTTAAGTTTTAAGTTGTAAGAATAAAATCCTTGCATTTTATTTTGATTTTAAAAAAGTTTTTTTTTTTTTTTGAAGGAAAATCATTCTTATTTCATTAATAGATGAATCAAGAGTATTAAAACTCTTACAATCACATAACATAACGTTCTGAAAGATCCTAGCCGAAGCTAGAAGATTAAAGTCGTAACTTAAAGATTACACATCAAAGACGCCAAATATCCGCTAACCTATAACTAATCTTCAATTGGAGTAACAGATCTGCGCTAGGCAGACACAAACTAATGCATAGGTAGCCCTTATTCCTCGACCCTATGATCAAAAGGACCCCATGCCGACACACATCCTCCTGAACCCGAAAGCCAAGATATCATTCACATCCCCAACCCCAGGAGTCTGGACCAAAATAACAAGCGAGGAGATCAAGAAAGAGGACATGACCTTATTACAAGCAGTAAGAAAAACATGAAAAATACAGGGAAAATCAAAGCAATACAACTAAAAATTTAAAAATAGGAGCACACTAAGTGGATGACAGCAGCCGAAAGAAGAAAAGCCGATCGCGTGCTTGCCGGAAACCAATGCGTAGATGGCGTTGGAAGCACATCGTGGTGGAGACACGTGAAAAGACCCAGCAGAAGATAGTAAACGGCAAAGTTGGCGCGGAGGAGATCGGCGGCGCACTCAAAGAAATTGGGGGGAAGTTTGAGTGAATCCCCCATGAGCGGCACCCACAAAGTGTGCCCAAACAAACACCTCGCAAGAAAAAATAAACAAGCAAACAAAGAACAACAACAGGAAAAAGAAAGCGAAATCCAAAAACAAATACAAAAAAGAAAAGAAACACAGATCGGGGAAGAGAGGGGGGGACAGATCAAGGAAAGAGAGGGGGAAAGAGAGGAGGGGGGGAGGTGGAGAAACCCCTCCGCTGTGCGGCACTTCCTTGATTTTAAAAAAGTTTTACTATTACTTTATTGTCAAAGTTAATGGTTTATTATTTACTATATGTGTCACATTTAACATATCAACATAAGTGATAGCACCCAGTATCAATGTCAAGTCCTCAAGTATCCAAGTCATCCATAAAAACAAAAGAGCAAATTACGCTTGGACCCGAGGATTTGGATCCTTGGCAATTTATTTCAATTGGAGAGGAGCCGGTTGATAGTTAGGATTTGTTTTAAGCAATTTATGGTTATATGGTGTATCTAAGTAGAGACATTTTTTTTTATATGTCCACACAAGAGGAGGAGAGAATTCAAACTAATGACCTCCGCTTTATTAGGCTTGGTCCTAATTGATTGAGTTCCTTAACGAGAAAAGTAGAGACATTTTTAATAATAATAAAAAATCAAAATATTCAAAACCATTTCAAAACGATGGCTCTCTTCTATTCTATTTCTACGCCAAACGAAATTTCGCCCCCAAACTTTGCCTCTATCTCCTCCCTTAAACTTCATCCTCAAAATCCCCAAAATCGAATAGACAATTCGACGAATCAGCCACCCAACGGACGCTGAGTCACGAACCACCGTACACCGTCGAGTTTCAAGCAACGATATATCGCACGGCAGCAGGCTCTTAAAGCGCACTTTTCAAAGTGGAACCGGAACAGTATACCAACCTTCAAGTAACAGCTGTCACCAAACATCCACAAGAGTTGGTGGGGGGTTTAAGGTTTTTCTTGAAAACGTTGGCAAACGAGTAAAGAAGCCCTCCTGAGCCTGTTTGATCAGAATTCAGAGGGCGGAAAATCATGGGTAATGAGGTGGTAGAGTGTGGAGAGTACTCTCTTTTGAAGGATTTTGGAGTGGAAATTGAAGGAGAAGGGACTTTCTCTCTTTGCTTTTGGGTCTACCTTATGAACTCCACTAAATTACCTGCTACAATCATTCAACAGGTCTTTACTCTAACTGCCCATTTTCTTACTTTGCTTCTTTTTCTTTTAATTCTTTAATCCAGTTTGTTGCTTGGGAAATACCCGTTTCTCATTTTTGTGCAATTTATGGGTTCTTTCGGATGATCACTTGTCTTTTCTTCAATTTTTGTGAATTTGCTACATGGTTACAGAAAATAGTACCCGTTTTTTAGAAACCCAACTGGAATTTTCAAGTTTATTGCAGTGTAGCCTCTATTACCACTGCTGGAGTGGAACAATATCAATATCTTTTGTGTGTGTGTGTGTGTTTATTTATGGTTTGATACATGTGTTTACGTGTCTCATTACTTCATGGTTTGTGATATTTTATTGGTCAGCTATGGTACAAGCTTGTTCAATGTTTTTGATTTGTATGGATTAGTTGTAGGAAACTGCAAATTCCCATTTCTCCTGAGTTATTCAACTGCATTTTGAAATCTATTTTGGCATTTAATCCTCTGTGTTCTTCCTTATTGAGGAAAAAAATATTTCGTTTCTCCTGATGTATTCAACTGCATTTTCAAGTTCATTGTGGCATTCAATTCTCCTTGTTCTTCCTTAGGAGCAAGCCCATTTCTTATTTATGTGTTCTTGGTTTGTTGCCCCGTCATTTATAATTTGTTGTGCATTCGTGTATTCCTTGAATTAGTTTTAGGAATAAGGTATATTTAGCTGTTTTGTAGGTATCATATGCATCTAACCTCAGTTATCTGAACAAAAGTTAATTTTTGTAGTTTGTTTTTTAGATAGTTCTTCTATCTATTTGTTTTTTTTCACCAATGCCTTCATGTCCTCCTTTTGTACTTCTGGATCAGTAGGAACATCAGATATTTAGATCTTTTTGGTTAGTAAAGTGCAAACAAATGTCATTGCAGTTTCTAATGCTCAATTATCACTTTGACTTGTGTAAATCTCCATAAGTATTTTTATCTTTAAAGGGGTGTCTTTATAGACTTCCTGTGTACTTGGGTTGCGCCCCTCTGCGCTTTTCAATGATATTCTTACTTATTTATCAAAAAAAAATCTCCATAAGTTTGCTGGTTAAGATAACCTTCCAATCCCTGGCCAAATTTCTCAATGGGAATAAGTTGTAATTTATTTGCACACTTCAATCTATTCAGAAAATATCGTGAAATTCCAGTTTTGATTAGGTTCCAGATTTCCCCCTGTTTTTCTTTCATGTTTATGTATCAAAATCTTCAGTTTTGAATATGTCAATATGTCCAATTATTTACTTTTGTGGGCCTGATTTCGCCCAAAGCTCATCACTGAAACTAATGCTCTATTCTCCTCAGTACAAAAAGGTGCATGTTTCATTTTCATCATAATCAGTTTTGTCTAATTGTTCAGTCATTCACAAATATTTGATGTCGTTGATTTATCCCTCATGTTTTATGTCTTAGTTGTATTTCATTATAATATATATTGTCATATATAATGCTCTATGCCTCTTGTACATCCTCCACGTTTTATCTATTAGTTGTGTTGCATTATTATTATATATTGTCATATATAATCCTCTATGCCTCCTGTACATCCTCCACTTTTAACCAAGTGATGATAGCCGGTTTTCAGTTCTTCCAAGTTACGCTATATTTGATTTGGAGGGAGGAAAGGATGGGGAGAGAAGGAAGAGGGAGTGGAGGGATGGATTGGAAAAATGCTTTCTCTCCATGTCTTTGGTTGACCTTGGAATGAAGGAGAGAAGAGAAATCAAATGGTTGGACCAGATGTAGAATAAAATATGTAAACTATATTCTCTCTCACAACCATTTCTTTCAGGTGGAAAGGATTTGGTGTGTGAAGGAAAGGGACTGCATCTCTCTTTCCATTTCCATCTAACTGAATGAAGGAAATACCTTTCCTTTTTCCCTTTCCTTCCCACTTTAGATCAAACAAAAGGGTCAATTCTGTTCTGCCCTCAACTTTCTACATCTATATTATCCATCTTTTTTCTTTAAAAAAAATCATGAATTGACAAGCAACATTTACCTGATTCTTAGATGCCTGTCTATTTGTTGAATTTAGTTGTGTCTAGAATTGTGAGTTCATTTATAATTTAAGTGCTAGAGCAGGTCTGACTCATTGCTGCTTCTTTCCAACTCACGTGCCTATGCTTCTTGCCTGTCAGTTTCTGTGCTGCATTGGTCCCATTAATGAATCAAAATTGACAATTGAGTGGATTCACATTTTTTATGTCCATATGAAGACTTCTATATGTCTTTTCAATTCTCATATCCTCTTTCTTGTTCTTTTGATTTGCCAATGTGGGAAAATTTGTGCACATTCTGTTTTTGCTAGTACTGTATTTTATTCTATATTGAGGTATTAGTATTTTGTAAGCACTTGAAAGTGTTCTTTAGTTCCTCTAAATGCACTTAATTGAAGAGCATAGGTTCACCATTCTGCGTATTTTTAAGATTTGGATGTTTTTCTGTAATTAGACAACAAGCAAATCACTGTGGTAAAGACTTTTTCTTATGGTTTTATATGATTATCACTATATAGAACTACAAAAATTCCCCAAATCCACCAGCTTAAACCATATATTATGCAGTCAAATAACCCTATCACTTTTATAAGGAATGGAATATATTAGTGAGGATCAAGTCTAAGAGTTCTCTACGAACTATGTGAGTCTGCAAAATTAAATAATTGATCTATATTTCCAACGTTGTAAGATGTTTTCGTCTCTAAGGGTTAAGATTTCTGGTTGTTGTCATTCACCTAATGACAGTACATTTTTAATGCCCAATTATTGTTATTCATGTAGATTCTATTTTAATTATTTATGTTTTTAAACTCTGACAATAAATTGGTGGCTAACGTTCACTTGAGCATGCAGGTGCACTCAGCTAGCATTGGCGGTACTCCTTTTCTCATTCTAGATGAAAAAAAGAGAATGATGCTTCTGCCGTTGCTTCTCTTACACAAAGAAGCTCCTGATCCTGCAAATTCCACTTCCTGGACCAAAGTTCCACATGCATCCATGAAGATTGAGTCTCCTTTTGAAAAATGGATTCATGTTGGATGTGAGGTTTGTGATATTGAATAGTTAGAGATTCCCCTTTGTCAATTTTTTGTTGTTGTTTTGGTTTTTTGGTGCGGGTTTATCTAACATTGTGAGATGATCTGCACAATAGTTTTTTTCTAAATGATTATCTATTGTTAGGGATAAGGGGAGCTGAACTGTATTGGTGTTACTTCATCCATGCTCTTAATTTCTGTGCTTATTTTCTTTCTTTGACATGTATTGTTCTCTTTTACCTGTGTCTGATAACTTTTAGAACTAGTATTATTCTCTTATTTACATCTTAAGGTTGTCTCTTCATGTTGGAGTTTATGAATTTTCATCTGTGATGCATAATACTTGAGAGCAATGGTTCCTGGAAATTTTCATGAGTCACTGTTTTAGACAAAAGTGAACGGAAATGAGAAGAATACGTGATTTAGAAATTGGGAATAAGATTTTATGTGGATAAGCTCGATATACTGGATTATTGTTGTTATGTTTTAGAGCTGCAAATTTTTTTCAAGTTTTTAAATTTTAAATTTTTAAATTTCAAGTTTTTTTTGGAAATTTTATATTCCCAAAAAAAGAAGAAGAAGATATATATCTTCTCTCTTAATATATATATATATTAAGAGAGAACATGAAATGGAAAACAAAACAAGATGGAGAAGAGAGAGAAACAGGAACAGGCCTCTCAATGGTCATAAAAGAAAAGATAGACCTGTATAATGTGGAATAACAAAAGCATTAAGAGGGTATGTTTTTTGGTTATTGAAGCCTCACAAAAATATCACATATTTGGCCTAAAGCTGTTACTGAGTAAATGCCCTGTGTGTAGAGTACACTATGAAGCAGTTCAGGTGTACTGCTCTAGTATTAGTGAATGTGATATTCTGTGTTCTTTTCGGAGTTAATGAGATGCTTATTATTGATGTGTTCATTTCAGGTTTCTACAGATTTTGTTCAGCTTCATATTGATGGAGAGATTGTGGAAGAGAAGCGTTTGTGTTCCTCATTTGACAAAGATTTGACTTCAAGTAGTTTAAGGAAAATAAATTTGGCCCATAATGGTGTAGATGGTGACAGTCTGCAGGGTTATGTCCACAATGTGGAAGTTTTGCCTCCAACTTTATCTATTAAGAATCACCATGAAAAGGTACAATGCGGTTTTAGTTCTTGAATCCTCAAAATTTTTTATGTTCTCTTTCACTTGACAAATACAATGTCTGATGCCAGGATGCACCTCTAAAATTATCTATTGATAATTCATCTGCCTCTGAAATTGAAGTAGGCAGCGATGGTGTTTGGAGTATTATTGGTGGCAAGGTCAGAGAGATTCTTTATGTGGCATGTTTCTTGGTTGTCCTGTTGTATGCATCAACTTTTTTGTTGGAAATGGAAGCATATTTGGAGTAATTCCTTACGTTTTCCTTTCACATGATTTTTTATGGTATATGCACTTGTGTGTATCTTTTGAGATGCGTCTAATATTTATCCCTACATCAACTTCTATGTATGTTGTCGTGATATTTTTCAAATTGATTTGTTAAATGTTGTAGCTTCAATATGTTAGCCATTTTAATCATATGACAATCGATAACTAGGTCCATTACTTATGTTGATGTTCTTGTAGTCCGTGTATAAAAGGAAATCTCTGACTTACATCTATTGAAAAGAATAACATATATCTGCAAGAGGGCTCTTGTTGTGCTCTAATGGAGTCCTGAGTTTTTGTGGGCTTTGGGTTTCTGTTGTTGGGGTTTGCAGGTTTTTCTTTGCTTTTGTTACTTTTTTCTGTTTTGGTGTCCTTTTTGTATACTTCCTGTATGCTTAGGGGTGCTTTACAATTTTTATGATATTCCTTTGATTACCTATATAAAAAAAATATTTCTAAGCCCCAAACCACCTCTGAGCAAATCGGAGAACAAATCTTAGACTAACTAAGTAGATAGAATTTGAACTTGTCACCAACTCCACCAAAAAATCCCTTGGCAAATTGGAAAGAGTGCTTTTAATCAATGTCAACCTACCACCCTCAGACACATAAAGCCTCTTCTAACCAGCCAAATGACATTCTATTTTTTCAACAATGTCATCCCATATTAATTTACCCTTGTACTAAGCCCCCAAAGGAAGACCCAAATACTTTAAATGCAAAGAGGAATCCCTACAACTAAGGATACGAGTTAACCTTCTAATATCATCCATAGTGCCAACAAGAACTAATTCTGATTTAGATAAAGACATGATATAATTTTACCCCAAGCAGCAAAGGCCGAGCACACTAGCATGAAAGTTGTTGCGCGTTAGTGCATCCATTTTCTTGCTTGAATCAAGATAGACTAGATTATCTTTATCTAAGTGACTTTTGAAGTTAGCTCACGCTACACAGTAATAATTGACTACATTTTTTTTATTTATTTGAATTCTCAACCTTGAGACAACTTCAAAACATTAGAAGAGGCAGCGTAAATGATTGAAATGATCTAGATTTGCCTCATGAAAGATCAAAATATCATTTTCAAACAAGAGATGAGACACTAGTAGCTCATCATTATTCTTCGATCCCACTGAAAAACCTAATTAGAGTCCCCTATCCGTTATGGCGGACAACATTATACTCAAAGCTTCCATGACAACTACAAACAGCATATGTGATAAAGGATCCCACTGTCCCAACCAACATGAGTTATTAAAGAAACAAGATGAAGATCCATTAATCAGAATGGAGAAACACACCATAGAAATACAGTGAGCTATCCAACCTCCATTTCTCCCCAATGCCACATCTTGTCAACAAATACAGTAGCAAACCTTCGTTAACATGATTGTAGGTCTTCTCTAGGTCCAACTTATAGAGCACACCAGGTTCACCTGATCTAATTCCGCTATGAAGACATTCATTGGCTACCAAAACTGAATCTAAGATCTGTCTCCCCCTGATGAATGCATTTTGAGACCTGAAAATAATCTTCTCCAAAACTGTTTTCTGCCTGTTTACTAGGACTTTAGAGTTGATTTTATAAACCCCACCCACAAGACTAATGGGGCGGAAGTCCTTAATATTCACAGCCCTAGCTTTCTTAGGGATGGGGGGAATAAAAGTTGCTTTGATGTTCTTTTCAAACTTCCCACGAATATGAAACTCTTGGAAAACATTCATGAAATCCTCTTTAATAACCTCCTAACAAGTCTGGAAAAAAGCCATAGAAAAACCATCAGGGCTTAGTGCCTTATCACCTTTGCCATATAGTAGTCTAAGTTATTAATGTTAGATCTTGTTCTGTAGCTTCTATGTCTTTTATGCGTAGTTTAAACATTCTTGATTATTAGTTTGAGGACTAAGTTCTCGAATTAAGATTTCCCTGTCAACTTCAAATTTTCTTTTTAAGCATAACAAAAGAGAAGATACATGTATACGCTGAGTGTAGGATGTCTCATTGTCTAAGGTTGTAATATACTAGAGTGATTCTTATGCATGTTGAAATTGTGAATCAATTCCCCCCTCCCCCCAATACTTTTGATCTATATGGCATTCAGATCCGAAGTAGTTTGTGTTATGGCTTTGTATTATTTAAGAGTGCTAACAACAACTTCCTTTTGATTTTCCGTAGATTTAGGGAACAAAACTACTTTTTGTTTTCTTTTCCAAATACACTCCACAATAGCTTTCTTTATCATTCTCTATACCATTAAAATATTATTTCTTTACAAAATACAAGTTCCTTACCTACCCTTACATTTTTTACAAAAGTCCAACACAATCTCCAATGAAAGGCAAAAAGAGAAGAGACGACAGATGGGAGAAATATTTTGTGTTAAAATAATGGATAGAGAAGGTATAGGCCCACTGTATTGGGTAGCACTTTAGCATTTCCAATATTTAAGGAAGCAATAGGGAAGTTGCTGCATGTGACATTTTGTGGTTTTTTTAATAGCATTATAGCATTCCTAATATTCAGGGAAGCAATAGGGAAGCTGCTGAATGTGACTTTCCGTGGGTTTTTTGTTTTAGATTTTTCCTATATTTAGGGAAGGGAAGAAGTTATAGGGAAGCTGCTGCTATACTTTCTTGTACCATCAAATAAATTTTCTTTTTTTGATAATTTGTACCATCAAATAAATTAATATATATATATATATATATAGGTTCTATATATTTCCTTTCTTACTAAGCATTCTGTCTCATGTTAAATGCCTTTTCAGCACAATGCTGTACAAATTATCGTCCATTCTCCATATAATTGTCCACTTTTTCTACTCAGATTTCTTCTAATGTGTATTATTGCCTCCGTTCACAGGCATCTTGTCGCCGGAACTTTTCTTTGGATGTTGTTTTATTAGATGCCTTGGGTCAGACTGTAAAGAAGGATATTGAGGTTTATCTATCTGGATTTTCATATTATACAATTCACCATACTGTTTACTTGTTGGTTTTGGCAATAATTTTAGTTCTTATATTTACACATTGCTTGTTTTGACAGGTTGTTGCTTCACTTTTGTATGCTGACAATGGGGCACTTGTGGAAAAGACTACTGATGGAGAAGCTCCTCTTTTAGCTAGCTATGATGGAATTGAATATGCTTCTTGTCAAAGACCAAGTAAACTGTTGCAGGGGCGTGCATCCTTTAAGCTCAAGATATCTCAGGTGCTAATATTATGTGTAAAATGTTACTTTTGACACCTCCTATGTGAACATATATGGAATTCTCTCCCTAGAATTGGTAGGAAGATTTATAAGCAACTTGCTTGTATATTCAAGTCATGACATTTGCGATGGGCCACAAGCAATACAATGTTTCATAAGGTTTTGGATGTTAGAGTTGATCAATTAGAATTGATCTTCAAGGTAGGCATATTCAATGGGCCCATCTTATGGTGCAACTTGTCACTTGATGCAGTTGGCTAGTCTTCCTTTTGAACATTGCATGGGCCTATCTTATGGAATCTTTTTTCTCAAGTGAGGAAACGTTGTGGTAACGTCACTTAAAATGTGCCCACTATATAGGGCAGGACAAGGGGATCTGTGAGAGTACAAAGTTTAGGTAATGATGATACGATCGTTTACAACTCTACAGGTTTTACATTTGCTTGTGGGCAGTTCCCGGATAATTACCCATCTGTTCACATGCTGTTCTAGAACTTGTACTTATGAAAGTTACTAAGTCATCGCAAGACACACTTTATATAAGGTAAAATGGATTTCCTACATGTTGTAGAAAATTGTTTTCATTAAGGCACTTTAATGTTTATATTTCATTTTTCCATCCTACCATATGTAAATTTTAGGAATGCTCTTTACCACTGAGAGAGAGGAGAGGATGAAAATGGATGTGCTTGTGTTTGGGTGATTGTGACTCATGGTCTTTATCTTGTTTCCTTTTTAGTAATATTTTGACACAAAAAGAGTTGTGGGTTCAGGTCTGCTTTGCATTGTGACATCAATTTTGTTTAGGATTCTAAAATGTTTCTCATGTTTCTCATGTTAATTGCCTATTTTAGTGTAAATCTTTGATTTGATCTTAATTGTGTGACTTGACTGGTAAATCTCATAATTTAGTTTTTGTTAAGACCATCTTGTTGGTAGGATCTTAGGTTTCCTTTTTATTGGATATATTGCTGTGCTTATGAAGGCAAAATCACCATAACACTGAAGGCAAAGTAGCGGACCTAGTGGGTTTCTACTGCTGACCTTGCTTTTAGTCATTGTCTGCTTATGCATGGTCCCCACGTAACTGGTTTAAATAGTATCTAATTGTAAAGAGATAAAGTCACACATTTGCATGTGGTGCCCATGCAAGATCCTGCATAAGGTTGTCCTTAAAAAGTACTGATATCTATTATTCGAGAATTATTTTGTCTATCAGGAAAGCAAGTGGTCTTTCCCTGAATTAGCGTCTTTAAGTGTGTTATGACTGGAAAGGTCCCCCTATCTTGCGTAGCACAAATAGAAATAGCATTCCAATTTTTCTTTTGCTCAGAGGTCAAATTTTGTCTTAGGTTTATGTGCAGGCCAGTTGGTTGTGTACCACTGGAATTTGTCAATGACTTCTCTTTCTTTTTAATTTCAGCTTTCGTCAAAGTGTGATAATAGGCTTTTCCGTATCAGATTTCACATGATTAAAAGGGAAAGTTATCCATTCTTTGAGGTATTCTCCCCTCCAATTCGTTGTATATCACGGGGCCGTAATACTCGGGTATCCTCTTTGACATGGAAAAGATCAACTTCTGCCATCCATCCTCTTAATTTATCTCAATCATCTGGAATGGATGAGGGGTCGTTAGAAATTCAGCACAACTCTGTACATGAAGCAAAACCCTGTCCATTATCAAAGCGGGTTAGATCAGGACATGATAAAATATCTGCAGCCTTTAAGATTGGCCCTACCTTGGAGCGACCTGATGAGGAATGCAACTCTCATGCTTGGACAGCTAATCAGGTATTACTGGTTTTTTCTTTTTTCAGTTATTTTTCTTTTATCCAGAACACCCACTGATAGAGCATCAAATGCCAATTGAACTAAAAATGGTATGTGGTATGCAAAAGTGGTTAGGTTAGTTTGGTCAAATTTTGAGAATTGTTTTGGGTTTTGAAAAAAGTGAAAATTGAGAATTGTTTTGGTAGGGGCCACATTTGAAAAAGTGTTATATATAAAGTCCACAGAAGAGAATTTGTTTGGTAAAGATTTGAGAAGTGTTCCAAAAAAATAAAAGAAACAAAATGTGAAAAAAGAGCTACTAGAGCTAGTCTCCACGGGTTTTGGCCGCTTGGCAGTAAGCACTGTGGTGGTGATTTGGCGGCTACTACAGGACTGCAAGACAAATCAGTGGCCACGTACCACTGGGCAGGCCGCCACCAAACCATCTGCTACTTTTTTTATTTTTTAATTATATATATATTTTTTTATATGTAACAAGCAACATCCACGCTTGGAAAAATTAGTCTGTGTTTAGTTATTTTTTGAGAAGTCTTTTGTTTTTTAAAAGAGTTTTGTGGATTGTTTTGAAAATTGTGTTAGTGTTGGAGGCTACATTTGGAAATTTGTTTGGATAACTGATATTTGAGAAGAGTTTCAGTGTTTGAGAAGCGAAAATGGTTTTTAAAATTATTCCAAATAGATGGGACACTTGTTGTATGGAACTTACTCATGCAAGAAATGGCATGCCAAAGTTTTGGATATGAGATATGTATCAAATACTCTTGAGATGATTGGATAGTTAAGCCAAAAAGAAAAAAAGGGGGAAAGGAAAAAAAGAGGAATCTGATTAGATACAAACCAGACCGGTGTGCCCAAGTCTATGTAAGTAGTAAATAATCATAGCCAGTCATTTTCAGGGAATTCTGACCTTTTCCCCTGTCTATGTATGTATCATTAGCTTAAACCTATTTTACCGCATATTACAGTACCTCTTCTTGCAATCCAGGTTGCAATTTTGGAACTGTGGATCTTCCTGATTAATGCCTTGAATTCTGTAGTTAACAAAGTATACTCATATTTTTCTTTTAATTTCTTTTGGGTTATGATTTATTTTTGTCTCTTTTAGCAAGTGCTGGATCCTATGGTCTTTTTCGATTCTTATATGCTGCACATACCCTTGGAAACATATTCTGGGATGATGACCTTAAAGTTTCTCTAAGATAGATGGGACTTTATATATGTTGTAAAATCTAGCCTCATTTGAATAATACTCTTAATTAGGTTGAGAATGAGGTTGGGACAAGTTTGGAGGGAAGACATGAAAAACTTGAAGAAGTAGATGACTCGCCATCTGATTCAGAGAGTACTGGAGAAGGAGATTCATCTTTTAAGAGTATGTCAAGTAGAAGAAGTCCAATATCAGACATGACCATTTTCAAATACTCCCTTTCAGGCTTAAATGAGAGGTCTTTTATGCTCAAGGAGATTGCTTTGTCTGCTTCTGACAATGAACTTTCAGAATTCGCGCATCAGGTGTCTCTCTATTCGGGATGTTCACACCACCGGTAGGTAATCTAGAAAAAGCAATGCTTAATTAGTGGCTGTAGCCAAATTGGAGTTTAAGTAGCCATATCATAATATCCCATTTAGCATGATGATTTGCCATTGATGTTTGTAGTGACAAAAATATCTTGCTGCCATCTTCATTGAGAAATGCTCTATAAGTTTGACCAATACCTCAATGGTTTTGCCTCAAGGTTTTCCTATTTAAGTTTCAAATCACAATGACAGTGTTATGTTCACATTTTACCGAGTAATGCTATAAGTTCCTCTTATGTCTCTTCAAGAATGATGTGACTCATAAAATCACTATTGGACTTGTGATTGATTATTATTAGATTTTGATCAATTGGTGATTTTAAAAGTCACCTCATTTTTAGAGTGACACGAGAGGAACTTCTAGAATTACTCCCTTTACATGATATGTATCTGCTGGATTGAAAGAAAGATCATGCACGACTATAATGCAAATAATTTACATCGAGAGCTCGAAACTATGAATTATATCCACTCAAGGAAGCTCGCTTATGCCAAAGTCCAAATTGGCCCTAGGATACATATATACTTTCTTATTGTTCTTTGCTCCCTTTCCTATGTCTTCATTTCTAGTAGGGCAGATTTCTTCCCTATCAAGGGATTATTATTGGATCAACCAAATGGTCACCGCCATCCCTTTACCTCTTCTCCTTTATAATAATTTCGTAGGCACCAAATAAGTATTGCCAAGAGATTGATAGAGGAAGGAACAAAAGCTTGGAATTCGATTTCACAAAACAACCATAAAATTCGTTGGGAGGACGTGGTTTTTGAGATTGAAGAGCACTTTATGAAGGTTGCTTGTTGCAGTTCTAGATCTCTAACACAACAGGTTTCTTCTTCCACCCCCTCTCACAATGTATTGTCATGATTTTTTAACTATTAAACATTGGTAGCTAGCAATTTATTTGATTACTTGTTGAAACATCTAAGTGTTTGAGACATTATGGTGATATTGACGAGGCAGATATCATCTTTTCCTATATTTAATATTACCTTTCATTTCTAAAGATGTGCATTATGAGTTTACAAGATATGTTACATGTATGTATATGTATATATGTGTGTGTGTGTGTTTATTATTATATAAAATGGATTTACACTTATAAGTGTTGCATACAGATGAGAATGAATTGGGACCTTTTTTTTTTTTCTGAAAAGATTCAGTTGTTAGGATGTTGTGTCCCAGAGGGGGAAAAAAAAAGAAGAGGAAAAGAAAAACAAATCAGCTTTTGCTATTTTGTCAGATGGTGTCAGTGCAACTGCTTTCTTTGCTTCTTCTGTTGTCTCTGTTTGATATAACTTGTAAGCAATATGGTCTGCATCCTTCATGTATCTGTTAGTCTCTAAGATTTGAAATCCTGATCATTTTCTATTTGCTGTCCATTCCGTTTTATAAGTAGAAAAGAAAGGAAGAAAGAGAGAGAAGAAATACTCGCATTCGATGATGATTCCATACGGTTTACATGGGCTTAAATAGGAGAGCATACAACACTTAATATGGAAAGAAAATGTTGCTGTATATGCTTTTAATTACATGCTGGCTCTAGGATAGAATTACAATGATAATATTATGGTTTATTTTGTGATATTTATTTTCTTCTTCAGAGATCTTATTGATAAGTTTCTCTGTGGTCTTTACTTTTAATTCCTTTTGTATCCTCACACAACCATCCTGGTTAAGATATATGAAATTTCAGTTTCCCTTTTCTTGAGCAAAATCGATATCTGGTGGACATTTCTTTGGAAAGACATACGATTTCTCAGCCAATCAATTCTATTTAAATCGTCATTTGTAAAAAGCTTTTTGCTTTGGAAGAATGAATTATGTGTCATATGCACTATCTCATGCAAGTGATGCTTTGATAAATTTCTCAGAAAAAGCTCCCATGTCTAATTTAGTTTCTCCCTGAAAATAAGGTTAAGGAACGCCTCTACATGTATATATTGTTAAATAAGTACTTATTCTGAAAGCTTATGTTAATAGGAATGAGTGAATTTAACTCTTTAATTAATATTCCAACATGCCCACGTAGCCCAAACTCTCCCTCAATGAGACCTAATATATGAAATATTTAATAGAAATAGGAGGCAAATTAAAAAGTTAGGGTTCGAATTCAAGACTGCTCTGATATCATGTTACATCATTCCTTATCCAAAAGCTTAAACTGAAAGGATTGGTGAATTTATTTACTTAATTATTTGATTAATATTTTGAGATATACAATGTTCAGTTTTTTGTGAAGACAGATATAGGCAGGCTTTGGCAGTTCATGTGCTAATCTTAGATGGATTGGTTTATGACTAGAAAACTCTATGATATTTGAGTTTGCAAGCTCATCTAAATTAAACATACCTCAAAATCCTGTGACTATTAAGCAACCTGGTTCCAGTTTGTCGCAAGTAGCCTTTGCTCATCATTTTTCAGTGAAGGAAGCAACATCATGAATGATGAAGCTTGAATCTATTGCCATGCATGTCCTTATGGGCGTCATTTTTGTACTCATGTAATATGTTGAATTCCATTACTTTGTTCGGTGCTCAATGGAACTTATAAAAGCTGCGTATAGACATGTCTATCAACCTTATTATTAGATTGGGATGAAAGAATAATAACACAAATACGTCCTACTAATCATGACCATGTCAGAAGTGCCTAACAATGGTAACTAACAAATTGAATCTTAGTGAGCAGTTCCAATTGCTAAAAAATTGGAGAAAGTGATAATCATGTTGTAGTTTCTACATGCACTTGCAGTGTCCTACCTCTGTAGTTTAAGCATTGAAGATGCTTTGTAGTCTATTCTTATTGTAGGATGTGATGCATTCAGATTTTCAGAATTCATGCACTTGCCCCCATAGGAACTCAATAATGCGAGTCAGAACATTGTCTATATCATTTTTCTTTTCATTCTATTATTTGTGAATTTCAATTGCCATACTTCAGAAATAGCTTTGGTTTACTAAATTAAATCCTTGATTGCTCGTAAATGGACATTTATAAGATGAAGATACTAGCCTCCATTGTTTTGCTGATTTCTATTTTACTTTAGGACTTTGAGCTTCTGAGGAGAATCGCTGGATGTCGAGAGTATCTTTCCCAAGAGAAGTTTGAGAAGATGTGGTGTTGGTTATTCCCTGTAGCTTTCACATTATCAAGAGACTGGATTAATGCAATGTGGAGTTCTACGTCTCCTAAATGGATTGAGGGATTCATAACAAAAGAAGAAGCAGAATTTTCACTTCAAGGTCCAAGGGGCGTCCAAGAGCCTGGCACGTTTATACTCCGGTTTCCTACTTCTAGGAGCTGGCCTCACCCTGATGCTGGCAGCTTAATTGTGACTTATGTTGGCAGTGATTGCACTCTTCACCACAGGCTGCTGTCCCTTGAACCAATTTATTGGTATCTAGTTAATTTTCACTTTTCCTTCTACTTTAAATTATATGCCTGTATTTACAAGAAAACTGTTGAACATATACTAACTTGAATAAAACACAATCGAGGGCAAAGTGCAAAACTAGGAGTTAAAAGCAGAATAGTCTAAAGGCCTCTGTAACTGATGATTAGGTGGAAAAAATGCAATTATATTATAGCATAACCCCATTTCTGGCCAAGGATAGGTGACTTCCATATTTAGCAGGAAAATGTTTTTCATGTTTGCAGTTCTTCAGATGATAATGTAGTTCGGAGATAAGATCTTAGAATGGAACAGTGGAATACAGCTTGGTTAAGCACAGCCGAAACAGCTTCTTGGTGAAGTTTAATGTTGTGATTGACCAATCAACTCTATATGATATATGCTTTTGATATGCTAATTTAGCCTGTGGCCAATGAGCTTTAGCTCAAATGGTACTTCCTCCCTTTGTAGCAAGGTGGAGGGTGAGGTCGTAGATTTAAGTCCCATCGGGTGCATAACTTACCAATACAAAAAAAAAAAATGAAAAAAAAAAAAAAAAAAGCCTGTATATCAGTATCTGATGATGGCATGTACAATGTGCAGCATACATGCACCACCACTCTTATATTATCTATCTAGTCTTTTCTTTTCCGCCTCCACCAAATGGAGCATCTTCATTTATCATTTTTATTTGGAATATATCTTGTTGCCTAAAGTAGAAAATATGAATATAGAAAAACCTGCTTGAAATTGACAAAATAGAATTCATGTTGCTCTTTGTTTTTGTGGTTCCAGTGAAAGAGAAACTAATGTGAAACCACTGCAAGATATGCTACTGGCAGAACCTGAGCTCTCTCGATTAGGAAGGCAAGATATTCTTCCACCTCCATTTATTAATCTTCTCTCTACAGATTGAATCCCAGACATTGCATTCATGAATATTAACTATCTATGCATCTGTTGCTTTAAAATTTGCAGGATAATAAGAAGTCATTAGTTTTGCTTGTGCAGCAAAATATCCTTCTGCTCAGTTTAGAGCAACCATTCTTGTGCCTTCATTACCATTCTTATGTATCTTTTTTTTTTTTTTTGGCTTTTTCTGTTATTCTTTGGTGTCCATTATGCATATATGTAGATCAGTATATTGACAATGGCGGTGTCTATAATGTAAAAACCTTCAGTGATTGTAACAGGGGATCATCCATTCATTTATAGCTGCAAAAACAAAATATATATATATCAAGTATCATTTTTTCCTACTTTTTCTTTATTTTTAAGTTGGCTGGAACAACCAAGCCCTGTCTAATTTTCAACATACTTATTCTGATTCTGAGTGAGCATTGGCAAAGGGCAAATCGTTTGCTTTTACTTTGAAACGGATAGTATGTGACATTTTTCAAGACCTATTTTTCACATTTTCAATAAAGAATATTCTTTAAAAAGGAGAGCACCAACGAATAGTGACCTATAGTAATGTTGCTGTTCGGATTGCTCGCAACAAATGGTAATTTTGTTGTTTAGACAACCTTTCCACTTGCTCAAACAAATGGATTTTATAAGGGCTTTATCACATTTGTTGTTTACATTACTAGCAATTCGGCTAGTAAATTTCTGTGAATTCGGATCCATCACTAACTCTGTTGTGAGATGACAGAATGGAAAGTGTGAGGGGAAAGATCTTGTTTTAGGTATATACAATCCCCTGAATTCATAAGGCGGTTTTATAAAAGGAACCAGAAAAAAAACAAAAGAGGAATGAATAGGTTGGATGGAATCAACTGCTCTTTCTTTAAGGCCATGGCCACCCTCACCCCGCAATTCATAAGGCAAACAAAAAATTTCAAGGTTAAAAAAAAAAAAAAAAAACTTTATAAGTTGATTTTTCTTTTTTGCCTATTGCCCCTACCAACTAAATTTTTTTGGCCCTTAGACCCGTGTTCATACTAATCTTTGCCTTTGATATATATATATATATATATATATATATATATATATATATATATTATGAAAACAAAAAATTTCAAGGTAAAAAAAACAAACTTATATATATATATATATATTACCCCAATGAATTGAAATCTGTTACACTAAGCTGCATTAAACTACTATTTTGTTACAATTATCTCCCTTGGCGCGTGTGGAATCTCATTATATCAGACAAAATATTTCATTTTTAGATGTTAAATCTTTTTAAGGATGAAAATAGCCTCAAATAAAATTAGAATACCAAAAAAAAAAAAAAAAAAAAAAGAAAAGAGTGATAAAAAAAGAATTAAATAAAAATATAAAAACTAAAAAGCTAAAAGAAACAATCTTAAACTTAGTGGTTGGTTGGGGGTGGCCAAGCCACCCCGTGTGATTTAGTGGTGGCCGAGCCACCCACCAAATGCAGCCACCCCCAAAAAATATTTGGTGGCTGGCTCAGTTGAGGACTCCCTATGACTCTTAAGGGTGGTTCGGCCACTAGTGTCTAGGTGTTAGGCCACCCCTATACTGTCATAAACACATTAATTTGTTTAAGATAACCTTTAAATTAGTTGAAACTATCAAATTACTTATTGAATGCAGTATTAAACAATAACAAATAATATTCAGTTTAATATATTAAAGAAGGTATACACAATATTATTAAATTTTCTAGAGGAAAAAAAAAAAAAGGTCATATTTTGTATTAATAATTTCTTCATCTCTTAGATAGTCATTAGAAAGTGAAAAGTAAGAGTTTTAAGATATTAACTTTACATGCTTATCAATAAATCCGGAAATTTGGAAAAAATTGTTGAAGGCAATGTTGGGAGTGTTTAATTGCAAACACTAAATTCTAATGATAGTTAACAATAAGTGATAGATTTTGTTATTAAACGATATGGGGCTTACACAACAATAACAATTAAAAAAGTGTAAATGATTAGATAACAAAAATGCTTTTTTGCAATCTGGCGCCCTTCTCGCATACATCTCAGTATTAAATTTATATAAACACAAAGTTTTGGATTTTGACTCCCATAAATCGATGGGAGAAAATTGTTTTCTATATATAATAAATCAGTTCTAACACGTTACAAGCGCACTTAATAAGACTCAAAACCTTAACAATTCTCTATCACATGTTACAAACTCTTTCATTTCAAGTGATTTATATCTCACGTAACTCGTCATTATTATTGTAACTCCTATGACTTTTGTGTAGCCTTCTGATTTTTCTTATTTTTCAAGAATTATGTTCTAATACTCTGCTGAGTTGGCATGTTCTATCTATTACGGGGTGTTTTTTTCTTTCTAATTAATTGTAGATGGAGCATGTCAAATCAGCAGAGATGTACGGGAGATAGATGATATAATGCAAAGAAGCATTACACTATAAAAAATTTCATTGTGGACATAAGTCTAGGCACATTATGTTAGAGAGAGAGATAAAACATAATAATTTCTTTCATTTCCGTGAAATATAGTCCAATTTTTCAAATTAGGACTTACTAAACACAAGCATGTACTGGTTTATTTAATTAGTAGAGGAGCTAATAAATTAACTCCATTTATTTATTTAATTACTAGCTTGTACTGTTAGCTAGAGACCAAATTAGAAATATATAAGAGTTTAAGCCCTCCTCTCAAACGTAACCGGAAGCACACTCCCATCCAAGGCCAACAATCTCTTCCCATTTTCAACCAAGCCACCAGCAGTCCCGCAGTCAAACTTACAAATGGGACACACTTCTGTAGGACACCATTCAATGTTGTAGATATTGTCTCCCACTTGGGCTTTTACTATCTTGAAGTAATTCCCGGTGGGTCGCTGGCCTTCGTCTTCTCCGGTGACAATCAATCTCCTTCCACTCTCAGCGTCTCTCTCCCCCAACTTCCATGCCGTTGACTGCACGCAGATGGTGCTTGCAGAGAAAACAACCTTCAAGTCCCTACTCTCCCTAATCACCGTCTCTCCCTCCACGAAAGGCGTGAAGATGACAGGAAACCCTTCTAAGCCCGAAACGTTTTCCTGCCCGACGTAATACGGGCACGACCCATTTCGGTTAATCAGGGTGAAACGACCGCCATTGTCAGTAATAGCAGGATTGATGTAGTATTCTACGCCGGCTTCAAGAGGACTTCCGGCACTGTCGAGCACCGGAACTGGGGAGGACGATGGTTGGGCTGCTGCTGTTATGGCCAGGACTAACCATATGAAGCTAAGGCTTCCGATCAATCTCATGAAGCCGAAGGAATTCATATCTAATTAATGGATGGATTGTCGCAAAACAAATAAGGATGTCTGAGCTGATTATAAGTTGGTGTAAATAGTTGTTGTATTTGTACTTGATGTTTGGGGATTTATAGGATGTGGTGCGGGCATGTTAGCCGTCCACATGTTAGCCATGGGTGAATAAAAGTCCATGCATCTTATCTTATTACTGATTATTAGCCATGGGTGAATAAAAGTCCATGCATCTTATCTTATTACTAATTTCGTGTGTCTTACGAAGGGATTTAATTGTATTAACACGTTAAAAGACAAGACGTCTCCAACATGCATTGTTTGTTCTTAATTGGTAGCAAAATTGGAAGAAGAAAAGAAAATGTCAAAGTTTGTACAAAACGTACAGCCGGACCACTTGCATGTTTTGAAGTTTTGGATTGTCATCTCAGACTATCCATTCACACATGCATCATCTTTTGTGGACTAACGACTTTCAAGATTCTGCTATTCCTGCGTTTGTTTTTTTTGTTTTTTTCTCTGTATATCTATCATTCTAACTTTAGAAACGGTTGAGAAGGACAGGGTGCAAGAGTTAAACAAGAAGCCAATAAAAAAAAAATGGTGAATTAGTATGGTCGTAGCCTTGTAGGCTGTGTTATATATATATATATATATATGACAAAGCATATATTTGATTTTAAGATTTAGAAACGAGTAATATGCTAGAAGTCACTCTTATGCCACTTAAAAAATGAGGTGATTTTTAAAATCATCATTTGATCGAAATTCAATAGTGATCAATCACAAGCCCAATTGTGATTTTAAGTGCAACATAAGTTTTAGAGTAACACAAGAAGGATACAAGAATTACTTATAGCATTACTCTTTAGAAATGGATAATTTTTTTTTTTTTTTTTTTTTTTAATTTAATAAAAAAAAAATCTCATTCTTTGATTTTGTTTCCCTTGTAGAGAGGTTCTTAATTTTAGCACAAAATTTGAAATGTGAACAATCTCTATTCAGTTAGGATATTTTATAATTACTTCTCTTTATGGTTCAAACTCATTCATGAATTATGTTGCTATGATATTGTTTCTGTAATACCCCGGCCTTTAAAACCATTTTTATTTTTAAAAAAATAATAGTTAAGACCTCTTACCCGTTAATAATCCCTTGTAAACAAACCCTAAACAAAGAATCCTAAACCGTCTTACTATAACCCAATGCCCTTAAGCCTTTTTTTTGAAACAAATAGCCTAAAACACCCTCACTAGGCAAGCGCTCGCCTAGGGGACCATACAAGCGCTCGCATGAACAGTACACGAGCACTCGTTAACTAATTTTCAGACCCTTGGTTAATACCCAAAATGCACGCCTAAAAAGCATTTCTAACATGTAGTGAACAGTACACGGGCGCTTGTCTTCACAGTACACGAGCTCTCGTCCCTTTTCAGGATATTTCCTGAAACACCCTCAACCTTTTTCCCCAATAAATACCCCACCCCATGCGACTCAAAACCCCCATTCCAGCCCTGTTGCCTGAAAGAAACCCTGCTAGGTTGATTCTTGAGAGTTTGTGAGCCTTGAGTGTCCCTTGGTGTTTTGGAGAAGGGAGGAGTTCTAACCATCTTCCAAGGTAATTCCTTAATCCTTCCTTTTTACTTTTCTATTGCTATTATTCTTAATATTACAAGTTTTAAAGGGGCTATGAAACTTATTCTCATAGAATGTTTTCAAAAGCTTTCAACCCACCTTTGTCTTCTTTATGCTTGAATATGCCTATTTCTTAAAAAGCAAGAGGAGTAATTTTCAAAGGTTTTTAAACACTTTTCCATGATTCTTTTAGTGGTATCATCTAGTGTCGTAGGTGTTTATTTTAAGCTTGAAGGAGGAGAAGACACCAACACACAACCATAGATAGAAACTTAGGATCATTTTTCGGGCATTTTTGGCCAAACCCTAGCCTCTGGCCAAATGCTCCCCCCTAGGAACGAGCGCTCGACCAGAGAGCGAGTCACATGCCCCTTAGCCCATAAATGTGTATGAGGGTTTTGACGGTTTCCTTTGTTGGATAGAGCCCCGTAAAATTTTCTAGTACTGCTTATGACGATAAGTCGTGTTTCGTATAGCAGGAATTCATTATGTCGGAAGGCTTAAGCGAGCATACGAGGTCAGTAAACACTTACGAACACTTTTCTTAAAATCGTGAGATATGTTAGCTGATTGACCACGCGTATGATATGAACATGTCAACATTTTTGTAATAACTTGGTAACTGCTTTAATAATTAGTTGATAAGATGCATCATATGACATGTACACCGGTACGTGCAATATAATGGCCATTGGCTTACTATATAGACTTAATTCTATGGTCAAATGGGTGTGTGTTATATGAGCCTTGAATCCAATGGTTGTTTCATGACCAGCGCAGTCTTAATGAGCGGTCACTTCAGGACTTACATCATTAGTAGCATGGGTCACCCGAGGTCGGACTCGGTCGGACTGCTAGTACTATGGATGGTAGCCTACAATGGTCGGGTGATGTAGACCGGAAAACTAAGGATTCCTAATGTAGGAAAAATTCGCATCTGATGAGTTTTACTAAAAAAGCCATATCTAGAATTTCAGACCTAGGATTGGAACAAGCCTTCCGGTGTTGGAAAGCTAACTCCTTCAAGAATGATGTGGCTATTGGAATTACCATTGAGCTTGTGATTGATCATTATTAGATTTTGATCAAATGATAATTTTACTAGTCACATCATTTTTTGAGGGACTTAAGAGGGATACAAAAGTGATTTCTAGAATTACTCGCTGCGACCACCCTCTAAGCCCTTGGGAGTGCCCGCGACCACCCCACAAGAGCTCCGTGGTGGCCGCGGCCACCCCTGAGGCAAATTTGGGGTGGCCACGGCCACCCTTGAATTAAATCTAGTTTTTTTTTTTTTTTTTTTTTTTTTTTTTTTTTTTAACTTTAAAATAATATATATTTTTTTTTTGGAAACCCTTGAAGCAAATTTGGGGTGGGCAAGCCACCCTGAAATGCCATGAGGGTGGTACGATCACCCCCGGCCTCTTGGGTGGTTGGCCACCCACTTTATTTATTTTGAAAAAATATAGTATATTCCTGAAGAAATATCTATTTCTCTCATTTTTTTTTTTTTTAGAGGAATAGCTATTCATCTTCATAAGGGAATTGTTATTCTCACAGGAATAACCATTCCTATGAATAACCATTTCATTCCAAGGATCTATTCCGTAAATCAAACAAGGCGTAGTTGCTTGCTTTGGGGGTTTGAACTCGATCCAGTCTTATAACAGTATGCATGTCATTGATTACAAAGTAAGAAGCAATCAGTTTAAAATAACAATTATTGGCCTTGTTACAAGTAGTGCGGTGGCTTGATGGTAAATGTATGTCTTTTCACATTGGGACACAGGTTTGAGTTTGAAAAACTACATAAATGCAGTTAACTTTGCACATATAGCAGATGGTTCCATTGTGTACGATGTTGAGTATTTGGCGAGTTCGAAGTTTTGATGACTGTGAGATAGGATTAATTGATTTGAAGAAGTTGGTGATGTAAACGTTGTATTCATGGAGAGTGGCATGGCATACCACGAATGTGTCTAATTTTTCTGAATTTTTTGATTTATGTTCTTCTTTTTCTTTGGATTAGGAATCTCTTATATATGTCATGTGTACATGGGTTGCACATCTCTGGGCGTTGTTTGAATATATATATATATATATATATATATAAAAGGTTAAATACTAAAAGCTCCCCTAGGGTTTAAACTCTTTATTTTTTGTCCCTTAAGTTTTCATTTTTATCACATGAGGTACCTATGGTTTTCATAAAGACAAAAATGGTACCTCTGTTAAAATTCCGTCCAGAACTTAACAGAACATCACGGCAACACCAATCAAATTGTGCCACCTGTCCTATAATTAATTTTTTGATATATATTTTTTTAAAAAGAATTAAAAATATTTTTTAAAAAAATTAAGAAAAAAAATTAAAAATTTTGGGGCCACCCCCATCTGGAAAGGACGGTTTGTTTGGCATTTTGGATGGCGAGGTCGAGAAGATCAGAGTTGATGGAGGCCAATCTAGTGGGCTCCTTTAGCTTTCTTTATAGAAATTTTGCCAGTGCCGTTGCCTTGTTCGTCCTCAAATGAATGGTCCTCTTGGGTGTGCCAATCTATAACCAAAAATACAATCAACGCATAAAATTTGAAACCCTAAAAGAAGCGGAAGAGAAAGAGGGGTGAAAGGATAATTTTGAAGAGTGAACTTGCTTAGGTTGGGAACGAGGAGGTAGGGGTGGCAGGGAAGGGAGGGGGTGGTTTTGACCACCCCCTGGGCTCCTTGGGGGTGGCTTGGCCACCCCCATCCGGCTGTGGGGGTGGCTCGCCATCCCCAAACTGACCAGATGGGGGTGGCCGGGGCCAAAGGGGGTGGCCACCCAAAATTTTTAATTTTTTTTTTTTGAAAACAAAATAATTTTTTTAATTTTTTTTTTAAAGTAAAAATAAAAAATTAATTATAGGACACGTGGCGCAATTTGATTGGTGCTGACGTGTCATTCTGTTAAGTTTTGGACGAAATTTTAACAGAGGTACCATTTTGTCTTTATAAAAACTACATGTACCTCATATTATAAAAAAAAAAAAAAAAAAACCTAGAGGGCAAAAAATAAAGAGTTCAAACCCTATGAAGGTTTTTAGTATTTAATCCTAAAAAAAATTATTGCCCTTGTTTGTCAACCCTTTCATCCATTCGTTACTGTTCATGCATCATTTTCAAAAAAAAAAAAAAAAAAAAATCAACATCAAAACATTTTAACTTTTTATATTAAATCATTCATTTTTTATTATTATTTTAATAAAAAATACACTATAAAATAATTTTTTTTTTTCACTTTTCTATACAAAAAAAAAAAAATTCGAAAGTTCTATATGGTAGCAAAGGCTAATAATACAAAGGCAAAATTATTAGCCAAACATTGGAGCAAACATCAAGACAATGCGCGCGGGATATCTTCCATAATATGGCGATCGACTTTTAAAGTGAGAACAAAGGAAGAACAAATATTGGCGATTTGTAAGTCACCTCCACCTACCAAACAAAACGTACGGTCCAAATGAACTGATCTTTCTTTTGCCAGATTATATAATTTGAATTAAGAACAGATGTAGGATTGCCTTCCGTAACAACAACAAACTGAGAAAAACAAATTTCTGAGCCATCAACTATGCTTAGAAGATCATGGCTCTAATAACAAGTTAAAGTTGTGATTTGTTACAAACTTAAAACAAATATTTGAATACACGTTTTCTGTTGATAATGGCTCAAATTGTCAACAAATATGAAGATAATTGCTGAAAAATATCAATATTCAAGTTTGTGGGCTCAAGTCCTATTTATCTATAAGAAGATAATGTTAGTTTTAAAAGGAGTCCAAAAACAACTTGAAATTGATTTTTTTTTGGAGAAAACGTGTGTGGATAAACATGTGGGCTGCAATGGTTATCTTCATCATGGAAAAGACTTTGTAGTCATGATGGTTTCGTTTTCCTAGCAGCAATTGAATTAAAATTATTCTCCTATTTTTCATGATTAAGCCTTTATAAAAGGATATGTAGTCCTTGGTTAAGATTATCCGGAAAATCCAAATTGATGAGAGCACTTTTTGGCATTTACAAAGTGTAGAAAGTTTTTATTTGCTAGGTATTTGAGAGGGACAGTTGGATATTTGAAAGGGACAGCTGAGTGGAGTGTACAAGGGGCTAAGGGCTGCGATAGTTGAGTGGGGTGTACAAAGGGTTAAGGGCTTGGCTTTGAGATATTAAACTTGAGCGGTTCAGGCTTGTACCATTGTACTCAATATTTATCAATAGTAAAGAAGGAGACCGGATCACGCAACCATGTAAACTCTTTGTGTACGTGTGTGATTAGTGTGTGTTCTCATGTATTTTCTTTCTAAACTTGTCTTTCACATAAAGGGTTGATGGGAAATTGGTTGCCAATTAATTATCAATTTTCCCAACAATTTCTCATTTATCTACATTACTTGTTCTTCTATATATCCTCAATGGCTCATTTTAACGTTTTAATTCAAAAAGTCTTCCTCCTGCTGCTTATATATCTAACGTTAATTCTGCAGCATTATCTGATGTATTAAATCGCTATCATTTTTAGGTGTCGAACATGTGGATTTAATTTGTTGTGGCTTCCACGGAGATTATATATATATGTGTTTGTGTGAATGGATAGACTGGGACGACAATCCAAAACTTCAAAACAAGTGGTCTAGCTCTACTTTTTGTACAAACTTTGACATTTTCTGTTCTTCTTCCAATTTTGCTACCAATTAAGAACAATCAGTGCAGGTTGGAGACGTCTTAATGTAATTAAATTCCTCCCCAAGATACACGTACGTAATTGGTAATAAGATAAGATGTATGGACTTTTATTCACCTACTCCTCCTCCTTACGTGTCATCTCAATGAATTGACACCAAATTAACCACATCCTATAAATACCACCCCAACCCAAACATCAAACACAAATACAACAACTTATAATCAGCTATTTGTTCTACGAGAATCCATTGATTAGATATGAATTCCTTCATGAGATTGATCGGAAGCCTTAGCTTCATGATATGGCTAATCCTGGCCATATCAGCAGCAGCCCAACCATCGTCCTCTCCCGCTCCGGTGCTCGACAGTGCCGGAAGTCCTCTCGAAGCCGGCGTAGAATACTACATCAATCCTGCTATTACTGACAACGGCGGTCGTTTCACCCTGATTAACCGAAATGGGTGCCCATTTAACGTTGGGCAGGAAAACGTTTCGGGCTTGGAAGGCCTTCCTGTCATCTTTACGCCTTTCCTCGAGGGAGAGACGGTGATTAGGGAGGACAGGGACTTCAAGATTGTTTTCTCGGCAGCCACAATCTGCGTGCAGTCAACGGCGTGGAAGGTGGGCGAGACAGACGCTGCGAGTGGAAGGAGATTAATTGTGACCGGACAAAGCCAAAGCGAGCTAGCCACCGACAACTACTTCCGGATAGTGAAAGCCCAAGTGGGAGACAATATCTACAACATTTCATGGTGTCCTACAGATGTTTGTCCCACTTGCAGGTTTATCTGCGGGACTGCTGGCGGTTTGGAAGAAAATGGGAAGATTTTGTTGGCCTTGGATGGGAATGTGCTTCCGGTTACGTTTGAGAGGAGGGCTTAAACTTAATTATTACCTCTCCTTAAATAAATGGTGTTAATTAGCTTCTCCATCTACTAAATAAATAAACCTCGGTGCATGTGTTTTGTAAGTCCTATGTAAAGTAATGGCTATTTTTCACGCAAAGAAATGAAAATTGTTATGTTTTAGATTTCTCTCTCTCTCTCTCACAATGTGCTTGCAATTATGATGTAGCAAAAACGAGACGTGAAAGAGAAACTGTGTTCTCAATGCACAAAATCGATGTAAAGGTTGAGAAAAGAAAACTAATTAATAATATTATTGATGGCAAAAGTTGATTATTCCAATACAATTGATCCAAATTTATAGTGAAACTCTAAAGTCACGAAAGGTAATAAAATCCTCTTCATAATGTAAATAAAATACAATAAAAATACATTAATCATGAAAATACTTGGTGCCAAAGGAAACCAAAAGATAAAAATTATTATGGAGAATTATCATAAGGGATATTCTCCTAATCGTCTTTGGTCAACTTAGGGCCTGTTTGGAATTGCGTTTGTCCTCAAAAGTGTGTTGAATACCCTAAAAACTCGTTTAAAAAAAAATTAAAAAAAAAAAGCTTAAACCATTTGGTAAAAAAAAATTCAAAGCGCTTTTGAAGGTCAAAAAGCCTAAAAATGGCCAAAACACATTTTTGACAAAAAGCTTAAAAATGAAGTTTTTGCCACCAATGTCTAGATGTTAGGCCACCCCTATACTGTCATAAACAAATTAATTTGTTTAAGAAAACCTTTAAATTACTTGAAACTAGCAAATTACTTATTGAATGCACTATTAAACAGTAACAAATAATATTCAGTTTAATATATTAAAGAACGTATACACAATATTATTAAATTTTCTAGAGAAAAAAAAAAAAGGTCATATTTTGTATTAATAATTTCTTCATCTCTTAGATAGTCATTAGAAAGTGAAAAGTAAGAGTGTTAAGATATTAACTTTACATGCTTATAAATAAATCTGGAAATTTGGAAAAAATTGTTGAAGCCAATGTTGGGAGTGTTTAATTGCAGACAGTAAATTCTAATGATAGTTAACAATAAGAGATAGATTTTGTTATTAAACGATATGGGGCTTACACAACAATAACAATTAAAAGTGTAAATGATTAGATAACATAAATGCTTTTTGCAATCCGGTGTCCATCTCACATACATCTCGGTATTAAATTTATATAAACACAAAGTTTTGGATTTTGACTCCCATAAATCAATGGGAGAAATTGTTTTCTATATATAATAAATCAATTCTAACACGTTACAAGTGCACTTAATAAGACTCTAAACCTTCACAATTCTCTATCACATGTTACAAACTCTTTCACTTCAAGTGATTTATATTTCATGTAACTCCTCATTATATATTATTGTAACTCCTATAACTTTGTGTACCCTTCTGACTCTTCTTATCTTCCAAGGATTATTGTAACTCCTCATTATATATTATTGTAACTCTTCTAACTTTCTGTACCCTTCTGACACTTCTTATCTTCCAAGGATTATTGTAACTCCTCATTATATATTATTGTAACTCCTATAACTTTTTGTACCCTTCTGACTCTTCTTATCTTCCAAGAATTATGTTCTAATACTCTGTTGAGTTGGCAGACTCCATCTACTACTGATGTTTTTTCCTTTTTAATTAAGGGTAGATGGAGCATGCTAACTCAGCAAAGATGTATGCGTGATAGATGATATAATGCAAATTAAAGAAGCATTTCTCTATAAAAAATTTCATTGTGGACATAAGTGCATGCACATTATGTTAGAGAGAGAGAGATAAAAACAAAATAATTTCTTTTATTTCCGTAAAATACAGTCACAATTTTTCAAATTAGGACTTACTAAACACAAGCATGTACTGAGGTTTATTGAATTAGTATAGGAGCTAATTAATTTACTCCATTTATTTATTTAATTACTAGCTTGTACTGTTAGCTAGAGACCAAATTAGAAATATATAAGAGTTTAAGCCCTCCTCTCAAACATAACCGGAAGCACACTCCCATCCAAGGCCAACAACCTCTTCCCATTTTCAACCAAAGCGCCAGCAGTCCCGCAGTCAAACCTACAAATGGGACACACTTCCGTAGGACACCATTCAATGTTGTATATATTCTCTCCCACTTGGGCTTTTACTATCTTGAAGTAGTTGCTGGTGGGACGCTGCTGGCTTTGGCTTTCTCCGGTCACAATCAATCTCCTTCCACTCTCAGCGTCTCTCTCCCCCAACTTCCATGCCGTTGACTGCACGCAGGTGGTGCTTGCAGAGAAAACAACCTTCAAGTCCCTACTCTCCCTAATCACCGTCTCTCCCTCCACGAAAGGCGTGAAGATGACAGGAAACCCTTCTAAGCCCGAAACGTTTTCCTGCCCGACGTACAACGGGCACGACCCATTTCGGTTAATCAGGGTGAAACGACCGCCGTTGTCAGTAATAGCAGGATTGATGTAGTATTCTACACCAGCTTCAAGAGGACTTCCGGCACTGTCGAGCACCGGAGCAGGGGAGGACGATGGTTGGGCTGCTGCTGTTATGGCCAGGACTAACCATATGAAGCTAAGGCTTCCGATCAATCTCATGAAGCCGGAGGAATTCATATCTAATTAATGGATGGATTGTCGCAAAACAAATAAGGATGTCTGAGCTGATTATAAGTTGGTGTAAATAGTTGTTGTATTTGTATTTGATGTTTGGGGTGGTATTTATAGGATGTGGTGCGGGCATGTTAGCCGTCCACATGGTAGCCATGGGTGAATAAAAGTCCATGCATCTTATCTTATCACTAATTATTAGCCATGGGTGAATAAAAGTCCATGCATCTTATCTTATTACTAATTACGTGTGTCTCTGTATATCTATCATTCTAACTTTAGAAACGGGTGAAAAGGACCGGGTGCAAGAGTTAAACAAGAAGCCAATAAAAAAAAAAAATGGTGAAATAGTATGGTCGCAGCATGCATATATATATATATATATATATATATATGACAAAGTATATATTTGATTTTAAGATTTAGAAACGAGTAATATACTAGAAGTCACTCTTATGTCACTCAAAAAATGAAGTGATTTTTAAAATTATCATTTAATCGAAATTCAATAGTGATCAATCACAAACTCAATTGTGATTTTAAATGCAACATAAGTTTTAGAGTGACACAAGAAGGATATAAGAATCACTTATAGTATTACCAAAGTACACGAGCACTCGCTCCTTTTCAGGATTTTTCTTGAAACACCTTCAACCTTTTTCCCCAATAAATACACCACCCCATGCGACTCACAACCCCCATTCCAGCCCTGTTGCCTGAAAGATACCTTGCTGGGTTGATTCTTGGGAGTTTGTGAGCCTTGAGTGTCCCTTGGTGTTTTCTAGATGGAAGGGAGGAGTTCTAACCATCTTCCAAGGTAATTCCTTAATCCTTCCTGTGTACTTTTCTAGTGCTATTATTCTTAATATTACAAGTTTTAAAGGGGCTATGATACTTATTCTCATAGAATGTTTTCAAAAGCTTTCAACCCCTTTGTCATCTTTATACTTGAATGTGCCTATTTCCTAAAAAGCAAGAGGAGCAATTTTCAAAGGTTTTTAAACACTTTTCCATGATTCTTTTAGTGGTATCATCTAGTGTCATAGGTGTTTATTTTAAGCTTAAAGGAGGAGAAGACACCAACACACAGCCATAGATAGAAACTTAGGATCATTTTTCAGGCATTTTTGGCCAAACCCTACCCTCTGGCCAAACGCTCGCCTCTAGGAACGAGCGCTCGACCAGAGAGCAAGTCACACGCCCCTTAACCCATAAATGTGTATGAGGGTTTTGACGGTTTCCTTTGTTGGATAAAGCCTCGTAAAATTATCTAGTATTGCTTATGACGATAAGTCATGTTTCGTATAGCAGGAATTCATGATGTTGGAAGGCTTAAGTGAGCATACGAGGTCAGTAAACACTCACGAACACTTTTCTTAAAATTGTGGGATATGTTAGCTGACTGACCACACGTATGATATGAGCATGTTAACATTTTTGTAATAACTTGATAACTGTTTTAATAATTAGTTGATAAGATGCATCATATGACATAGTATACCGGTATGTGCAATATAATGGCCATGAGCTTACTATATAGACTTGATTTTATGGTCAAATGGGTGTGTATTATATGGGCCTTGGATCCAATGGTTGTTTCATGACCAGCGCAGCCTTAATGAGCGGTCACTTCAGGATGTACATTATTAGTAGTGTAGGCCACCCGAGGTCGGACTTAGTTAGGCTGCTAGTATTATGGATGGTAGCCTACAATGGTCGGGTGATATAGACCGGAAAACTAAGTATTCCTGATGATCTAGGAAAAATTCGCATCTGATGAATTTTACTAAAAAAGTCATATCTAGAATTTCAGACCTAGGATTGGAACAAGGCTTCCGGTGTTGGAAAGCTAACTCCTCCAAGAATGATGTGGCTATTAGAATCGCCATTGGGCTTGTGATTGATCATTATTAGATTTTGATCAAATGATAATTTTACTGGTCACATCATTCTTGAAGGGACTTAAATGGGACACAAAAGGAACTTCTAGAATTACTCGCTGCGACCACCCTCTAAGCCCTCAAGGGTGGCCGCGACCACCCCACAAGAGCTCCGTGGTGGCCGCGGCCACCCTTGAGGCAAATTTGGGGTGGCCGTGAGTTAAATCTAGTTTTTTTTTTTTTTTTTTTTTTTTTTTTTTTTTTAAGTTTAAAATAATATATTTTTTTGGAAAGCCTTGAAGCAAATTTGGGGTGGCCACCCCCAGTGTTCATCGGGGGTGGCTTTAGCCACCCTGAAATTCCACGATGGTGGTACGACCACCTCCGGCCTTTTGGGTGGTTGGCCACCCACTTTATTTATTTTTTTATTTATTTTGAAAAAATGTAGTATATTCCTTAAGGAATATCTATTTCTCTTTTTTTTTTTTTTTTTAGAGGAATAGCTATTCATCTTCGTAAGGGAATTGTTATTCTCATAGGAATAACCATTCCTATGAATAACCATTCCATTCCAAGGGTCTATTCCGTAAATCAAACAAGGCGTAGTTGCTTGCTTTGGGGGTTTGAACTCGATCCAGTCTTATAACAGTATGCATGTCATTGATTACAAAGTAAGAAGCAATGAGTTTAAAATAACAATTATTGGCCTTGTTACAAGGAGTGCGGTGGCTTGATGGTAAATGCATGTCTTTTCACCTTGGGACACAGGTTTGAATTTGAAAAACTACATAAATGCAGTTAACTTTGCACATATAGCAGATGGTTCCAATGTGTATGATGTTGAGTATTTGGTGAGAGCATAATGCTCGAAGTTTTGATGACTGTGAGATAGGATTGATTGATTTGAAGAAGTTGGTGATGTAAACGTTGTTTTCATGGAGAGTGGCATGGCATACCATGAATGTGTCTAATTTTTCTGAATTTTTTGATTTATGTTCTTTTTTCTTTGGATTAGGAGTCTCTTATATGTCATGTGTACATGGGTTGCGCATCTCTGGGCATTGTTTGAATATATAATATTTATATATATAAAAAGGGTTAAATATTAAAAACTCTCATAGGGTTTGAACTCTTTATTTTTGGTCCCTTAGGTTTTCATTTTTATCACATGAGGTACCTATGGTTTTCATAAAGAAGAAAATTGTACCTCTGTTAAAATTCCATCCAAAACTTAACAGAACGCCACAGCAACACCAATCAAATTGTGCCACGTGTCCTATAATTAATTTTTTGATATTTTTTTTTAAAAAAATTAAAAATATTTTGTTTAAAAAAATTAAGAAAAAAAATTAAAAATTTTGGGGCCACCCCCATCTGGAAAGGACGGTTTGTTTGGCATTTTGGATGGCGAGGTCGAGAAGATCAGAGTTGATGGAGGCCAATCCAGTGGGCTCCTTTAGCTTTCTTTCTAGAAATTTTGCCAGTGCCGCCGCCTTGTTCGTCCTTAATGGTCCTCCTGGGTGTGCCAATCTACAGGGCCGGCTCAGGCCCTAGGCGAGTTAGGCCCTCGCCTAGGGCCCCCAATTAAATAAGGCCCAAAATAAATTTTTTTGAGTTAAAATTTTTTTTTTTTTTTTATAAAAAAAAAAATTATTTTTGACAAAAAAAAATTAAAGGCCCAAAAATTTTTTTTAATAGGGCCCAAAAAAAATTTGCATCAAAATTTAAGGTCTCAATTTAATAAAACCCCAATTAATAAACCCATTATAAATTCTAAAAATAATTTAAAAAATAAAATAAAAGAAGAGACGAAGCATTAAAGGCCTTCATCATTATATGCCAATTCCCCAATTCCCTAGAGCTCTACAGCCTCTGCACGCATACAGTTCACACCTACAATTTTTTTTTTTTTTTTTTTTTTTTTTTGGGATTTGATTCACACCTACAATTGCAGTCATGCTCTTAGCCACTTTTTTGTTTTACGTGAGAAAATATATACGTTAGAATAAAATATTGTCATTTATTTCCTAATTATTTTTTAGCCATCTAGGGAAAGCCAACAGCCAAAAATATAAACTGTTGTCAGCCTAGTAAATCTACTATGGGCATTTTAAATATCAGAATCTCTCTATTTGCCATTTTACCTCTCCTCTTTGCTTGCTCTTTTCTGAGTTTTTCTTCTTTGCCTATGTCATTTTCTCTTCCTCTCCGACTCCGAGTGACCAAGTCTCATGTCCTATCTCCAAGAATTGCTTCATAATTCCTTTGCCAAATCAGGTTTTATTGTTCTATTTTTGTCATTTATTTTATTCTAGTCATAATTTTTTTTTGATAAATCGTGTTTGTTTAATTTGTTAGTATTTTTAATTAAACATGTCTACTAGAAAATATGCATTTGGATATGAAAAAAAAAAAAAAAAAAAAAGAAAAGAGAAAAGTAGACAAATTGATTGAATCTCAAAGAGGAGCTCTAAATAAATTTGTTATTAGCAATAAACAAAATATTGAGGATAATTTAGGTGAAAAACTCATAAATGAACAAGAAACTCATCAAAAATAATTAGCAGATAATGAAAATGTTATTGATGTATCTAATTCTATTGCTACAAATATTTATGACCTTGGCCAATGGAAAAATATTGATGCAAAATTAAGGGATTTGTTAGTAGAAAATGGTCCAATATGATACAATACTATAGATTTTCCTAAAGATGAGAACTCTAGGCATTTTTCTAATACATATTATATACGAAAATTATCAAATAGGGAGCAACATAATAGAAAATGGCTATTCTATTCAAAAGATGTAGATAGAGTATTTTGTTTTTGTTGCAAGTTGTTTAATTCAAAACCTAATAGAATGCAACTAGCTAATGAAAGAACTAATGACTGGAAAAATCTTAGTGCTAAATAAATGTCTTAATCTAGAATGTTTCCTAAAACATGATCTTGATGGTTTAGATTTATTTTCAGAACTAAAAGTTTTAAAAGAAATTTTACAAATAGAAGAAAGTGCTCCAATTGATATATTAAATTATATAAAAAGACTTGATTCTTTTCCAAATGCATGTATCGCTTATAGAATTTTATTGACAAAACCTATTACAGTTGCTTCTGCAGAAAGAAGTTTTTCAAAATTAAAATTGATAAAATCCAACCTAAGATCAACAATGTCACAAGAGAGATTAAATGGATTAGCCATATTATCAATTGAAAAAAAGATATTAGAAAATCTTGAATATAAAAACTTAATAACAAATTTTGCATCTCAAAAAGCGAGAAGAGGAATATATATATATATATATATATATATATATATATATATATATATATTACATAAAAAAAATAATAAATAAAAAAATTTAGGCCCAATTTCACAAAAAAAAAATTGTTACTTAAAAAAAAAATTTTTTTAGGCCTAATTTCAAAGTTTTGCCTAAGGCCCCAAAATACATTGAGCCGGCCCTGGCAATCTATAACCAAAAATACAATCAACGCATAAAATTTGAAACCCTAAAAGAAGAGGAAGAGAAAGAGGGGTGAAAGGGTAATTTCGAAGAGTAAACTTGCCTAGGTTGGGAACGAGGAGGTAGGGGTGGCAGGGAAGGGAGGGGGTGGTTTTGACCACCCCCTGGGCTCCTTGGGGGTGACTCGCCACCCCCAAACCGACCAGATGGGGGTGGCCCGGCCACCCCCATGGCCAAAGGGGGTGGCCACCCAAAATTTTTAATTTTTAATTTTTTTTAAAATAAAATAATTTTTTTAATTCTTTAAAAAAAAAAAATTAATTAATTATAGGACACGTGGCGCAATTTGATTGGTGCTGATGTGTCATTCTGTTAAGTTTTGAACGAAATTTTAACAGATGTACCATTTTGTCTTTATAAAAACTACAAGTACCTCATGTTATAAAAATAAAAGCCTAGGGGGCAAAAAATAAAGAGTTCAAACCCTTGGAAGGTTTTTAGTATTTAACCCTAAGAAAAATTACTGCCCTTGTTTGTCAACCCTTTCATCCATTTGTTACTGTTCATGCATCATTTTCCAAAAAAAAAAAAAAAAATCAACAACAAAATATTTTAACTTTTTATATTAAATCATTCACTTTTTATTATTATTTTAATAAAAAATACACTATAAAATAAAAATTTTTCACTTTTCTAGACAAAAAATTCAAAAGTTTTATATGGTAACAAAGGCTAATAATACGAAGGCCAAATTATTAGCCAAACATTGGAGCAAACATCATGACAATGAAGGATATCTTCCATAATAAGGCGATCAACTTTTAAAGTGAGAACAAAGGAAGAACAAATATTGGCGATTTGTAAGTCACCTCCACCTACCAAACAAAACGTACGGTCCAAATGAACTGATCTTTCTTTTGCCAGATTATATAATTTGAATTAAGAACAGATGTAGGCGTGGCTTCCGTATCAACAACAAACGGAGAAAAACAAATTTCTGAGCCATCAACGATGCTTAGAAGATCATGGCTCTAATAACAAGTTAAAGTTGTGATTTGTTATAAACTTAAAACAAATATTTGAATACACGTTTTCTCACTTATCTACATTACTTGTTCTTCTATATATATATATCCTCATTGGCTCATTTTAACGTTTTAATTCAAAAAGTCTCCCTCCTGCTGCTTATATAATATATATCTAACGTTAATTCTGCTGCATTATCTGCAGCATTATCTGATGTATTAAATCGCTATCATTTTTAGGTGTCGAACATGTGGATTTAATTTGTTGTGGCTTCCACGGAGATTATATATATATATGTGTTTGTGTGAATGGATAGACTGGGACGGCAATCCAAAACTTCAAAACAAGTGGTCTAGCTCTACTTTTTGTACAAACTTTGACATTTTCTGTTCTTCTTCCAATTTTGCTACCAATTAAGAACAATCAGTGCAGGTTGGAGACGTCTTAATGTAATTAAATTCCTCCCCAAGATACACGTACGTAATTGGTAATAAGATAAGATGTATGGACTTTTATTCACCTACTCCTCCTTACGTGTCATCTCAATGAATTGACACCTAATTAACCACATCCTATAAATACCACCCCAACCCAAACATCAAACACAAATACAACAACTTATAATCAGCTATTTGTTCTACGAGACTACGAGAATCCATTAATTAGATATGAATTCCTTCATGAGATTGATCGGAAGCCTTAGCTTCATGATATGGCTAATCCTGGCCATATCAGCAGCAGCCCAACCATCGTCCTCTCCCGCTCCGGTGCTCGACAGTGCCGGAAGTCCTCTCGAAGCCGGCGTAGAATACTACATCAATCCTGCTATTACTGACAACGGCGGTCGTTTCACCCTGATTAACCGAAATGGGTGCCCATTTAACGTTGGGCAGGAAAACGTTTCGGGCTTGGAAGGCCTTCCTGTCATCTTTACGCCTTTCCTCGAGGGAGAGACGGTGATTAGGGAGGACAGGGACTTCAAGATTGTTTTCTCGGCAGCCACAATCTGCGTGCAGTCAACGGCGTGGAAGGTGGGCGAGACAGACGCTGCGAGTGGAAGGAGATTAATTGTGACCGGAGAAAGCCAAAGCAAGCTAGCCACTGACAACTACTTCCGGATAGTGAAAGCCCAAGTGGGAGACAATATCTACAACATTTCATGGTGTCCTACAGATGTTTGTCCCACTTGCAAGTTTAACTGCGGGACTGCTGGCGGTTTGGATGAAAATGGGAAGATTTTGTTGGCCTTGGATGGGAATGTGCTTCCGGTTACGTTTGAGAGGAGGGCTTAAACTTAATTATCACCTCTCCTTAAATAAATGTTGTTAATTAGCTTCTCCATCTACTAAATAAATAAACCTCGGTGCATGTACGTCCTTTGTAAAGTAATGGCTATTTTTCACGCAAAGAAATGAAAATTGTTATGTTTTAGATTTCTCTCTCTCTCTCTCTCTCTCTCTCTCTCTCACAATGTGCTTGCACTTATGATGTAGCAAAAACGAGACGTGAAAGAGAAACTGTGCTCTCAATACACAAAATCGATGTAAAGGTTGAGAAAAGAAAACTAATTAACAATATTATTGATGGCAAAAGTTGATTATTCCAATACAATTGATCCAAATTTATAATGAAACACTGAAGTCACGAAAGGTAATAAAATCCTCTTCTAACATGAAGAATTATCATGAGGGATATTCTCCTAATTGCCTTTGGTCAACTAAGCCTTCACTTTCTCTCTTGGCCGAGATCCTCGAGTTTCGACTCGATCTAGTAATGGCTTCTCCGTCAGCCTCTCGGGATGGGTTCAGATTTAAAAAGAGAGGAGGCCATGGCCCCTTCCGGCCCTCTCTTGGTTTGTTTCTGGTCCTAATTGCAACAGTTATGCGCAAATTTGTCACTAGTTGCTTTCCATACAAATCCTTCAAATTTTCATATTTGACTTTCGAATAAATTGTAAGTCGCAAAAGTCAAAAGTTTTTTTTTTATTTTTTATTTTTCCCACAGTTTTTCAGCAACCAAACAAACTTTTATCTTCTTTGACCATCCAAACAAAACTCTTCACCCAATGGCGGAGTCAGGATTTTGATTCAAATGGATAAATATTAAAAAATAAAATTGAACAAAATTAAAAATATTAAAAAATATAGTTAACAAAATTAATTGATTAAATATTGTTTAAAATATAATTTATGTTTGCTTTTTATATTCATAAACAATTAATCTTTATTGACCAATCTAAATATAAAATTGTACACAAACATTTTTTTATTTAATAATAAATTAGTGTAAAAATTTGATAACATACCTCTGAGAAAAAATAATTAAACACTTTATTTGAATTGTTTAATGCATTGAAGAAGAGAAATTTGGCTGATTAAATTTGCAAATCACAAATTTAAAATCGCCAAATTGCAACACAGTTTATGAGTTTAGGTTTTACTTTATATATATATATATATATGTAATATGTCAGTCAATTGTTAACATGCTATACTTAACTTAAGTCTCAAGGTATAATTTCCTTTTCCCCTTTCGCATATGAAAAAAAAAAAAAAAAAAAAAAGGGGTTGAGAGGCCCCCGGCCTCTCAAAGCCCCTGGCTTTGCCCCTGTCTTCCCCCGAACACCCACCATAAAATTTTAGACACCACAATCCATTTAAACTAGGAGTGCAAAGGCGGGCGGTTAAAAACCGCCCGCTAACCGCTAACCGCTATAACCGCCAACCGCCTAACCGCCTAACCGTCTAACTGCATTAACCGCTAACCGCCTAACCGCCATAACCGCCTAGTGGTTAGCGGTTAGCGGTTATTGGGTCTACTAACCGTAACCGCTAACCGCTAACCGCCTTTTTATATAATATATTTTTATAATTATAATTATAAAAATATTTATACATATAACATAATCACTTGATCATTAAATTACAATTTAAGTATTAATATATTATCACTATAATTTATATGATTATATCACATGAGATTGATTATATAATAACAAATTATACATATATAATATGACATAACTCATAAGTATACCAATTCATACTAAGACAACAATTAAATATCTAGAGACTTATTTTCAATGTATGTTATAAACTTATAAGTCTATATAAGTCTACATATGTATATGAATAATATAAATGTATAATATCAATACTTAATCATATGATTTAATGATAATTCAAATACTTTATTCAAGACTTCAAGTGAATCATATTATTAATGTACAATGATAATATGATTCGTATAATATTAAATTAAGTAATTGACATTAGATTAAACAATGACCAATGTGTTACTTATAAACACAATTTAAGTATTAATATATTATCATTATAATTTCAGTAATTTATATATTATCACTAGAATTGATATGATTATATCACATGATGACTTGATCATTAAATCATATGATTATATAATAATAAATAATACATATATAATATGACATAACTCATAAGTCATAAGTCTACAAGTTAATCATATGATTCATGTACAATGATAATCACAATTGATTCAATTGAATTAAACAATATATTACTTATAACTACAAGTTTACAATTTAATTAAAGCATTATTAGATACTTTAGGAATTTAAGATTTAGGAGTTTGAACATTACCATTTACCATTAGATATTAAGTTCAATTCAAAGAAAAAAGATTATAAGTAAATATGATAAGAATTTAAATAATTAATCATATGAATCATATGATATAATTTAATGAGACTATATAATTATATAATATCAAATTAAGTAATTGACATTAGATTCAACAATGTGTTATTTATAATCACAATTGAAGTATTAATGTATTAATGTATTTTGTGCCTTAATATTATTATGTTTAATATTATAACTTTCATTCTTTTAATGTCCACAGGATTTGCTAGAGGACCAAATGAGAGGATTGATGAAGTTTTAATGTTTTATTTGAACTTATTTTATATGCATGCTTTGTGTTGAGCTTTTTTTATATTTTTTTTTATATGTTGTGACAGTTGTCTGAATTCTAAACTTTTTTTTGTATGTTGTGTTGATTTTTTTTTTTTTTTTTTTTTTTTAAAAAAAAGTTAACCGGTTATGATTTAATATTTAAGGAAATTTTTTTAAAGTATAAGTAAATGTAAATTTTGGGTCAAATATTTTTGATTTTTTAATATGGGCACTTTTTATAGCAATTGGGCCTAAGAAGATATTAAAAATACAAAAAAAAAAAAAAAAAAAAAAAAAAAAAACAAGGGTTAAAAAAAGCCCAAAAAGCCCTAAAGAACGCCCAATTTAAAAAAAGCGGTTAGCTGGCGGTTATCTATTTCACTAACAGCTAACCGGCGGTTAACCGCTAACCGCTAACCGTTAGGCGGTTAGCGGTTGCGATTAGTGAAATCTACTAACCGCTAAGGCGGTTACGGTTAGCGGTTATTGCCACTAACCGCTAACCGTAACCGCTTTTGCACCCCTAATTTAAATCTAAGGTTAATTCCTCAAACCTTGCACAAATCATGATTGGGTTGAGTGAGGATCCAAGAATCGAAAGCATGTTAAGAAACATTCAACCTCCCAAACAAATGTCACCACTCAACACTTTGCCCCATGAAAAATTCAAACCCAAAAGCCCATTCGAAGATGTTTGGGTGGCCTTAACCTTAGAGCACTAGCAACAAATACCTTATAACTCATTCTCTTTCCTATGTTTAGGAAAAATTAAAAAAAAAAAAAAAAAAAATCACAAAAACTCACCCACATAAGTTGTCCTAAATTTATCCAACACTCTTGTGTAACTACAGTATTTCCCAATATGTAAAGAACCAAAAATAGTACCTTATACATTATTTTAATATAAACATTTCACTTTCCTTTCTTCTCTTTCATCTTTTTGTCTTTAATTGGGGATTGTGTTGGGATTTTATGAAAAAAGTGAGGGTAGGAAGGGAACTTGTATTTTGTAAAGAAATAATATGTTAATGGTATAGAGAAAGGTAAGGGAAGCTATTATGAAATATATTTTCATAGGGAAGGCAAAAGTAGTTTTATGTCCTAAACTTAGAGAAAATCAAAGGGAAGTGGCTGCTAGTCCTCTTAGGGTTTCTTTTTATTTTTAAACGTAGTTTAGGCATCATAAAGATTGATGACCACAAATGATTGTTGCTCAATGAACAATCATGATTTTAAGAATTGTAGGCTCTACAATATTTTAGGTATTATAAGGAATCTTGATCTTAACAACCCTAAGTCCCAAACCAAGATCTTATTGATGTATTGGAAAATGTGTTAAAAATCTATTGATCTTTTTGGAATCAAGTATATCTTCAATTCATTCTTGGTTATTTTTGGGAATAAAATTGCACTACAAGCCCATCAAATTTTAGGCCTTAGGGCCAATGATAGGCCCACAGAGCTATTAATTAAATAGCAGGAGATACAATCCAAGTGGGGCTCTATTGAAATAATCTGGGTCAAGATAAAGTCTGAATTTGAGTAGGAGCCCCAGTCCAACTCCAGCTCCCATGACTCCCAAATCAACTCAAATAAGGAGAACTAGTTCAAATTTTCCTCAGCTATTCAGCCTATAAATAGGCTCCTACACAAGGTACAAAGACATCTTGAAATATCTTATAATCTCTCACCCTCAAGCGTACTTTTTTTTAAAGCTTTTTATAATCAAATAGGAAAAGGGTCACAAGTGATCAAAATACCGAAAAGGGGTAGGCTTCCCTACAACAGACTCAAACACAGAAATTAACATTGCATGTATTAGAAACAAAGTAGGAAATGGGCAAAATAATTAGCCCGGTCCTCTCAAAGGGACCACATAAAGCGGTTTTAAAGGCAAAATGAGTACATGAAGAGTCATAAACCTCATGAGGTTTACAAACCCTAATTACAGGTGTAAGAACCCCATGAGATCCAAACCCATCTACACTCTCAGCAAAGAACATCGACCACCCGAGGGAAGTCAATATAGGAAAGGCACTGGTAAGATCCACATCTGGAATCGATGGAAAGGGAGTACTGTCTCCCGAAGCAGTAGTCTCCACTACAAAAAATAAACAATAAAAACAGATGGAGACTAAAACCCACAAAACCCAAACAAAACAATAGGAAATACATGGAAACAAAGGAAAAGACAGAAAAATAAAAACAAGCGGAAATCCAACACAAAACCCCACAACCAACGGTGGCGGCGGCGTGTAAGTTCCACGCTCAAGCATATGGAGCTCACACTCTTGCAAGTGCAATGCAAAAAGAGGAGTGCATGGAGGCGAAGGAGAGTTGGGAGGCCGGTGGTGACGGTGGAAGCCTTTACTGCTTGGGGTGTGGGGAACACGTGCCGGCGCGTGAGATCCACACTCAGGCTCGTGGAGATCATGCTCCGGTGCGTGCCGTGCTGGTGGTGGATCGAGCGGTGGCACTGGAAGGCTGGGAGGCTGATGGTGATGATGGAGTGGCGCGTGTAGGCCCGGGTCAACCTGAGGAGCGTAGATCGGGTTCTTAAAAAAAACTCATCTATGAACCAAGGAAGATCTGGGCTACAACATGGAGGACGGTGAGCGGCGAACGGCCAAACGGGGAAGGAGGCAAGCAACCTAGGGCAGCAGAAAGGTGGATGACGGAAAAATGAGCAAAAACGTTGTGTATTTGGGTGACAAAAAAATGAGAGAATTGAGCAAAAACAATACTATGTAGTTGGAGAAGAAGAAAAGGGAGAGGGGAGGAGGGAAGGTTTCCCTCCTCCCCAACAAGCCACACAAACGGTGGTGGAAAACCTCACGAGGTAGTGTATTTTCTACCTAGAGAGAAGGAGGAACTTCTCTCACTAAAATTAGAGAAGCAATTTAATTTGATTCTTAATTCACCCTCAAGAGATTCAAGTAGATTGAATTGTTAAGTTTGTGCATAGTATTGCTCTTCTCCAAGAAATTGACTTAAGCATCGGAGTGTCTCGGCATAGTGGCCGGCGGATCTTTTGATGCCCTTATTTCTTTTGTAGCAATTTTGGAGTGCACAACGATTTATTGCAGACCAGAAGGTCCCGAAGAACGCGCAGTCCACACCATGCCGAAAACTGTTCTAACAGTTATCATTGCAAATGAGTTCAAAAGTTTATAATTTATTTCGATCTATGCAAATTTAAAAAATAAGTTATAAGCTTTTATTAATTTTCAAGTATATTTTCCTTGAGGAGTCTGATATAGGGAAGAACATTGGGGTAAAATTTATCATTTTTTTTTTTTTGAAAAATATAGAACTTTCATTAATGAAATTTCATGAGCATAAAGCTCTTACATCACTGAGCATACAACTCTGAAAAATCATAGCCAAAAGCTATGAAGGTTACAAAGTCATAAAAATGACTTCAAGCTTTCGCTAACCATGTATAATTACATTTAAGGAACATATTTGCTTCGTGCAGACTAGATCTAGGACATGGGTAGCCCAAATATAAAAAATAAAAAACAACTAGAAACTAAAAATCTAGCCGTGAGAGTTAAGCCCCCACACCGATCTACTCCATCCTCAATCCGAAGGTCAAGACAACAAATCCGTCATCAACCCGAAGGCCAGGACAAACAAAAACAAAAAAAAAACCTACAAGCAGCAGCGGAGGAGCATGGCATCGTAGACATCCCTTCAGAAGACACAACTTGGCCGAAGAAGACAATCAGATCTATGGTTGAAGAGACTAGATCTGGATCTACATCTAGATCTAAAGTAACCTACCAGAAACGGAGACCGGAGGACCCTACAAAGAAAACACCGAGCACTACTACTGTGAAATGGGAGGAGGGAAGATCTAGATCTATATCTTCCCTTCTCTTGAAATTCTTCTTGGTGTTGTTTAGAAAAAAGAAAGAAAAAAAAAAAAGAGAAGAATTCTAGAGATAGGGTAGAGCCTCGAGATTGTTTTGTTAGTATTATCCAAATTTATCATATGTTAATCTTTTTACGTTTACATAAAATAAAAACGGACGTCTCATATTAGGAGGGCTTGAGAATTCCAAATCCATTATTACCAAAAGATAGGCAACAATGTCCTATAATCTTGGGATCCAACACCAAGTTCAACCACGATCGAGACACGATCATGAGTGATCATTAGTCTCGAAACTGGCCCCACTATGAAGGTTAGCCACAATAATCCCACAACTTGGGTAATGCGAAGACGTGAGAATTATGGGATAACAACTGGTGCCAACTAACACATCCTTCTTATAAGAATGATCAACTCTTATTACATTGAGTTATTGTTCTTTAGAAAATCTACCAACTTAGGCATCAAAGCTATTCCCCGCCGACACATCCGACAAGCTCTTTTGCCAAATCCCTTATTGGTTTTGCAGATTATCATTTCTCATGTTCATGTGATTCACTCATTTGAAAACTGTGTACAATGTCATCTCACAACAAAGTTGGTGAAGGATTCAAATTTTTAGTAATTTATTGTCTGATTTGTTAGCAATTCAGACAACAAATATAAGATAACCGTTATAGAGTCGACCTATTTGAGCAAGTGGAAAGACTATCCAAGATCGGCAAGTAATTAAGCCCCATAGACAGCAAAATATGAACATTATTTGAAGGGGGTCCGGCTTACATGTTGTTATTAAAATAACATGTATATTGTAGTGTAAGCAACAGTCAAGATTGAATCTCTCAAAATCTTTCTTTATTTTCTCTCTCCTATTAAAAACTTTTCAAAGTAAGTCAACTTTGAGATCCAATCTTGACCGTTACTTACACTACAGCACACATGCTATTATTTTAATAACAGCATGTAAGCTAGATCCATTTGACGATAGATAGTATTGTTAACTTAAACATTGGAATACACATTTTCTCATTTATCTATATTAATTAGTTGTTGTTTTAATTCAAAGTCTCCCCCCTGCATTATTTGATGGTAGATAATTTATCTACGTTAGTTGTTGTTAACACGGACCGTCGATCAACTTGCAAATTTTTTCCAACTTTGAGATGTAACGTTTTTTCTCTTTCTTTTATGTTTTTTCAGCTTTCAGATAATATCTTCAAACTAGCTAGTTTGAACCCGGTGTAGATTTCTTTTATTACTTTTATTAAACCCAGGACTTGGTCATCCAAATTTATTTAATTAACTAATCCATACCACATGCATATGTTAATCAAACAAATACGTATGAGGAATTCAAGAACAACATGATCATCACAAAGGCGCCAATATTGAAATATTAAATAAACATAATTAGGGCTTCAGTCTAGCCCTACTAAGTAATTTAGTTACACATGAGTCTGATGTTAAACATCTTCATAAAATAAAATAGAAAGGAAAATAATAAACCCGGAACTTGAACTTGAAGAACTCCAATTCTTCTCCTTGGAAATTGTATGTTTATTCTAAAGGTTTAAGGGTCTATTTATAGGCCTTAGGAACACTTTAGAAACAATAAAAATCATAGGGTTTGAGCCATAGTTCGCACAAGGCTTCAAAACCCTAAAAGAAAACACTTTCCAAAATAGGGTTGCAGCTGACTTGCTCCTCACGCACGGGTGCGCTCGATCGCATCCCATGTGCGATCAATCGCAGGACAGCAATCGATCTCCTGTGTTGGGCGCTCCATTAAATACGATCGAGGCTATTTCTTGTGCGCACGCCTTGCGCTCGTCTGGTCCTCTTGCTTGTAGTGCGCTCGATCACAGGTCTTCTACGATCAATCGCACTACTAGAGCCTTCTACTTTTCTCAAATTTGCTCTTGAAGCCAATACTTCCAGGTTTGCTTCCTTTTCTTCTAAAGGCCTACAAAAAACACAAAAAAAGGAAATAAAATGGCATAAACTAACAACACTAAGGAATTAACACATATAAGTTTAAAGGCTAAAATATGAATATTTTGGCGCTTAACACACCCCCAAACTTACATATTGCTAGTCCGTTAGCAATACGATACTAAAAACTAAATGGAAAAACATAAAACAAAAAGATAAATTCATCTTTCGTGGGATGTACGATTGCATTTAACATATGCAACAAGCCTTTTAAACCCTTAGGAATTCCCTAAAGGATGAGTGAAGTCTCGTGAGGGTTTTTCAAGAATGTTACCCACAAACATCATGCAAGAGTTCATGTTATTCAAAAATTAAGGTATCACTTAAAACCATGATCTTCATTCATTAGCAAGCTTAAAAAGATAAACTCCATCTTCACAATGAATTGGAATTTTAAAGTCTAATCACTTACAAAAGACAGGCTAAGGCATCACAAGTTCGAAATAATATAAAGTGAACTAGCACATAAATATGAAGCTTCCAATTATATCCAATGTGCAATGTCTCAACATCTCAATGTTCACTGAAATTCCCATCAGAATGAACAATAATGGCGCACACACACACACACACACACACACACACACATATATATATATATATATATATATATATATATATTCTCTTTTTCTTCTTGGTCAGGTTATGCAATGTTTGGTTTCTTTAAACTTTCTAATTGACCTATGTAACGAGTGTTAAGTCAATGACTCCCAAACCAGGTGGTTTTAGGGCATTAAGTGTAAAGACACCCCTAGGACTTACTAACTCGAGTCAAAAGGGCTACGAAACCAACTAACAATTACTTTAACCAAATCAAAATTCTTCACCTTTTGATGTGAATACTCAATGCTTTGAGGCAAGAGGTCCAGTTAATTAGTGATAAGCTTATCAATGATTTTTTTTTTCTTTTATATATATATATATATATATATATATATGCTAAGTATCCATCTAATAAGTCATCCAGTTTTACCCAAGATATAGAAACACACACATTAGACTTTCATGTCATACCCCACAAATAATGTGCTAATGTGCTTGTGTAAGATCAGATCAAACATGTGAATTCTCAACTGCCAAAAGCAAGTAACCAAACTAAAAAATCCTATCATGAGATCATGTGTTTAAAATTTTAAGCTCACTAATGAGAATCAAATCACAGGTTTTAAGATCAACCAAAATTTTAAGACAACATGAACATGCATATTTTTTTTTTCTTTTTCAAAAATGGGACAAAGTGTGTGTAAAATGGCTCCCATCCCCCCAAACTGAAATTACACATTGTCCCCAATGTGTGTATAACATGGAAAGAATTTACCCGGGAGATAGACGAACTGTTTGGAATAGTATGACTCATAGCACACTCCCAAACTTGAATTGAAGCACACTTGTCCCTGTAAAACACTAAAGTAACATAGGAAAACAAAAACAAAATAAAATAAAAATAAAAATAAAACAAACCAAGAAAATAAAAAGGATAGGCTATGGGGTGCCTCCTATGAGCACTAAGTTTAATGTCTTCAGCCAAACTGTGGTTCTGTTTCAGTACTACTGGAGTGTCAAATCTTCGTCCTTTGGTAACAATTTCACTTCAAGATATGGCTTAGCGCTGTATCCATTCACCTTGAATGTTTGATTTGTTTCTGGACTATGAACCTCCAAAGCTCCATGAGGAAACACCTTGGTGACCACCCAAGGACCAAACCATCTAGACTTAAGTTTACCAGGGAAGAGTCTTAACCTTGAATTATAGATTAACACTTTTTGTCCTACATGAAACTCCTTCCTGACCAGTTGCTTATCGTGATAAACCTTGGTTCTTTCTTTGTAAAGCTTGGCGTTCTCATGTGCATCATGCCTTAATTCCTAATGTTCATTTAGTTGCATCTTTCACTTGTCACCAGCTTGTTTCTTGTCAAAGTTGAACTTCTTGATGGCCCAATATGCTCTGTGTTCCAACTCCACTGGTAGATGATAGGCTTTCCCAAAGACTAACCAATATGGGGATGGGGACATACCGATAGGCGTCTTGTATGCAGTTAGTAGGCCCATAGTGCATCATTCAAGCGTAGAGATTAATCCTTCCTGCTGGGATTCACTGTCCTTTCTAGGATGCTTTTGATCTCTCTGTTGCTTATCTCTACTTGACCACTGGTTTGAGGATGGTATGGAGTGCCAACCTTATGTGTGATCCCATATTTCTTTATCAAATAAGCAAAGGTATAATTGTTGAAGTGGCTACCTCCATTACTAATTATTGCCCTTGGCATCCCAAACCTAGCAAAGATATTTTCCTGCAAAAACTTCACAACCACTTTATGATCACTAGTCTTTGAGAGGACAACTTCGACCCATTTAAACACATAATCCACCCCCACAAGAATATATAAATAACCATATGAGTTAGGAAATGGACCCATGAAGTCAATACCCCATATATCAAAGAGCTCTACCACTTGAATATGTTGCAATGGCATCTGATTTTTGGATGAGATGTTACATGTCATTTGGCATCTATCACAAGAGCTGCAAAATAAAAAGGCATCCTTAAACACATTATGCCAATAAAAACCATATTGTAGTACCTTAAGAGCTGTTCTCTTGGATCCAAAGTGTCCTCCACAATACTGCAATATGCTCAATTGCTCCTCCTCTAAGACATGTTATGCCAAATACTACCTAAATTAATAGATAATATTTAGTATGTTTTAACTCGCAAGTGCACAAGATCAAAACAATAGTATAGTGCAACAAGTACGAGGTCGAACCCACGGAGATTGTGATTTTGTTTAGAATTAATTAAAAATATCAACTTGTCACTTAATTGATATTGTGAAAAAAAAATAAAAATAAAAATAAAAAGATAATAAAGATAAATGAAAAAGTAAAGGTAAGGCTTTGATATCCACCACTAATCATACTTAGATAATATAACAATATGCCAATGATCCAATCATATTATGAATACTTAATATTTGCCAACCTAAGAGCATGAGTGTCTACTCCTTAAGCTATTGATTTCCTTAAGCTATTGATTTTCATAAGCAACGAATTATGCATGCGTGTCTACTCTAATTATTTTCTTTCTTAAAGGATTTAGCATGGGTGTCTACTAAGTTGTTATTTAAGAAAGCATAAAACTGTGGAAATCGACAAACACATAAGGCCTAGGGCATGGGTGTCTACTCCCGATTCCCCATGTTGATTAACCTAAGAACCCGGTGTGGATTTCTTTTGTTACTCTTATTAAACCCAGGACTCGGTCATCCAAATTGGTTTAATTAACTAGTCCATACCACATGCATTCAATAAAACATGAATTAATCAAGTTAAGCAACACAATATGATTATCACAAAGGCGCCAATATTAAAATATTACATAAACATAATTAGGGCTTCAATCTAGCCCTCCTTAAGAGTTAGTTACACATAATTAAAATAAAAGAAAAGGAAAAGGTAAAGAAAGAACAGAAAACCGCTCCTATAAGTAGCCTCCAATTCCTTTTCCCAAAGTTGTCTCCTTCCAATTGTGTCTTGAATTGTGAGGCTTAGAGGTTTATTTATAGGGCTTAGGAGAGTCCTAGAAGCCCTAGTAATCCTAGAAATTTCGGAGATTGAAGTCCAAGTCCAATTAGGATAAAGAAAACCTAAATCCAAATCGGAATAGGATTCGTCCAGAATTGCAGTCCTAACTTACGGCGTGATTTTGGCATTGCGGCACTCCAAATTAGGAAAATACTATTTCACAATGATTTGTATAATTTTAAGTTTTATTTCTAATGCCGCTTGAATTACCTCAATCGGATATTTGAGCTAAAAGTTATGGTCAAAATACCGAGACGTATGCAGAATCCAATTTTGCCTCCAATCCGATTTTAACTCCAATTTGAGAAATTTCGATTTAATCCTTTCCTTTATTTGATTAAACTTAATCATGATTGGCTAAGCTTAACCATATCTTCTAGGTCTTCCCAATTTTTCCTTTAACCTTGGAACTTTTCCGGAAACGCTTTCTTTTCTTCCAAAAACCTATAAAACAAAGAAAATACGAAAATGAAGTAAAATGACATAAATTAACCAAACTAAAGGATTAACCCATGTAAGTTAAGGGCTTAAAATATGAATATTTTAGCACTTAATAAGACACTTTCTAATGATTTGATCAGGGCAGAATTTGAACAGATAGGGGTCATCCCAATGGTAATGTTTAGATATAGACATCAACCTCTTCATTTCTTGACTAGACATATCTGGAGGAAAAACCTTAGCAATTATATAGTTGACAATATCTGCATACCATGGAAGTCGGACCTTTATTGCAAACAACTGCTCATCTAGGAAATTTTTGTTCAATGGAAGTTCATCATCTTCTTCTTCATGAAGTAGTCGAGATAGGTGATCTGTCACCACATTCTCACTCCCCTTCTTGTCTCTTATCTCGAGGTCAAACTCTTGCAGTAATAGTACCTATCTGATTAATCTAGGCTTTGCATCTTTTTTAGCAAATAAATATCTCAAAGAAGCATGGTCAGTGAATACAATAACCTTAAAACCAATCAAATATGATCTAAACTTCTCCAAAGCAAAGATGACAGCTAAAAATTCTTTCTCAGTAGCAGAATAATTTAGCTGAGCATCATTCAATGTTCTAGAAGCATAATAAATAGCATGGGGTATCTTATTGATTCTTAGACCTAATATAGCTCCCAAGGCAAAGTCACTAGCATCACGCATGAGCTCAAATGGTAGATTCCAATCAGGTGCCATCATTATTCGTGCATATGTGAGCAGCTTTTTTAGTGTATTGAAGGCAATCATGCATTCTTCAGTCCATTCAAACTTGGCATCCTTGGCTAGCAGTGCACAGAGGGGTCTAGAAATCTTGGAGAAATCCTTAATGAATTTTCTGTAAAACCCGGCATGTCCAAGAAACTTCTTACACCCTTTGTTGACATAGGAGGGGGGAGTTTGGAGATGATATCGATTTTGGTCTTATCCACCTCAATGCCTTTGCTAGAAATGAAATGACCCAATACAATGCCTTGTTGAACCATGAAGTGACATTGTTTCCAATTGAGCACTAAATTGCATTCTTCACTCCTCTTGCGGAGTGATGATCAAGGCATTCATCAAAATTAGAACTAAAAAGGCTAAAATCATCCATAAATACCTCAATGAATTTCCCCACCATATCTGAGAAAATACTCATCATGCATATTTGAAAGGTGACCGGTGCATTGCATAATCCAAATGGCATCCTTCTATAGGCAAATGTGCCGAAAGGACATGTGAAGGTGGTCTTCTCTTGATCCTCTGGTGCTATTGTAATTTGGTTGTAACCATTGTACCCATCCAAAAAATAGTAGTAACGATGGCCAGTTAATCTCTCTAGCATCTGATCAATGAATGGTAGGGGAAATGATCTTTTCTTGTCACCTTGTTCAGCTTTCTGCTGTCGATACATACCCTCCAACTAGTGGTTATTCTTGTAGGTATCAGCTCATCGTCTTCATTCTTCACCACTGTAATCCCACTCTTCTTTGGAGCGACTTAAACTGGACTTACCCACTTACTGTCTGAGATGGGGTAGATAATGCCAACATCCAACAATTTCAATACCTCTGCCGTGACTACCTCTTTCATGTGTGGGTTGAGTCTTCTTTATGCATCCCTAGTTAGCTTTGCTTCATCTTCAAAGAAGATTTGATGCATGCACTTGGCTGGACTTATCCCCTTGATGTCAGCAATGGTCTATCCCAAAACAGTTTTATGCTCTTTAAGAACTCTTAACAGCTTCTCTTTTTCCCCACAACTTAGATTTGCAGCAAGTATGACTGGTAATGTCTCGTTTTCTTCTAAGTAGGCATATGTCAGATGCTCTGGCAAATGCTTAAATTCCAATTTTGGTGCTAGGACAATTGAAGGAACAAGGGTAGTATTAGTAGGCACAAGAGTCTCAAAAGGAGGGGTGTACTTACTTGGATCTTTTGGAGAAGCCTCAAGAAGGTGCACAGCTTGAATGATGTCATCAGTAACATCTTCAGATTTTGGCTCAATGTCCAATCTTGTGAAACTATGGGTCACGGTGGCCTCCATCGGGTTAATGTGATGGGCCTTAAAAACTTTCTCAACAATGCCTTAGATCATACAGACATTGAAGCATTCTAACTTATCTTCAGGTAATTTCAATGCATCGATAATGTAGTTCGGAGATAAGATCTTAGAATGGAACAGTGGAATACTACTTGGTTAAGCACAGCCGAAAGAGCTTCTTGGTGAAGTTTAATGTTGTGATTGATCAATCAACTCTATATGATATATGCTTTTGATATGCTAATTTTGCCTATGGCCAATGAGCAGGGCCGGCTCAGGCCCTAGGCGAGTTAGGCCCTCGCCTAGGGCCCCCAATTAAATAAGGCCCAAAATAAATTTTTTTGAGTTAAAATTTTTTTTTTTTTTTATAAAAAAAAAAATTATTTTTGACCAAAAAAAAATTAAAGGCCCAAAAATTTTTTTTAATAGGGCCCAAAAAAAATTTGCATCAAAATTTAAGGTCTCAATTTAATAAAACCCCAATTAATAAACCCATTATAAATTCTAAAAATAATTTAAAAAAAAATAAAAGAAGAGACGAAGCATTAAAGGCCTTCATCATTATATGCCAATTCCCCAATTCCCTAGAGCTCTACAGCCTCTGCACGCATACAGTTCACGCCTACAATTTTTTTTTTTTTTTTTTTGGGATTTGATTCACACCTACAATTGCAGTCATGCTCTTAGCCACTTTTTTGTTTTACGTGAGAAAATATATACGTTAGAATAAAATATTGTCATTTATTTCCTAATTATTTTTTAGCCATCTAGGGAAAGCCAACAGCCAAAAATATAAACTGTTGTTAGCCTAGTAAATCTACTATGGGCATTTTAAATATCAGAATCTCTCTATTTGCCATTTTACCTCTCCTCTTTGCTTGCTCTTTTCTGAGTTTTTCTTCTCTGCCTATGTCATTTTCTCTTCCTCTCCGACTCCGAGTGACCAAGTCTCATGTCCTATCTCCAAGAATTGCTTCATAATTCCTTTGCCAAATCAGGTTTTATTGTTCTATTTTTGTCATTTATTTTATTCTAGTCATAATTTTTTTTTGATAAATCGTGTTTGTTTAATTTGTTAGTATTTTTAATTAAACATGTCTACTAGAAAATATGCATTTGGATATGAAAAAAAAAAAAAAAAAAAAAAAAAAAAAAGAGAAAAGTAGACAAATTGATTGAATCTCAAAGAGGAGCTCTAAATAAATTTGTTATTAGCAATAAACAAAATATTGCGGATAATTTAGGTGAAAAACTCATAAATGAACAAGAAACTCATCAAAAATAATTAGCAGATAATGAAAATGTTATTGATGTATCTAATTCTATTGCTACAAATATTTATGACCCTGGCCAATGGAAAAATATTGATGCAAAATTAAGGGATTTGTTAGTAGAAAATGGTCCAATATGATACAATACTATAGATTTTCCTAAAGATGAGAACTCTAGGCATTTTTCTAATACATATTATATACGAAAATTATCAAATAGGGAGCAACATAATAGAAAATGGCTATTCTATTCAAAAGATGTAGATAGAGTATTTTGTTTTTGTTGCAAGTTGTTTAATTCAAAACCTAATAGAATGCAACTAGCTAATGAAAGAACTAATGACTGGAAAAATCTTAGTGCTAAATAAATGTCTTAATCTAGAATGTTTCCTAAAACATGATCTTGATGGTTTAGATTTATTTTCAGAACTAAAAGTTTTAAAAGAAATTTTACAAATAGAAGAAAGTGCTCCAATTGATATATTAAATTATATAAAAAGACTTGATTCTTTTCCAAATGCATGTATCGCTTATAGAATTTTATTGACAATACCTATTACAGTTGCTTCTGCAGAAAGAAGTTTTTCAAAATTAAAATTGATAAAATCCAACCTAAGATCAACAATGTCACAAGAGAGATTAAATGGATTAGCCATATTATCAATTGAAAAAAAGATATTAGAAAATCTTGAATATAAAAACTTAATAAAAAATTTTGCATCTCAAAAAGCGAGAAGAGGAATATATATATATTACATAAAAAAAATAATAAAAAAATAAATAAATAAAAAAATTTAGGCCCAATTTCACAAAAAAAAAATTGTTACTTAAAAAAAAAATTTTTTTAGGCCTAATTTCAAAGTTTTGCCTAAGGCCCCAAAATACATTGAGCCGGCCCTGCCAATGAGCTTTAGCTCAAATGGTACTTCCTCCTTTTACAGCAAGGTGGAGGGTGAGGTCGTAGATTTAAGTCCCATCGGGTGCATAACTTACCAATACAAAAAGAAAAAAAAATGAAAAAAGAAAAAAAAAAGCCTGTATATCAGTATCTGATGATGGCATGTACAATGTGCAACATACATGCACCACCACTCTTATATTATCTATCTCGTCTTTTCTTTTCCGCCTTCACCAAATGGAGCATATTCATTTATCATTTTTATTTGGAATATATCTTGTTGCCTAAAGTAGAAAATATGAATATAGAAAAACCTGCTTGAAATTGACAAAATAGAATTCATGTTGCTCTTTGTTTTTGTGGTTCCAGTGAAAGAGAAACTAATGTGAAACCACTGCAAGATATGCTACTGGCAGAACCTGAGCTCTCTCGATTAGGAAGGCAAGATATTCTTCCACCTCTATTTATTAATCTTCTCTCTACAGATTGAATCCCAGACATTGCATTCATGAATATTAACTATCTATATATACATCTGTTGCTTTAAAATTTGCAGGATAATAAGAAGTCATTAGTTTTGCTTGTGTAGCAAAATATCCTTCTGCTCAGTTTAGAGCAACCATTCTTGTGCCTTCATTACCATTCTTACGTATCTTTTTTTTTTTTTTTTCTTTCTTTTTGCTTTTTCTGTTATTCTTTGGTGTCCATTATGCATATGCGTAGATCAGTATATTGACAACGGCGGTGTCTATAATGTAAAAACCTTTAGTGATTGTAACAGGGGATCATCCATTCATTTATATCTGCAAAAACAAATATATATATCAAGTATCATTTTTTCCTACTTTTTCTTTATTTTTAAGTTGGCTGGAACAAGCAAGCCCTGTCTAATTTTAAACGTACTTATTCTGAGTGAGCATTGGCAAAGGGCAAATCATTTGCTTTTTCTTTGAAACGGATCGTGATGTGACATTTTTCAAGACCTATTTTTCACATTTTCAATAAAAAATATTCTTTCAAAAAGAGAGCACCAATGAATAGTGACCTATAGTAATATTGTTATTCAAATTGTAAGCAATTTAAACAGTAAATATGAGATATGCTATGGGGCTCACTTGTCCCTAAATAGTAATTTTGTTGTTTAGACAACCTTTCCACTTGCTCAAACAAATGGACTCTATAAGGGCTTTATCATATTTGTTGTTTGCATTACTAGCAATTCGGCTAGTAAATTGAATTTGTATCCATCACTAACTCTGTTGTGAGATGACAGAATGGAAAGTGTGAGGGGAAAGATCTTGTTTTTGGCATATACAATCCCTTAAATTCTTAATGCGTTTTTTTTTAAAAAAAAAAAAAAAAAAAAAAAAAAAAGAAAAAAGAAAAAAAGGAGGAATGAATAGGTTGGATGATCTTGTTTTAGGTATATACAATCCCTTAAATTCTACTTTTTTTTTGTTTTTTTAGGCCATGGCCACCCTCACCCCCCCAATTCATAAGGCAAACAAAAAATTTCAAGGTAAAAAAAAAAACCTTTATAAGGTGATTTTTTTTTTTTTTTTGGCTTGTTGCCCCTACCAACTAAATTTTTTGGCCCTTTTTTCTTAAAAAATTTTTAGACGTTAAATCTTTTTAAGGATGAAAATAGCCTCAAATAAAATTAGAATACCAAAAAAAATAGTGATAAAAAAGGAATTAAATAAAAATATAAAAACTAAGAAGCTAAGAGAAACAATCTTAAACTTAAAAAAAAAAAAAAAAAAAAAAAAAAAAAAAAAGGATCGGCCACCCCCCAAATGAGCAACTCCCAAAAAATATTTGGTGCGTGGCTCAGCCGAGGGCCCCCTGTGACTCTTAAGAATGGTTCGGCCACCAGTGTCTAGGTGTTAGGCCACTCCTTACTGTCATAAAGACATTAATTTGTTTAAGAAAACCTTCAAATTACTTGAAACTAGCAAATTACTTATTGAATGCAGTGTTAAACAATAACAGATAGTATCCAGTTCAATATATTAAAGAAGGTATACACAATAATATTTAATTTTCTAGAGAAAAAGAAAGGTCATATTTGGTATTAATAATTTCTTCATCTCTTAGATAGTCATTGGAAAGTAAAAAGTAAGAGTTTTAAAATATTAACTTTACATGCTTATAAATAAATCGGGAAATTTGGAAAAAATTGTTGAAGGCAATGTTGGGAGTGTTTAATTGCAAACAGTGAATTCTTGTGATAGTTAACAGTAAGTGATAGATTTTGTTATTAAACGATATGGGGCTTGCACGACAATAACAATTAACAAAGTGTAAATGATTAGATAATATAAATGCTTCTTTGCAATCTGGCGTCCATTTCACAAATTTATATGAACACCTTTTGGGTTTTGACTCCCACAAATCAATGGGAGAAATTGTTTTTTATGTGTAATAAATTAGGTCTTACACGTTACAAGTGCACTTAATAAGACTCTAAACCTTCACAATTCTCTATCACATGTTATAAACTCTTTCACTTTAAGTGATTTATATCTCACGTAACTCCTCATTATTATTGTAGCTCATATGACTTTGTGTAGCCTTCTGACTTTTCTTATTTTTCAAGAATTATGTTCTAATACTTTGTTGAGTTGACAAGCTCCATCTACTACTGGTGTTTTTTTTTCTTTTCAATTAATGGTAGATGGAACATGTCAACTCAGTAAAGATGTACGCGATATAGACGATAATGCAAATAAGCATTTCTCTATAAAAAATTTCATTGTACGTGGACAAAAGTGCATGCACATTATGAGATAAAACATAATAATTTCTTTTATTTCCGTGAAATATAGTCACAATTTTTCAAATTAGGACTTACTAAACACAAGCATGTACTGAGATTTATTTAATTAGTAGAGGAGCTAATTAATTAACTCCATTATTTAATTACTAGCTTGTACTGTTAGCTAGAGACCAAATTAGAAATATATAAGAGTTTAAGCCCTCCTCTCAAACATAACCGGAAGCACACTCCCATCCAAGGCCAACAATCTCTTCCCATTTTCAACCAAGCCACCAGCAGTCCCGCAGTCAAACTTACAAATGGGACACACTTCTGTAGGACACCATTCAATGTTGTAGATATTGTCTCCCACTTGGGCTTTTTCTATCTTGAAGTAATTCCCGGTGGGTCGCTGGCCTTCGTCTTCTCCGGTGATAATCAATCTCCTTCCACTCTCAGCGTCTCTCTCCCCCAACTTCCATGCCGTTGACTGCACGCAGGTGGTGCTTGCAGAGAAAACAACCTTCAAGTCCCTATTCTCCCTAATCACCGTCTCTCCCTCCACGAAAGGCGTGAAGATGACAGGAAACCCTTCTAAGCCCGAAACGTTTTCTTGCCCGACGTACAATGGGCAAGACCCATTTCGGTTAATCAGGGTGAAACGACCGCCGTTGTCAGTAATAGCAGGATTGATGTAGTATTCTACGCCGGCTTCAAGAGGACTTCCGGCACTGTCGAGCACCGGAGCAGGGGAGGATGATGGTTGGGCTGCTGCTTTTATGGCCAGGACTAACCATATGAAGCTAAGGCTTCCGATCAATCTCATGAAGCCGCAGGAATTCATATCTAATTAATGTATGGATTGTCGCAAAACAAATAAGGATGTCTGAGCTGATTATAAGTTGGTGTAAATAGTTGTTGTATTTGTATTTGATGTTTGGGGTGGTATTTATAGGATGTGGTGCGGGCATGTTAGCCGTCCACATGTTAGCCATGGGTGAATAAAAGTCCATGCATCTTATCTTATTACTAATTACGTGTATCTTACGAAGGGATTTAATTGTATTAACACGTTAAAAGACAAGACGTCTCCAACATGCACTGTTTGTTCTTAATTGGTAGCAAAATTGGAAGAAGAAAAGAAAATGTCAAAGTTTGTACAAAACGTACAGCTGGACCACTTGCATGTTTTGAAGTCTTGGATTGTCGTCTCAGACTATCCATTCACACATGTATCATCTTTTGTGGACTAAGGACTTTCAAGATTCTGCTATTCCTGCGTTTTTTTGTTTGTTTTTTTTTCTCTGTATATCTATCATTCTAACTTTGGAGACGGGTGAGAAGGACCGGGTGCAAGAGTTAAACAAGAAGCCAATAAAAAAAAATGGTGAAATAGTATGGTCGTAGCCTTGTAGGATGTGTTATATATATATATGACAAAGTATATATTTGATTTTAAGATTTAGAAACAAGTAATATGCTAGAAGTTACTCTTATGTCACTCAAAAAATAAGGTGATTTTTAAAATTATCATTTAATCAAAATTCAATAGTGATCAATCACAAGCCCAATTGTGTTTTTAAATGCAACATAAGTTTTAGAGTGACACATGAAGGATACAAAAATCACTTATAGCATTACTCTTTAGAAATTGATAGAGTTTTTTTTAAAAAAAAAAATTAATAAAAAAAAATCCCATTCTTTGATTTTGTTTCCCTTGTAGAGATCGAGGTTCTTAATTTTAGCACAAAATTTGAAGTGTGAACTATCTCTATTCGAGTAGGATATTCTATAATTACTTCTCTTTATGGTTCAAACTCATTCATGAATTATGTTGCTATGATATTGTTTCTGTAATACCCCGGCTTTTAAAACCATTTTTTTTATAAAAAAAAAAAAATAAATAAAAAAAAAAAAAGTTAAGACCTCTTACTGGTTAATAATCCCTTGTAAACAAACCCTAAACAAAGAATCCTAAACCTTCTTACTATAACCCAATGCCCTTAAGCCTTTCTTTGAAACAAATAGCCTAAAACACCCTCACTGGGCACGCGCTCGCCTAGGGGACCATACGAGCGCTCGCATGAACAGTACACGAGCACTCGTTGACTGATTTTTAGACCCTTGGTTAATACCCAAAATGCACGCTTGAAAAGCATTTATAACATATAGTGAACAGTACACGTACAGGCGCTCGTCTTCAAAGTACACGAGCTCTCATCCCTTTTTAAGATTTTTCCTAAAACACCCTCAACCTTTTTCCCCAATAAATACCCCACCCCATGCGACTCACAACCCCCATTCCAGCCCTGTTGCCTGAAAGAAACCCTGCTGGATTGATTCTTAAGAGTCTGTGAGCCTTGAGTGTCCCTTGGTGTTTTGGAGAAGGGAGGAGTTCTAACAATCTTCCAAGGTAATTCCTTAATCCTTCCTTTGTACTTTTCTATTGCTATTATTCTTAATATTACAAGTTTTAAAGGGGCTATGAAACTTATTCTCATAGAATGTTTTCAAAAGCTTTCAACCCACTTTTGTCTTCTTTATGCTTGAATGTGCCTATTTCTTAAAAAGCAAGAGTAATTTTCAAAGGTTTTTACTTTTTAAACACTTTTCCATTATTCTTTTAGTGGTATCATCTAGTGTCATAGGTGTTTATTTTAAGCTTAAAGGAGGAGAAGACACCAACACACAGCCATAGATAGAAACTTAGGATAATTTTTCAGGCATTTTTGGCCAAACCCTAGCCTCTGGCCAAACACTCGCCCTTAGGAACGAGCGCTCGACCAGAGAGCGAGTCACACGCCCCTTAGCCCATAAATGTGTATGAGGGTTTTGACGGTTTCCTTTGTTGGATAGAGCCTCATAAAATTTTCTAGTACTGCTTATGACGATAAGTCGTGTTTCGTATAACAGGAATTCATGACGTCGGAAGGCTTAAGTGAGCATACGAGGTCAGTAAACACTCACGAACACTTTTTTTTAAAATCGTGGGATATGTTAGCTGACTGACCATGCGTATGATATGAGCATGTCAACATTTTTGTAATAACTTGGTAACTGCTTTAATAATTAGTTGATAAGATATATCATATGACATGGTACACCGGTACGTGCAATATAATGGTCATTGGCTTATTATATAGACTTGATTCTATGGTCAAATGGGTGTGTGTTATATGGGCCTTGGATCATGACCAGCGCAGCCTCAATGAGCAATTTGATCGGACAGATGGCGCAATTTGATTGGTACTGACATAGCATTCCGTTAAATTTTGGACGGAATTTCAACAGAGGTACCATTTTTGTCTTTATAAAAACCACAAGTACTTCCTATGATAAAAATAAAAACCTACTAGAGGGCAAAAAATTAAGAGTTCAAACCCTAAGGGGGTTTTTAGTATTTAACCCTAAAAAAAATTACTGCCCTTGTTTGTCAACCCTTTTCATCCTTTTGTTACTGTTCATGCATCATTTTTCCAAAATAAATAAATAAACATCAAAACATTTTAACTTTTTATATCAAATCATTCACTTTTTATTATTATTCTAATAAAAAATTCACTACAAAACAAAACTTTTTCATTTTTCTATACAAAAAATTCAAAGTTTTATATGGTAACAAAGGCAAAATTATTAGCCAAACATTGGAACAAACATCAGGACAATGCAGGATATCTTCCGTAATAAGGCGAATTTTGAAGTGAGAACAAAGGAAGAACAAATATTGGCGATTTGTAAATCACCTCCACCTACCAAACAAAACGTACGGTCTAAATGAACTGATCTTTCTTTTGCCAGATTATATAATTTGAATTATAAGAACAGATGTAGGCTTGCCTTCCGTATCAATAACAAACTGAGCAAAACAAATTTTTGAGCCATCAACGATGCTTAGAAGATCATGGTTCTAATAACGAGTTAAAGTTGTGATTTGTTATAAACTTAAAACAAATATTTGAATACACATTTTCTCATTTATCTACATTACTTGTTCTTCTATATATCCTCATCGGGCTCATTTTAACGTTTTAATTCAAAAAGTCTTCCTCTTGCTGCTTATATATCTAACGTTAATTCTGCAGCATTATCTGATGTATTAAATCGCTATCAAGTTCAATTTATTTATAAGAAGATAATGTTAGTTTTCAAAGCAGTCCAAGAGCAACTTGGAATTGGAGTTTTTTTGGAGAAAACGTGTGTGGATAAACATGTGGGCTGCACTGCTTATTTTCATCATGGAAAAGACTTTGTATTTATGATGGTTTTGTTTTCCCAACAGCAATTGAATTAAAATTGTTCTCCTATTTTTCGTGATTAAGCCTTTATAAAAGGATATGTAGTCATTGGTTGAGATTATTGGGAAAATCCAAATTGGTGAGAGCACTTTGTGGCATTTACAAAGTGTAAAGAGTTTTTCTTTATTAGGTATTTGAGAGGGACAGTTGAGTGGGGTGTACAAGGGGTTAGGGATTGGGTTTGAGATATTAAACTTGAGCGGTTCATGTTTGTACCATTGTTCTCAATATTTCCCAATAGAAAATAAGGGGACCGGATCATGCCCTGTAGACATAGGCATATTGCCAAATCACGTAAACTCTTTGTGTACGTGTGTGATTAGTGTGTGTTCTCATGTGTTTTCTTTCCAAACATGTCTTTCGCATAAAGGGTTGGTGAGAAATTGGTTGCCAATTAATTATCAATTTTCCCAACAATTTCTCATTAACCTACATTACTTGTTCTTCTATATATCCTCAATGGCTCATTTTAACGTTTTAATTCAAAAAGTCTCCCTCCTGCTGCTTATATATCTAACGTTAATTCTGCTGCATTATCTGATGTATTAAATCGCTATCTTTTTTAGGTAACGAGCATGTGGATTTAATTTGTTGTGGCTTCCACGGAGATATACATGTGTGTGTGAATGGATAGCCTGGGACGACAATCCAAAACTTCAAAACAAGTGGTCTAGCTCTACTTTTTGTACAAACTTTGACATTTTCTTTTCTTCTTCCAATTTTGCTACCAATTAAGAACAATCAGTGCAAGTTGGAGACGTCTTGTCTCTTAACGCGAGTGTTAATATAATTAAATTCCTCCCCAAGATACATGTAATTGGTAATATGATAAGATGCATGGACTTTTATTCACCTACTCCTCCCTACGTGTCATCTCAATGAATTGACACCTAATTAACCACATCCTATAAATACCACCCCAACCCAAACATCAAACACAAATACAACAACTTATAATCAGCTATTTGTTCTACGAGAATCCATTAATTAGATATGAATTCCTTCATGAGATTGATCGGAAGCCTTAGCTTCATGATATGGCTAATCCTGGCCATATCAGCAGCAGGCCAACCATCGTCCTCTCCCGCTCCGGTGCTCGACAGTGCCGGAAGTCCTCTCCTTAAATAAATGGTGTTAATTAGCTTATCCATCTACTAAATAAATAAACCTCGGTGCATGTGTTTTGTAAGTCCTCAGTAAAGTAATGGCTATTTTTCACGCAAAGAAATGGAAATTGTTATGTTTTAGATTTCTCTCTCTGTCTCACAATGTGCTTGCACTTAGAGTTTGTTTGGATTGCCTTTGAAAAATAGAGCTTTTAAGTCAAAAGAGTTTTTGGGCAAAAGCTTCATTTTTAATCTTTTGCCAAAAGTACGTTTTAGCTATTTTTAAGCTTTTTCGACCTTTAAAAGAGCTTCTAATTTTTTTACCAAACAAGTACTTTATTTTTAAAAAATAAACTTTTTAAATGTTAAAAGTATTTTTAGGTCTCTTAAACGCAACTTCAAACAGGCTCTTATAATGTAGCAAAAACAAGACATAAAAGAGAAACTGTGTTCTGATCAATACACAAAATCGATGTAAAGGTTGAAAAAAGAAAACTAATTAATAATATTATTGATGGCAAAAGTTGATTATTCCAATACAATTGATCCAAATTTATTGTGAAACTCTAAAGTCACGAAAGGTAATAAAATCATGTTCATAATGTAAATAAAATACAATAAAAATACATTAATTATGAAAATACTTAGTGCCAAAGGAAACCTAAAGATAAAAATTATTATGGAGAATTATCATGAGGGATATTCTCCTAAAGTCCTAATCGTCTTTGGTCAACTTAGTCTTCACTTTCTCTCTTGGCCGAGATACTCGAGTTTCGACTCTAGTAATGGCTTCTCCGTCAGCCTCTCGGGATGGGTCTAGATTTAAAAAGAGAGGAGGCCATGGCCCCTTCCGGCCCTCTCTTGGTTTGTCTCTGGTCCCAATTGCAGTAATTATGCGCGAATTTGTCACTACTTGCTTTCCATGCAAATCCTTCAAATTTTCATATTTGACTTTTGAATAAATTGTAAGTCGCAAAAGTCAAAAATAAAAAAAAAATTTTCCAACACATTTTCAGCAACCAAACAAACTTTTATCTTCTTTGACCATCCAAACTAAGCTCATCACCGGTGGCGGAGTCAGGATTTTGGTTCAAGAAGATAAAGATTAAAAAATAAAGTTGAACAAAAACTTATTAACAAAATATAGTTAACAAAATTAATTAATTAATTAAGTAATTATTGTTTAAAACATATAAATGTAAATTATAATTTATGTTTGATTTTTATATTCATAAACAATTAATCTTTATTGACCAATTTAAATATAAAATTGTACATTGACATTTTTTTATTTAATAATAAATTAGTGTAAAAATTTGATAACATACCTCTCAGAAAAAATAATTAAACACTTTATTTGAATTGTTTAATGGGTTGAAGAAGAGAAATTTGGCTGATTAAATTTGCAAATCACAAATTTGGAATCGCCAAATCGCAACACAGTTTATGAGATTAGGTTTTACTTTTTATATATATGTAATATGTGAGTCAATTGTTAACATGCTATACTCAACTCAAGTCTCAATTTATTATTTCCTTTTCTCCTTTCCCATATGAAAAAAATAAAAATAAAATGGGGGTTTGAGAGGCCCTCTCTCAAAGCCCTTGGCTTCGCCCCTGTCTTCACTCGAACACCCATCATAAAATGTTAGACACCACAAACCATATAATCCTAATTGCCCACTCAAACTATAACATCCCACCCTAATGACACACAATATTGTCCGCTTTTGACTCCCCTCGAACCAGACTTCCTAGGAGGTCACCCATCCTAGTACTACTCCAGCAGAAGCACGCTTAACTGAGGAGTTCTGATGGGATCATGACCATCATGGCTTTAAAACGCGTTGTTGTCATTAAGAGTGTAGTATACATTTAAGCACATCCTTATCTCCATATCCAGGCGATGTGGGACGTCACACAGACCATTAGAACTCCTCAAACCTTACACAAATCATGATTGGGTTGAGTGAGGATCCAAGAATCGAAAGCATGTTAAGAAGCATTCAACCTCCCAAACTAATCTCACCACTCAACACTCCGCCCCACGAAAAATTCAAACCCAAAAGCCCATTCGAAGATGTTTGGGTGGCCTTAGCCTTAGAGCACTAGAGCAGATACCTTATGACCCATTCTCTTTCCTATGTTTAAAAATAAAAAATAAATAAAAAATCATAAAAACTCACCCACATAAGTTGTCCTAAATTTAACCAACACTCTTGTGTTGCTACACTATTTCCCAATGTGTAGGGAACCAAAAATGGTTCCCTATGCATTATTTTAATATAAACATTTTTCTTTCATCTCTCTCCTCTTTCATCTTTTTGTCTTTAATTGAGAATTGTGTTGAAATTTTGTGAAAAAAGTGAGGATTGGTAGGAAACTTGTATTTTGTAAAGAAATAATATGTTAATGGTATAGGGAAAGGTTAATGAAGCTATTGTAAAATATATTTTCATAGGGAAGGCAAAAGTATTTTTATGTCCTAAACTTAGAGAAAATCAAAGGAAAGCTGCTGCCAGTGCTCTTAGGGTTTCTTTTTATTTTTAAACGTAGTTTAGGCATCATAAAGTTGATGACCACAAATGCTTGTTGCTCAACGAACAATCAAGATTTTAAGAATTGTAGGCTCTACAATATTTTAGGTATTATAAGGAATCTTGATCTTAACAACCCTAAGTCCCGACCCAAGATCTTATTGATGTATTGGAAAACGTGTTAAAAATCTATTGATTTTCTTGGAATCAAGTATGTATTCAATTCATTCTTGGTTATTTTTGGGAATAAAATTGAACTACAAGCCCATTAAATTTTTGGGCCTTAGGGCCAATGATAGGCCCACAGAGCTATTAATGAAATGACAGGAGATACAATCCAAGTGGGCTCTATTGGAATAATCTGGGTCAAGATAAAGTTTGAATTGGAGTAGGAGCCCCAATCCAACTCCAGCTCCTAGGACTCCCAAATCAACTCAAATAAGGAGAATTGGTTCAAATTTTCCTCAACTATTTAGCCTATAAATAGGCCCCTACACAAGGTACAAAGACATCTTGAAATATCTTATAATCTCTCACCCTCAAGAGTACTTTTTTTTTAAAAAAAAAATTTATAATCAAATAGGGACAGGGTTATAAGTGATCAAAATACTGAAAAGGGGTGGGCGCTCCTACAATAGACCCAAACACTGAAATTAACAGTGCATGTAATAGGAACAAAGTAGGAAATGGGCCAAATAATTAGCCCAGTCCTCTCAAAGGGACCGCATAAAGCGGTTTAAAGACAAAATGAGTACAAGAAGAGTCACAAACCTCATGCGGTTTACAAACCCTAATTACAGGTGTAAGAACCCCATGAGGTCCAAACCCATATGCACTCCCAGTAAAGAACATCGACCACCCGAGGGAAGTCAATATAGGAAGGGCACTGGTAAGATCCACATCTGGAACCGATGGAAAGGGGGTACTGTCTCCAGAAGCACTAGTCTCCACTACAAAAAATAAACAATAAAAAAAAAAGGGAGACTAAAATCCATTAAACCCAAACAAAACAATAGGACATACATGGAAAGAAAGGAAAAGACATAAAAATAAAAACAAGCAGAATGCAACACAAAACCCAACAACCAGCAGTGGTGGCAGCGCATAAGTTCCACACTCAAGCATGTGGAGCTCACGCTCTTGCAGGTGCAATGCAAAAAGAGGAGCACATGGAGGCGGAGGAGAGCTGGGAGGCCGGTGGTGACGGTGGAGGGCTCTGTTGCCCGGGGTGTGGGGAACATGTGCTGGCACGTGAGATCCATGCTCAGGCGTGTGGAGGTCACGCTCCGGGATGTGCCATGCTATGGTGGATCGAGCGGTGGCGTTGGAAGGCTGGGAGGCTGATGGTGACGGTGACGGTGGAGTGGCGCGTGTAGGCCCGGGTCAACCTAAGGAGAGTAGATCGGGTTTTTAAACAAACTCATCCATTAACCAAGGAAGATCTGGGCTACAACGTGGAGGACGGTGAGCGGCGAGCGGCGAGCAACCAAACGGGGAAGGAGGTGAGCAACACAGGGCAGCAGAGAGGTGGATGACAGAAAAATGAGCAAAAACGATGTGTATTTAGGTGACAAAAAAATGAGAGAACCAAGCAAAAACAATATTGTGCAATTGGAGAAAAAGAAAAGAGAGAGGGTAGGAGGGAAGGTTTCCCTCCTCCCCAACAAGCCACACAGACAGTGGTGGAAAACCTCACAAGGATATTGTGTATTCTCTACCTAGAGAGAAGGAGGAGCTTCTCTCACTAAAATTAGAGAAGCGGTTTAATTTGATTCTTAATTCACCCTCAAGAGTACTTAGATTCAAGTAGATTGAATTGTTAAGTTTGTGCATAGTATTTCTCTTCTCCACGAAACTGACTTAAGCATCGGAGTATCTCGGCATAGAGACTGGCGGATCTTTTGACGCCCTTATTTCTTTTGTAGCAATTTTGGAGTGCACAATGATTTATTGCAGACCTAGAAGGTCCCGAAGAACGCCCAGTCCACACCATACCGAAAACTGTTCTAACAATTATCAGTGCAAATGAGTTTCAAATTTTATAAATTATTTCGATCTATGCAAATTTTAAAAATAAGCTATAAGCTTTTATTAATTTTCAAGTATATTTTCTTTGAGGAGTCTGATATAGGGAAGAATATTGGGGTCAAATTTATCATTTTTTTTTTTTTTTGGAAAAAATAGGGAACTTCCATTGATTAAATTTCACGAGCATAAAGCTCTCACATCACTGAGCATATAGCTATGAAAAATCATAGCCAAAAGCTATGAAGGTTACAAAGTCATAAAAATGAATTCAAGCTTTTGCTAACCCATGTACAATTACATTTAAGGAACATGTTTGCTTTGTGCAGACTAGATTAGGACATGGGTAGCCCAAATATAAAAAAATAAAAAAACAAAAAAAAAAACTAGAAGCTAAAAATCCGGCACCATGAGAGTTAAGCCCCCACACCGATCCACTCCATCCTCAATCTAAAAGCCAGGACAACAAATCCACCATCAACCAGAAGACCAGGAAAAAAAAAAAAAAAACCACAAGCAGCAGTAAAGGAGCACAGCATCGTAGACATCCCTTTAAAAGACACGCATTGGCTAAAGAAGACAATCAGGTTGAAGGGACTAGATCTACATCTACGAACTAAATCTAAAGCAACCAGCCAAAAAAGGAGACTAGAGGAGCCTACAAAGAAGACACCGAGCACTGCTACCGAGAAAGGGGAGGAGGGAAGATCTAGATCCTCTTGAAATTCTTTTTGGTGTTGTTTAGAAAAAAATAGAGAGAAGAATTCTAGAGAGAAGGTAGAGCCTCAAGATTGTTTTGTTAGTAGTATCCAAATTTATCATATGTTAATCTTTTTACGTTTACATAAAATATTAACGGACGTCTCATATTAGGAGGGCTTGAGAATTCCAAACCCATTATTACTGAAAGATAGGTAGCAATTGCCTATACTCTTGTGATCCGTCACCAAGTTCAACCACGACCGAGACACGATCATGAGTGATCATTAGTCTCGGAACCAGCCCCACTATGAAGGTTAGCCACGGTCACCCCACAACCTGGGTAATGCGAAGACGTGAGAATTAAGGGATAACAACTGGTGCCAACTAGCACATCCTTCTTATAAGAATGATAAATTCTTATTACATTGAGTTATTATTCTTTAGAAAATCTACTAACTTAGGCATCAGAGCTATTCCTCGCCAACACATTCGACAAGCTCTTTTGCCAAATCCCTTATTGGTTTTGCAGATTATCATTTCTCCTATTCGTGTGATTCACTCATTCGAAAACTGTGTACAATGTCATCTCACAACAAAGTTGGTGAAGGATTCAAATTTTTAGTAATTTATTGTCTGATTTGAAAGCAATTAATTTTTAGTAATTTATTGTCTGATTTGTAACTCATTCGAAAACTGTGTCCAAACCCGTTATAGAGTCGACCTATTTGAGCAAGTGGAAAGACTATCCAAGATCGACAAGTAATTAAGCCCCATAGACAGCAAAAGATGAACATTATTGGGGGGGGGGGGTATCCGGCTTACATGCTGTTATTAAAATAACATGTATGTTATAGTGTAAGCAACGGTTAAGATTGAATCTCTCAAAATCTTTCTTTATTTTCTCTCTCCTATTAAAAGCATTTCAAAGTAAGTCAACTTTAAGATTCAATCTTGACCGTTACTTACACTACAGCATACACGCTGTTATTTTAATAGCATGTAAACCAGATCCATTTGACGGTAAATAGTATTGTTAACTTAAACATTGGAATACATGTTTTCTCATTTATCTACATTAATTAGTTGTTGCTTTAATTCAAAGTCTCCCTCCTGCATTATCTGATGGTGGATAATTTATCTACATTAGTTGTTGTTAACACGGACCGTCGATCAACTTCCAAATTTTTTCCAACTTTGAGATGTAACGTTTTTTTCTCTTTCTTTTATGTTTTTTCAGCTTTAAGATAATATATTAAATCTCTATCATATTTCGATATTCCATTTAACTCAAGATAATTAATTAACCAAACGTTGACTTTGACATTTTCTTTGCTTCTTCCAATGTATATCGTCAAACTAGCTACAATTCTAGGAAGACAATTTTGCTACCAATTAAGAACAAAGTGCATGTTGGAGACGCCTTGTCTCTTAATGTTGTGCAAAAATCTACCTAAATTAATAGGTAAATAATTGTACGTTTTACCTGCAAGTGCACAAGGTCAACATGGTAGTATAGGGTGCAAGTACATGATCATTCTCACGAGGATTGCTGAATTTATGTTTAAAAATAAATTCCTTAAGCAAAAGCAAAATAAAGATTTATTGTTGATGTGATGATAACAAAGGGTAAGGCTTTGGTATCCACCACTAATTATATTAAACTAGTATTTCAATATGCCAATGCTTTCATCAAGTTATGCATATTTAATGTTTGCCAACCTAAGGGTTAAACTCTCACACCTTAAGCTATTGATTTCCCTAAGCAACGAGTTAGGCATGAGTACATACTCTAACTCTTTTCTTTCCTAAAGGATTTAGCATGGTATATACTAAGTTGTTCTTTAGAAAAGCATATGTTCTATGAAAATCGACAAATACACAGGGCCTAGGGCATGTCTACTCCCGGTTCCCCATGTTGATTAACCCAAGAATCGCGGTGTGGATTCTTTTGTTACTTATGTTAAACCCAGGACTCGGCCATCCAAATTGATCTAACTAATAAGTCCATGCCACATGCACATGTTGATCAGGCATACACATATGAGGAATTCATGCAAGCAGGTATTAATCAAGTTAAATAGCACAACATGATCATCACAAGGCGCCAATATTAAAATATTAATTTAACATAATTAGGGCTTCAATCTAGCCCTACTAAGTAAATTAGCTATACATAGAGTTGATGTTAAACATCTTCATAAAAGAAAATAAAGAAAAGAAAAAATAAACCCGAGACTTGAACTTGAGAGCTCCTATTCTTCTCCCTTCTCCAAGCCTACCTATTCTAAAGGCTTAGGAGTCTATTTATAGGCTTTAGAAGTCCTTGAAAAAGTATTAAACCCTAGGGTTTTCGCAGGGTTTCAGTCCTATTACAATTTGGAGTTTGAAAAATCCTAATATGGAAATAGGGACATTGTAGCCGCCACTTGGAATGCCTCCTGTGCACGGGTGCGCTTGATCACAGGTCTGCGATCGATCCTTCTTTTGCCTGCGCTCGATCGCTCCTCGCCTGGCTCATGCAGCATCTCCTTTGGTATTGCGCTCGATCACAGGTACCTTGCGATTGATTGCAATACCAGGGAGCTCCAATTTTTCCATATTCTCTTTTTGAGCTTAAATCACCCAGTTTTGCTTCACTTTCTTCCAAAAGCCTGTAAAAACATCAAAAACACAAAAATGAAGTAAAATTGCCTAATTAACCAAAACAAAAGGATTAAAACATGTAAGATAAGGGCTGAAAATATGAATATTTTAGCGCTTATCACACCCTCAAACTTACATATTGCTAGTCCCTTAGCAATACAAAACAAAAAACAGGAATGAAAAAATAGAAAACAAAAGATAAATCCATCTTTCGTGGGATTTACGATTGCATTTAGCATATGCAACAAGCCTTTTAAACCACAAGGAATTCCCTAATGGACGAGTGAAGTCTCGTGAGTGTTTTCCATAAATGTTACCCACAAACATCATGCACAGTTCATGTCATCCCAAAAATTAAAGTATCACTTCAAGATCATGATTTTTATTCATTAGCAAGCTTAAAAAGATGAACTCCATCTTCACAATGAATTGAAATCTCAAAGTGCAATTACTTACAAAGGACATGCTAAAATATCACAAGTTTGAGAACAGTATAAAATGAATTAGCACAAAATTATGAGGCTTCCAAATCTTTCCAATATGTAAATGTTTCCAAATCTCAAAATTCACTGAAATTCTTATTATAATGACACAAAACATATTTCTACTCTCTTTTTTTTTTTTTTTTTTTTTGGTCAGGTTGTGAAATGTTGGTTCTCTTAAGCTTTCTAATTGACCCGTGTAGCGAGTGTTAAGTCAATGGCTCCCAAACCAGGTAGTTTTAGGGCATTAGGTGTAGAGACACTCCTAAGGACCTACTAACTCGAGTCAAAAAAGTTACAAAACTAACTAACCATGACATTGATCAAATTCCAAATTTTTCACCTTTTGACGTGAACACTCAATGCTTTGAGGCAAGAGGCCCAGTTACTCAGTGAAAAGCTTTCAATGATCATTTATTTATTCTCTTTTTTTTTCACATATATATATGCCAAGGTATCCATCTAATAAATCATCCAGTTTCACTTAAGACATAGAAACACACACATCAGACTTCATGTCATACCTCACAAATTATGTACTAATGTGCTTGTGTAAGATCAAATCAAACATGTGAATTCTCAACTGTCTTAAGCAAGTAACCAAATTGAAAAACTCAATTATTGGATCATGTGTTCAAAATTTTAAGCTCACCAATGAAATCAAACCACAATTTTTTTAAGATCAACCCAAATTTTAAGACAAACATGATCATGCATATTTTTTTTTTCTTTTTTTTTTTTCAAATAAACGAACAACACACAAAACAAATAACATGACATTGGGACAAAGTGTGTGTGAACATGTGTGCCCATACCCCCAAACTTAAATGACACATTGTCCCCAATGTGTCTAAATTAAGGAAAGAGTGTAACCGGGAGATGGACGAAATAGTCTTGGAAAGCATGGCTCATTGCACACCCCCAAACTTGAATTGAAGCACACTTGTCCCTGCAAAATAATAAAACACACAAACAAGTAACAAAACAAAAATTAACTTAAAACACATTTAAAAAAAATATAAAATAAAAAGATAACTATGAGATGCTGCCCAAGTGTGCTCGATCGCACATGTTGTGCGTTCGATCGCACTATCAGAGTGCGGCAGTCTCACATATGGAGACCTGCGCTCGATCACATGTGTGGTGCGATCGATCGCAGTAACAGAATGGAAAAGAAATGACAAAATACCAAAAACACCTAAAATACTAAACACAACAAAATATAATTTAAACAACAAAATAAAAGGATATGCTATGGGGTGCCTCCCATGAGCGCTAAGTTTTACGTCTTTAGCCAGACTGTGGTCCTCTCTCAGTGTGGTCCAGAAGTGGATACTCCAGATGGTGGAGGCAATAATCGGCTTAGGATGGACCTCATGACTTCTTCCATGGCAGTCAAGCGTTGATTCATGTGGACCTTATCTTCCCGGGCCTCCCTTCGTTGATCGGCGAGCTCTCTTTGAAGTCCTTCCATTTTTTCACAAAGGGATCGGTACTGGATGGCTCGAATATCAATTGCAGCTTCGTCATCATTGTCAGTTACCGACTCAGAATCTGGTTCATCTTCAGCCATAGGCTCGGCCTCATCCACCTCTTCCCCAGCTTCTGGGAGTGCTTGGGGCATATAGGAGCAGCTTTTGTTCCATTGGCGAATGCCAAATAATGGAGTGGTTGTGACTGGTTCGTCAGCTGCAGTGCCCTTGATGCCCTTTTTCCGAAGGATATGTGTGATTAAGTAAGGGAAAGGCAACCCCCATGAGTAAGTGGACTCTGCTCCCCCAACATGCACACCATTCCAAAATTTGTAGATTTGGTTCCAGATAATTTCGGGAATCGAATACCAGGCATCCTTGTGAAAGGCGTAAAGGGTTTGTAGAAATTGATCTCGCCGTTGCGTTTTGTGTCCCAAGGAGAAGGCATTGCGATGAAGCATCGAGTCTACAAACCATAACCTTCGCGGCAACTTGGACCGGCTGCCAGCATTGTGGCGGGCATCTACATAGTCTCCTTGGCACATATCGTTGATGATCTCTGCCATATAATAGCGGGCCGGTTGCCCGGCAAGATTGGCAGTTTCGGGAGGATGCTCATTGTTGCATTGCAAGGCGGCAGCTATGTCGGCTCTCGTCACATGCACAATTTGCCCTCGAACTTTGGAGGAGATAGCGGCCAAGTTGTTACAATCATGGGAGAGCTTGGCGTAGAATTCAACGACCAACTTCCGGTAGACAGTAGAGGTGACTGGTTTGAAGAGCTTCTTGAGACCCCTTCGCCTAAACTCGGCAACCGCCCATTGAGTTGCCTCGTTGTTTTGGAAATCTTCTCTAATGGCGAAAGTGGTTTCAAACAGGAGCTCCCGCTCTTCAAAAGCTGGTGGGGGAGAAATATCATGAGCTCCCGACCCTCTGGAAGATGAAGCACGTGTTCTAGGCATTTGGGAGTTGGTTGGGGACTTTTGTCGAACACGTAGTGTACACCCCGATTGACTTACAATCTAAACTTCGGCCAAGGATGCTCCAAACCCCCTGCAAACACACCACAAATCCAACACAGAGGCAATGTGGGTGGATAAACACCCACTATTGCAAAAAAAAAAAAAAAAAAAAAAAAAATTTAAAAAAAATATGGAGATTGGAGGAGTGGTCGGTGATGTTTTAGGGTTGGGGTGAGGTTGGCATGTGATGTGGTTTTCGGTGAAAAGATGGTGGTATGGTGGCCGGAAAAGGGTCTTAGATGGTGGTGGTGTAGTGGATTTGGTGAAATCTAGTTGATAAATAGGAGGAGAATGAGTGCCGGAGGTGGAGATTTGGGAAGGGACTGTACAGCGCTGGGAGAGATGTTGTGGGCCATGGGAAAAAAATTGACCTAAATATTTCGCAGGCCCTGCTGTCCGAGTGCGCTCGATCGCACACCTGGTGCGCTCGATCGCATTTGGGCAGAGGCGCGCATGTCTAGGCATAGTACGCTCGATCGCACCTGGGGTGCGTTCGATCGCACCTGGGGTGCGTTCGATCGCTCTAATAGAAAGTATGTAGTCCCTCTCGGTTACTGTGCTCGATCCCAGGTACCCTGCGATCGATCATAGTACCAGAATGTCAAAATTGTAAAAAAAAAAAAAAAAAAAAAAAAATTTCAAAAGAAAAGTAAAAGGTCAAAACATCAAAGATAGTCAAGACATGTGTGAAGGAAAGAAAGTGAGATGAAAACAAAACAAGATAAAAAAAAATAATGTTACCGTCCTCTTAGTGGCATCAGTACCACTTTTGTGAGTAGATGCGCTTGAGGTTCTTGCTTGCTCAACGCATCTACTGATGGTTGTAGGACTCCTAGTGTGAAGAGCTGCACTTGAGCTCTTCAGAATTAGGTTCAAGTGCTCTTGTAGGAGTGGGACCTCTTTGAACTGTGACTGCCTTCAGCTGGTGGTGATTGCTTGGGTTAGGTACTGTTTGAGCTGGGAATTCCCTCTGCTTCCTCTCACTTAGCTCCTTTGCCATCTGACCCATTTGCACTTCCAGCTTTTGGATGGCTTGCTCAGTCTTTGTATTGACATGTTTTTGATCAGCCATGAATTGTTGTTGTGAAGTCACCAGGCTATGTATCACATTTTCTAGTTGGTTCATCTTTGGCTCTTGAGCTGGTTGACTTGCTTGTTGGGTCCCCTTCTACTGCCCTTGATTATTACTCCAGGAGAAATTAGGATGGTTGCGCCATCCTAGATTGTAAGTATTGGAGTATGGGTTGTTCTTGTGGGGATAGTTGTTTTGTCCTACAAAGTTCACCTCTTCTTGTTCTGCAAAAGGACACTTCTCAGTGGTGTGATTTAAATGGGAACAAATAGCACATACCTGGCATTGCGTGTCCTGTTGTAGAGGTGAAGTTTTCTAAATAGTCATGGCTTTGACGAGCATATCCAATTTCTTTTCTACTGCAGCCAACTAATTAGTTGATACTCCACTGAGATTCACCTCATACATGCCTTTGCTCTTGACTCATCTCCTTCCTCGTGAACAGAATTGTTGTGAGTGTTCACTTAATGTCTCAAAAATTTCCATGGCTTCCTCACTACTCCTTTCCATAAGTGTTCTTCCGCAAGCTGAATCAACCATCCCTTTGTTAGTATCGTCTAATCCTTCATATAAAATTTGTACCTGCTCATCTTGAGGGATGTTGTGATGTGGACACTTTAGGAGTAAAGAATTGAAGTGATCCCATGCTTCAAAGAACAAGTCTCCATCTCGTTGTTGGAACATTTGAAGTTCCCTTTTAAGTTGCTTTGTCTTCTGGGCTGGGAAAAACCTCTTCAGAAATTTGGTGGTCAATTCTTCCCAAGTATGAATGGACTCTGCAGGCAAGGAATTGTACCACAGTTTAGCATTATCTTTCAAGGAAAAAGGAAAAAGAACTAACCTGAGTTTCTCTTGAGTGAGGCCTTGAACATTCTGCAACTTGAATAAGTCAAAGAATTCCTTAAGATGCAAGTTGGGATCCTCAGTAGCTGTGCCTTTGAAGTGGGTCAATGCATTGAGGATTTGGGGAGAGATATAGTAACTGCCCTCCACCTCCGGTTGATATGCTATGCATGAGGGTTGGTGGAGGTTTCTGGGCACGTATGCTTGCTTCATTGGTCTCCTCACTCGTGGTGGATTTGCTTCTAGGGGTCTTGGCCCAATTGGATTTTCTGGCACGTCTTCCATTTCAACTTCTTCCTCTCCTTCTTTGTCTCTAGGTCGTTGTCGGATTGTCCGCTCAATTTCAAGATCGAGGGGAAAAACAGTTGAGTCTTGAGATCGACGACCTTGCATGAACTTGGCAGCTTCAGCACTGCCTGGTCCGGATGCTTTCTGGAACGACGCTCGATCGCAGGTCGGTGTGTTCAATCGCACTGCGCTCGATCGCACTTGGCTGACGATTGATCGCAATCACATAATGCCAATCCGCAACCTGAAACAGAAAATAAGAAAGTTAAGAAAAACAAGAAATTCATTTTTATTTTTGCTAAAATAAATTAAAAATTAAAAATTAAAATAACAAAACTAAAAGAAGATAAATTTAAACAAAATTCGCCACAATCCCCGGCAATGGCTCCAAAAACTTGTTGTGCAAAAATTTACCTAAATTAATAGGTAAATAATTGTACGTTTTATCTGCAAGTGCACAAGGTCAACATGGTAGTATAGGGTGCAAGTACATGATCATTCCCACGAGGATTGCTGAATTTATGTTTCAAAATAAATTCCTTAAGCAAAAGTAAAATAAAGATTGATTGTTGATGTGATGATAACAAAGGGTAGGGCTTTGATATCCACCACTAATTATATTAAACTAGTATTTCAATATGCCAATGTTTTGATCAAGTTATGCATATTTAATGTTTGCCAACCTAAGGGTTAAACTCTAACGCCTTAAGCTATTGATTTCCCTAAGCAACGAGTTAGGCATGAGTACATACTCTAACTCTTTTCTTTCCTAAAGGATTTAGCATGGTATATACTAAGTTGTTCTTTAGAAAAGCATAGGTTCTATGGAAATCGACAAACACACAGGGCCTAGGGCATGTCTACTCCCGGTTCCCCATGTTGATTAACCCAAGAATCGTGGTGTGGATTCTTTTGTTACTTATGTTAAACCAAGGACTAGGCCATCCAAATTGATCTAACTAATAAGTCCATGCCACATGCACATGTTGATCAGGCATACACATATGAGGAATTCATGCAAGCAGGTATTAATCAAGTTAAATAGCACAACATGATCATCACAAGGCGCCAATATTGAAATATTAATTTAACATAACTAGGGCTTCAATCTAGCCCTACTAAGTAAATTAGCTATACATAGAGTTGATGTTAAACATCTTCATAAAAGAAAATAAAGAAAAGAAAGAATAAACCCGAGACTTGAACTTGAGAGCTCCTATTCTTCTCCCTTCTCCAAGCCTACCTATTCTAAAGGCTTAAGAGTCTATTTATAGGCTTTAGAAATCCTTGGAAAAGTATTAAACCCTAGGGTTTTTGCAGAGTTTCAGTCCTATTACAATTTGGAGTTTGAAAAACCCTAATATGGAAATAGGGACATTGTAGCCGCCACTTGGAATGCCTCCTGCACACGGGTGGCTCGATCGCAGCCCGTGTGCGCTCGATCGCAGGTCTACGATCAATCCTTCTTTTGCCTACGCTCGATCGCGCCTGGCCTGGCTCATGCAGTATCTCGTCTGGTATTGCGCTCGATCACAAGTACCCTGCGATTGATTTCAGTACCAGGGAGCTCCAATTTTTCCATATTCTCTTTTTGAGCTTAAATCACCCAGTTTTACTTCACTTTCTTCCAAAAGCCTGTAAAAACTTCAAAAACACAAAAAGGAAGTAAAATTGCCTAATTAACCAAAACCAAAGGATTAAAACATGTAAGATAAGGGCTGAAAATATGAATATTTAAGCGCTTATCACTTAACATGTTAATACAATTAGTTTCAATGGCCATATGACACACATAATTTGTAATAAGATAAGATGCATCAACTTTTATGAATTGACGGCTGACATGCCCACACCACATCCTAGAAATACCGCCCCAAACATCAAACACAAATACAACAACTATTTACACCAACCTATAATTAGCTCAGACATCCTTATTATTTGTTTTACAAGAAATCCATTAATTAGATATGAATTCCTTCATGAGATTGAACGGAAGCCTTAGCTTCATATGGCTAGTCCTAGCCATATCAGCAGCAGCCCAACCATCGTCCTCCCTTGCGTTGGTGCTCGACAATGCCGGAAGCCCTTTGAAGCCAGCGTAGAATGCTACATCAATCCTGCTATCACCGATAATTGCGGTTGTTTCACCCTGACTAATTGAAATGGGTCGTGCCCGTTGTACGTCGGGCAGGAAAACGTTTCGGGCTTAGAAGGGTTTATTGTCATCTTCACGCCTTTCGTGGAGGGAGAGATGATGATTAGGGAGAGTAGGGACTTGAAGGTTGTTTTCTCTGCAAGCACTACCTGTGTGCAGTCAACTGCATGGAAGTTGGGGGAGAGAGATGCTGACTATTAAAATAAACTAGAGAATATTGGGATGAAACTGAATACTATATTTTTGTGTGTGTTGAACTGTATACAAAGCGGCCTATTTATAGTTGAATAAGGCCAGATAAACTATGAAATACAATCATGAAATTAATGTACAATATTGCAGAATAATATCAAAATATATATACAGGGAAAATATATCAAATCAGCAATTGTGGTGAATATCAAAATATATTCAAAATATTATATATTCTGAATATATTCTAACATCCCCCCTCAAACTCAAGGTGGTAATGTAGATGCCAACTTGAGTTTGGAAACAAGATCACGAAACCGTCCAGGTGGATGTGCTTTGATAAACACATCGGCCAACTGATCAGCGGAGGCAATAGGACAGAGACGGAGAGTCCCCTGTAAAAGTTGATGGCGCACAAAATGACAGTCGATCTCAATGTGTTTAGTACGTTCATCAAATAAATCATTATACGCAATCTGAATCGCACTTTGATTGTCACAAAAGATAAGAGAACTGGAGGTCTGAGAAACACCCATATCTTGTAGGAGCCAACAGAGCCAGAGGAGCTCAGAGGTGGTGTCAGCAAGAGCACGATACTCAGCTTTAGTGCTAGAGCGGGCAACAACAGATTGTTTCTTGCTACACCAAGAGATGAGAGAATCACCAAGTAAGAAACAATAACCCGTGGTGGAACGACGATCAGTGGGATCACCTACCCAATCAGCATCTGAATATACATATAAGTCTAATGATGAGTGAGAAGAGAAATGCAAACCATGAAACAAAGTGCCCTTCACGTAGCGAAGGGTGCGAAGAACAGCCGCATAATGAACTGAGCATGGCGTGGTCATAAACTGACTAACAAGATGGACTACATAGGCAATATCCGGTCGTGTCACAGTAAGATGGATGAGACTTCCAACTAACTGTCGATAGAGAGTGGCATCAGAAAGTAGCTCACCGTTAGTGGCACGAAGTTTGACATTTGTCTCTAGAGGGCTATCAACAATTTTACAATCGGTAAGGCCAGCTCGTGAGAGGAGATCTAAAGCATATTTGGCTTGAGAGAGATAGTAACCATTTGGATCAGAAGACACTTCCAATCCAAGAAAGTAGCTGAGAAAACCCAAATCCTTCATCTCAAATTGTTGACTCAAAAATTGTTGAAGGTTACGAATATCGACAGTATCATCTCCAGTAATAATCATATCATCAACATATAGTAAGAGTGGAATGAGACCAGCATCAGATTGCCGGATAAAAAAAGCAGTGTCATAGGGGCTAGAAAGAAACCCAATTTGCGCAATAGTGGAACTCAATTTGGCAAACCAAGCCCGTGGAGCCTGTTTCAGACCATACAAAGCTTCGCGAAGTCAGCAAACCTTGTGTGGCGGATGATCGTACCCAGGAGGAGGTTGCATATAAACTTCTTCACTAAGATCACCATTGAGAAATGCGTTTTTCACATCCAATTGAAAAAGATCCCAACGACGCACAGAAGCCACAGGAAGGAAGGACCGAACAGAAGTAAAGCGAGCCACCGGTGCAAAAGTCTCTTCATAATCAATACCATACTCCTGATTGGACCCTTTGCCACGAAACATGCCTTGTATCGCTCAATAGATCCATCCGATTTTGTCTTAATCTGGTATACCCACTTGCACCCTACCGCAGTTTTGCTTGGAGGTAAATCAACTAAGTCCCAAGTATGGGTTTTGGAAAGGGCATTAAGTTCTTGAGACATAGCATTCTGCCAAAGAGGGTTAGTATGAGTCTCACGGAATGAGTGAGGTTCATGTAGAGTAGCAAAAGCAGAATAACAGTGATAATCATGAAGGTGGGAAGGAAGAAATGTTACCCGAGTAGAACGACGAGGGACAGAGGGAGCTGGCTCAAGAGTAGATGGATCAACAGGCGGGACAGAGTCATTGGGGTTGACCGTTGGAATGTTGTCTGGAGAGCTTGTCATCCCTACATCAAGATCAGTAGTGTCCGGGAGCAAATCAAATGAGACATTAGTGAAGATAGGAGAAGAATTAGAGGGACTAGTAGGAAAAGACTCCATATCACTAAGGAACCTATGTTCCCAAAAAGTGACGTGCCACGAGATGCGGAGCCGTTTGGAAATAGGATCATAACAACGATATCCTTTGTGTTCAATGCCATACCCAAGAAAACAACATAGGCGAGAACAAGGTTCTAATTTTGTTCGTTCATGGGGTGGAAGAAGCACGAAATAGACACAACCAAAGATGCGGAAGGACTGGTAATCAGGGGGAGAACCATACAGGAGTTCATAGGGGGACCTATTTAAGGTAGTAGGAGACAGGACCCTATTAATGGTACAAACAGCGGTAAGAGCAGCTTCTCCCCAAAAGTGTTCAGGGATAGAAGCAAATAGGAGCAAAGCCCTAACAGTGTTTAAGATGTGCCTGTGTTTACGTTCAGCATGACCATTTTGTTGAGAAGTATTTGGGCATGAGCGATAGGGAAGAGTGCCATTTTGTTTGAAGGTAGTAAGGAAGGTATATTCACGATATTCCATGGCATTATCAGAATGAAAAATTTGTATGTTTCAAGAAAATTGGGTTTGAGCCATCTGTTGAAATTCAAAGTAAATTTTTGGAAGTTCAGACCGATTTTGTAAAAGATAAAGCCATGTGTATCGAGAATAATCATCCACAAAAATTACAAAATAGCGGGATCCACCCAATGTGGGAATAGGTGCAGGGCCCCATACATCAGAATGCACCAAATCAAAAGGAGCAGAAGAAACAGATGCACTATTATTAGAAGGTAAAGCACTTTATTTTCCAAGTTGACACGCAACACAATCAAATAACTCAGACTCAACAGACCCTAACTGACCACTTGTAGCTAAAGAACGAATACGATAAATAGATGCATGTCCTAAACGAGAGTGCCATAAACTGAGGGTGGTAGAGGGAGACCAAGATGGAGTGGCAGCAGACACAGCAGGAGGAAGATGGATTGATGAAAGCTCGAACAGACGTCCAATCTTACAGGCGGTCCCAATTAGTTGTCCCATCCGTGGATCCTACACATCACAACCTCGGTTAGAAAAGTGCAATTCTAAGCTAAGTTCACAAAATTGGCCAACAGATAAAAGATTTAATGAGAGATTAAGCACCAAGTATGTATCAGACAAAGAGAGTTGATGAGTAGAAACAGACCCGACGTGACTAGCATCAAGATGGGAACCATTAGCAGTGTAAATGGTGGTAGGCCTAGGTAACACAGATTTTGCAGAAAAGATGGAAGAATTCGGTGTCATGTGATTACAACAAGCAAAATCAATATACCAAGAGGAATTACCTGGTGTGGTGGACATGGCGGTATTAAGATTGGACTTAGATAAAACCTGATGAATGAGTGCTTCAATTTCTGCAAGAGAAAGGGTACTGGGTTGGGGTGTAACATCGATGTAAGACATATAAGATGTATCAGTATGAGTGACCTCAGCAGCCTTATGACTAGAGCTCAATGATTCCCACGAGAGAGCCTTTTTTCTGCATTCACTATACTCGTGGCCAAATTTCTGACAATAGTGGCCCTGGATATTCCGATTGGATGAGGAAGACCCGACAGAAATAGAATTAGGGGCACGCGTATTGCGGGATGCAGTGGCCATGACCATCTCAGAGGTGTGTAACTTCATAGTGGCGAATTGGATCTCTTCTGAAATGAGTTCACTAAGAGCACTTTCCAAGGATGGCAACGGTGAGCGGTGAAGAAGAGAAGCTCGAGTATGCTCAAACTCATCTCGAATTGCAGTAAGAAACTCGGCTAGGTGCATGCTATCGCGAAAAGCAATGTACTCAGAGGCATCAACCTTATTCCTCCAATTAGGCTCACATAGTGCTAATTGATTCCAAAGACAAGTCATTTGGGAATAAAAATCAGTAATACTCTGACCTGGTTCCTGACGCATGCGATGAAGCTTGGTCACAATCTGAAACCGCTGAGCAAGATCGGTAGTGCTGTAGCACTGAGCTAACATGTCCCAAACATCTTTGGCATTGTCAAGATTTCCAAATGTCATGCTGATGGAGACGACACAAGTGTTGGAGAACCAAGAGATAATCCTGTAATGGATACTTTTTCATGTGCAGAGGCGGGTAGAGAAAGCCGCAGCGGGTTCCTCTTCTCCAGCAAGAGGTTTAGGTTCTTCACCAGAAACATACTCCCAAAGACAATGTCCTTTGAGCCACCTACTCATATTTTGAGACCAAGCTGAGTAATTGGAGCCATCGAGAATAATAGGGATTGGTTGGGAAATATCTTTGGTGTTTGGGAGAGTGGTAGTAGGTACAGCCATTTTTTTTTCCTTTTTTTTTATTTATTTTTTTTTTGAATATAATCCGGTGTGGTTGAGTGTATGATAGGTTCTATGAGCCTAGTCAGAGGATTGAATCTGGTGTGGCCGAGTGCATGATAGGGGATATGAGCTTGTTTTTAGGGGTTAGGATCTAGTGTGGCTGAGTGTATAATAAGGAATATAGGCTTGGTTAAAAAGGGGCTGAGATCTAGTGTGGCTGAGTGTATTATAAGTTTATGGGCTCAAAAATCAGAAATGATCTAGTGTGGCTGATTCTAGTGTAACTAGGTGAGCTCAAAAAAAAAACTTACTAAGGTTGTGGCGCATGGCGGCGCGTGGTGGCTCTTGGTGGCACGTGCTTCAACTGGTTTGACAGATCAGCAACCTCCGATCATGAATCTATGATTCGTTTCTGAAAACGGCTGACAGGGCCGGCGCGTGGTGGCCCAAAACGGCGCGTGCGGAGGTTCAAAATTCCACAGAAAGTGGGCAACGCGTGGAGGCATGTGGGGTCTCCTAGTGGCGTGTGCTTTCGACAGGCCCGTAGATCGACAGCCTCCGATCTGGATTCTGGCGGTATTTTTCTAAAAAACAGTTGACTGGGCGGCGCGTGGTGGCTGGCGGTGGCGCGTGAGGCGCGTGAACAGTGACACAGACACTTACGACAGCGCATGAGAGCGCGTTGAACTTTAGAACAACGATCAGAGAACTCCACAGGATAGATCAGACCTTTTTGAGCCTGTTGGTATAATAATTATACCAAAACAAGATCGAAAAACCCTTTGAATTGCGTGGAGAACGTACTGACTTCCTACTTCTCTAGACAAGGCCAAAACTTGGTTCTGATACCATGTTAAAATAAACTAGAGAATATAGGGATGAAACTTAATACTATATTTCTATGTGTGTTGAACTGTATACAAAGAGGCTTATTTACAGTTGAATAAGGCCAGATAAACTAGAAAATACAATCACGAAATTAATGTACAATATTGCAGAATAATATCAAAATATATATATATATATATATATATATATATATATATATATATATATATATAAGGAAAATATATCAAATCAGCAATTATGGTGAATATCAAAATATATTCTGAATATATTCTAGCACTAACAGTGGAAGGAGATTGATTGTCACCGGAGAAGACGAAGGCCAGCGACCCACCGGGAATTACTTCAAGATCGTAAAGGCCCAAGTGGGAGACAATATATATAACATTGAATGGTGTCGTACGGAAGTGTGTCCCATTTGTAGGTTTGACTGAGGGACTGTTGGTGCTTTGGTTGAAAATGGGAAGAGGTTGTTGGCCTTGGATGGGAGTGTGCTTCCGGTTACGTTTGAGAGGAGGGCTTAAACTCTTATATATTTCTAATTTGGTCTCTAGCTAACAGTACAAGCTAGTAATTAAATAAATAAATGGAGTAAATTAATTAGCTCCTATACTAATTCAATAAACCTCAGTACATGCTTGTGTTTAGTAAGTCCTAATTTGAAAAATTGTGACTATATTTCAAGGAAATAAAAGAAATTATTATGTTTTATCTCTCTCTCTCTCTCTAACATAATGTACATGCACTTATGTCCACAATGAAATTTTTTATAGAGAAATGCTTCTTTGCATTATATCGTCTATCACGCATACATCTTTCCTAAGTTAACATGCTCCATCTACCATTAATTAAAAAGGAAAAAACACCAATAGTAGATGGAGCATGCCAACTCAACAGAGTTACAATAATAATGATGAGTTACGTGAGATATAAATCACTTGAAGTGAAAGTGTTTGTAACATGTGATAGAGAATTGTTAAGGTTTATAGTCTTATTAAGTGCACTTGTAACGTGTAAGTAATTTATTACACTTAGAAAACAATTTCTCCCATTGATTTTTGGGAGTCAAAACCCAAAGGTGTTCATATAAATTTAATAGTGAGATGTATGCGAGATGGACGCTAAATTGCAAAGAAGCATTTATGTTATCTAATCATTTAACTTTTTTTTTTTTTTTTTTACATATTTGCACAAGAGGGGAAGGGAGATTCGAACTATTAACCTTTGCTTCATTAAGCATGGTCCCAGCCGATTGAGCTACCTCTCGAGGACATTTACACTTTGTTAATTGTTATTGTTGTGCAAACCCCATATCGTTTAATAACAACATGGGGAAAATCCACTTTACCCCCCTAAAGTTTCAGGAGTTTTTCAATTTGAACCCCCAAAGTTTCAAAATTTGCAATGTACCCCCCTAAAGTTACAAAATTTGTTAATTTAAACCTTCTGTTAGTTTCAAACTATATGGGGAGATTCGAACTATTGACCTTTGCTTCATTAAGCATGGTCCCAGCCAATTGAGCTACCTCTCGAGGACATTTACACTTTGTTAATTGTTATTGTTGTGCAAACCCCATATCGTTTAATAACAAAATGGGGAAAATCCACTTTACCCCCCTAAAGTTTCAAGAGTTTTTCAATTTGAACCCCAAAGTTTCAAAATTTGCAATGTACCCCCCTAAAGTTACAAAATTTGTCAATTTAAACCTTCTGTTAGTTTCTGCCGTCAAAGTGGATGGAAAACGTCTCACGTGCATATCACGTGATCTTTTTCCGCCTGCTCTTCCAAGTTTGCCCTCAATAACACCTAAAGCCCTTTTCTTTTTCTTTTTTCACTCCAACCTTAGTCAACCCATTTTTCACCATCCTTCACGGCCTCACGCAGCTCTCTCCCCCTTTTTCACTCCAATAACCACACCGAAGTCATACGGCTGAAGACGACAAGAAGAAACGTGGTCCCCTTGTGAGTACCGAAAGTGATTTTCGTGGTCCCCGTGTGTTTCTACCCCACCCACACGACACGCACACGACAAGAGGAAGACAACAGTTGGTGAATTCGTTTGTGGTCCCCTTGTGCTTGGAGAAAGGGGACAACACACTACCCTCTTACATAATTTTGATTAAATTACAAGGTATGCCCCAAATTTGCTGATACTGATGAAGTTTTGTGTAATATTGGGGGAATAATTAGGGTTTGCGGTTTTGTGTAATATTGGGGGATTTGGGGGAATTTGTAGGGTTTAGGGTTGTTGTCGATTGAGATTAATAGGTTGGTTAAATGGTTTGAAATGTGTTTGGCTATGGATTTGTTTAGGGTTTAGGGAAAACGATTAAATATTAATTGTGTTTAGGGTTGAATAGTGGTGTATTTTGTAGTTTGAATTAGGGAAAATTAAGAGAGGATGAATTTTGTATTGCTTGTTTGATGGGCTTGTTCCTGGCATAATTGAGATTTGGATATTTTTCATTACCACTGAAGTTGTCATTTCTGATTTGAGATAAATGAGACAAAATAATGAGTTACTAACAAAGTTGTGAAGCACATAAAAGAAAGATTTAAATATATTTAGCAGGTTGTCTATTATCATGAAATTTTGACTGATAAGGCTCAATCAATCATCTACTATTGTAATATTTTAAGTAATTTAAGAACCAAATTGGAACTTCTTAAATATCAAACACCAAATATCTAAACTTCCAGTAAGGATAAAGGGCCAAAATCCTTAATATAAAATACTTGAAAAAGAAGGTGTTCAATCATTCATATTTGTTTATAAGGAATTCTCTATAAACATTTTCTATTTCCCCTTCAACTTTTTCTTTGTTTTGCTATTGATTGGCTTCTGAAAAAGAAGGTGTTCACTCAATCATATTTGTTTATATGGAATTATCCATAAACATTTTGTGTTTGTCCTTGAACTTTTTCTTTGTTTTGCTATTAATTGGCTTCTGAAAAAAGGTGTTCAATCATTCATATTTATATTTGTTTATATGGAATTCTCCATGAAATATTTCTGTTTCTCCTTCAACTTTTTATTTGTTTTGCAGTTGATTGGCTTAGAAGGTGTTCACTCATTCATATTCATAACATAGTGCACGGAATTCTCCATAACATTTTATGTTTCTCATTCACCTTTTTCTTCTTCTTCTTCTATTTCTAGAAAGAAAATATAATGGAAGCATATTATGGAAAATGTATATGTAGAAAAGGTAACAATATGTGTGCTAAAGAATACAATCTAATAAAGAAAATATAAGTATCTAGTAACCTACTATTTATTTAGAAGTCTACAACCTTTCTGTGACATGAGAGGCAACCTACTATTTATTTTCAACATGATCTCCTAGTTACTTGTGAGATAATTATATGAATTAGAAAAATTCATGATTGATACAAAGACTTAATAAAATCTATTTAATAATAGTTGTCTATTAGCATGACATTTTGACTCATAAGGCTCAATAGATCATCTGCTATTGTAACCCCCACCTCCCTGTGCCCAGTACCAAAAAAGAAAATTATACCAGTGGTGACTGTAGGGTTTCAGATTAAATTTGCCCAAATAATTTCTTTGGATTTAAAAACTATCCTCTTCATAATGATATATTTAAATAATGAATAGAAGTTCATAGGTAAGAAAAAAGGGTAAAAAGTATGAATACCATTCGAGCTACTGAAAAAAAAAATGATGGCACAATTTTTAGATGTAACATATAAATTTCTAATTTCTATTTGATCACAATGATAATGTATTAATGCATTTACAATTGCAGTAGAAAGTATTGACCATGTTGACACCTTAAAATTTCAAGTATTGGCGGAAAGTTTAAAGAAGCGAAAATGTTTGCACTATAATTCTTAATGATCAGTAGTGATTTGATTCCACTCTTTTTGAAATAGCCCTATGGGATATTCAAAAAAATTATATCATCTGTCAACACCAAATGGTTGATTACATGTTAAGCACAAACTAAATTAAGAATAATAATCGAACAACATATGTTTTAATCATCATAAATCATGAAACATTTCTAAAAGAATAATCAATTTATTCCGCTTCAACCAAATGACTAAAGCATCACATTCAATGATGAGGGATGTATGCTGTGATTTCAATGATCATATTATTTGGGGGGAAAGTGTTAGATGGTTTTATTTTCGACAAGGTGTTCATTCTTACGGTATAATAATGTTGGAGATATGAAACCAAGTCAAATAATTCCTTACTTATAGTCATTATTGATGCAAGATACAAATTCCCATCAACTGCAAATTGTGGACCTTTCTTAACCCGCCCAATTGCCAGATTTAGAGTTATTCGATAGGTGGTTTATAATTCGTAAGTACTTGTCAAAACTTTTATTTGATAATGGCTATTTCATTCTACCATCTGCAATTTACAATTAACTCATTATATCAATTTCGTTTATTTTTCTTTAGATGTTTTTTTATTACAAAATTTGATAAAATATTTATTTTCACTTTGTAGGATGGCCAATTCAAGATTAGTGTTCGAGGTCCATTATGGGGGTAAATTCAACAGGACAGTTGGATGTGAGTATGTTGGGGGGGATGTGGCAGTCCATACAGAAAGTGTTGACCCAGATGAATTGTCTTACTTTGAATTGGAAGCCATATGTCGACATTATGGGTATAACTCAGGGGATTTAATTTATTTTCAACAACCTGGTCAAACTCTAGCTAATGGGTTGCATTTGATTACATTTGACCATGCTGTGCTATCTATGGTTGCCTCCCATACTGGTCATAACATAGTGCATTTATTTGTTGTTTCTTTCGGAGAGAGTGGAGTTGGTGAAGAGGAATGTGAGGAAGAGGATGAAGATGAGGATGGAGGGAGGGCTGATCTTAACGACCCTTGGTGGCGTGAAAAGATTAGTGATGATAAAGATCTATTTGATGTAGATGTTGATGGGATTGATGATGGGGCTGGAACATCAAAAACACAACCTAATACGTCCAATGTAGCGGAGTGTGAGGATGAGGAACAAGATAGGGATGAAAGAGGTGTAGAAGAGGGTGATGAAGATGGAAGTGATCATCATGAGAATGATGAGGGAGAGGCGGTTTTGACAACTGTGGGCCGCTCGCAGAAGCAAAGGCGCTGCAGTGCAGAAGAAGCACTGCTTTGAGCTGAACCAAAGAAACTTGTACCTTCATTTGAGGTATCCATCCTACATGATATACTAATACATAATTAGTCTGCTTGCATATTATTGTCGATCACATTTGAAAGCAACCATAATGCATGCATATGCTCGAACTCAAGGGGTAATAATGCATGCAAGCAACAAATCTATTATGAACCAATCTGTTTAATATATAATAAAACCAAGCTACGTTTTACTACTTGATTAATACAAATTTTTTTTTTTTAATACGGGAAATATTCTTCTACAAATTACACTATTACAGTTCTAAAACCTAAGACATACACTTAAATAAAATGAATCTGCAAACTATAATGTAAATCGGAAAAACACTATCAGCAATAGCCTCCAAGGAATATATAATCCCCATTTTCACTTCAAGTTTAACTCTTTCTTTCTTTTTTTAGTAGATACAAATCTCATATGAAAATTGGTATGTTGTGCAAACATATATTTCTTCTAATGGACCAGAAAAAGGAGAGTTTCCTTCACAAAAAGCACAAACAACACACACACTTAGAATGCCTAAATGAAAAAGTGAGTGTAACCCAAAGTTAGCCCAAAGCTATCCCAAGGAACAATGAAGCTTGGTAGGGTCTTAGTGTCCATTGTCTTCACATACATGTCTATGTCATCAGAGTCTCCCTTCAAGACAATCTTCTCTCCCCCCTTTTTTACCCAACACATACCCTCCAACCCATTTTTCACATCAAATGGTCGAAAAGCTCTCCCCCCCCCCCCCCCCAAAAAAAAAAAAACAAAATGATAGGTTGCTTTCAAATACTTTTCTATCAAACTCAGTTGATTAATTAATACAAACCTGTTAGGGAATATAGTAATATTAACAATTAAAACACAAGAAAAATATATAACAACAAATATTTATTAGACTACTTTCGAATTACAATGACAAAATGCCGACATTGAAGACTATTATGTGGCATTTGGATGTGCAAATGGAAATATGAGAGGCAGACAGATAATATTCCCCTACACCCAATTTACAAGAACCCTAAACAAGATTCCCACAAAACCCCCAATTTTACATAAAACCCTAAAATAATAGATGGTCTTATATTCTGAAATTTGGGGCATACCAACTGGTTTCGTGTGTATGTGGAAGATGATTCTGTCAAAGGTTGCTCCACGATTTGGTTGCTGTCATCTTCGGCTGGGAGGATTTCAGTTCTGCACTTGAGTGTCGTCTTCAGCTGGGGAGCACGACTTGTTTTCTTTTTTCCTTGCTGTCGTGGGTGTGTGCGTGTGTTGGAGTTAAGAAGACAAGGTGAGGTGCAAAATGGGTCCACTTAGCTGCTAAAAAAAGAAGAAAAAAAACGCCTTTATGTTCACTGAGGGCAATCTTGTAATTTTGATATCAATATTGAGGATAAACTTGGAAGAGCAGGCTGAAAAAGATCACGTGATATGCACGTGAGACGTTTTCCATCCACTTTGACGGCAGATACTAACAGAAGGTTTAAATTGACAAATTTTGTAACTTTAGGGGGGTACATTGCAAATTTTGAAACTTTGGGGTTCAAATTGAAAAACCCCTGAAACTTCGGGGGGGTAAAGTGGATTTTCCCCAAACAAAATCTATCACTATCATTAGAATTCGTTGTTTGCAATTAAACACTCCCAACATTGCCTTCAACAATTTTTTCCAAATTCCTCGATTTATTTATAAGCATGTAAAGTTAATATTTTAAAACTCTTACTTTTTACTTTCCAATGACTATCTAAGAGATGAAGAAATTATTAATACAAAATATGACCATTTTTTTTCTCTAGAAAATTTAATAATATTGTGTATACCTTCTTTAATATATTAAACTGGATATTATCTATTATTGTTTAACACTGCATTCAATAAGTAATTTGCTAGTTTCAATTAATTTAAAGATTTTCTTAAACAAATTAATGTGTTTATGATAGTATAGGGGTGGCCTAACACCTAGACACTAGTGGCAAGGGGTGTCAATGCAGTTACGGTTAGTAATTATTAGCAAAAACCGCTAACTATAACTGCCTTAGCGGTTATAAAATTTCACTAACCGCAACCGTAACCATCTAGCAGTTAGCGGTTAATAAAACATGTAACTACCCGCTATAACCGCTTTTTCAAAATTGGGCGTTTTAGGCTTTTTTTGGTTGGGCTTTTCTGGGCTTTTTAGGCTCTCTCAAGATAAACATATAACCAATTTTCAGTTTTTGGCTTTTTTGGGATCACTGTAGCTTTTTACCTCATTTGTTTTTTGCATTTTTAGTGTCTTCTTGGAGCAAATTGCTATAAAAAGAGCCCATCTTGAACAATCAAAAATATTTGACCCCAAATTTATACTTGTACTTTAAAAAAAAAAAATTCCTTAAATATAAATCATAACCTGTTAAAATTTAGTTTTAACATGTAGAAAGTCTTTAGTTTTAAAAATGATTTGTACATTAATAATATGACTAACTTGAATAACGTATTTGAATTGTCATTGAATCATATGATTAACTATTGATCGTATACATTTATATTATTCATATGCATATATGTATAATTATAATTTATAACATATAGAGTTATAAGTTTATAACATACATTAGAACTAAGTCTTTAGGTACTTAATTGTTATATTAGTATGAATTGGTATACTTATGACTCGTGTCATATTATATATGTATAATTTGTTATTATATAATCATATAAATTAGAATGATAATACATTAATACTTCAGTTGTGGTTATAAGTAACACATGTTTAGTCCAATATCAATTACTTAATTTGATATTATATGAATCACATTATCATTGTACATTAATAATATGATTCGCTTTAATAAGTATTTGAATTGTTATTGAATCATATGATTAAGTATTGTTCTTATACATTTATATTATTCAATATGCATAATTGCATATATGTATAATGTATAATTATAATTTATAACATATATGAACTTATAACTTTAGATACTTGATTGTTGTATTAGTATGAACTTGCATACTTATGACTTATGAGTTATATCATATTATATATGTATAATTTGTTATTATATAATCAAATGATTTAATGATCAATTGATCATGTGATATAATCATATAAATTATAGTGATAATATATTAATACTCAAATTGTGATTTAATGATCAATTGATTATCTTATATGTATAAATATTATTATAATTATAATTATAAAAATATATTATATAAAAAGGCAGATACAGTTAGCAAACCCAATAACTTCTAACCGCTAACCGCGAGGCGGTTATGGCGGTTAAGCGGTTAGCAGGCGGTTAGAAAACCGCTCGCATTGACACCCCTACTAGTGACCGAACAACCCTTAAGAGTCACAAGGGGTCCCCGGCTGAGCCACCCACCAAATATTTTTTGGGGGTAGCCGAGCCACCCACTAAGCATATTTTGGAGTGGCTCAACCACCCCTAAATCACACGAGGTGGCTCGGCCACCCCCAACCAACGACTATCCCTTGTTCTTTTTTCTTCTTCTTCTTCTTTTTAAGATTGTTTCTTTTACCTTCTTAATTTTTATATTTTTATTTAATTCTTTTTTATCACTTTTTTTTTTTTTTTTTTTGGTATTCTAATTTTATTTGAGGCTATTTTCATCCTTAAAAAGGTTTAACGTCTAAAAATGAAATATTTCGTCTGATTTAATGAGATTCACTAATGCCACATGCGCCAAGGGAGAGAATTGTAACAAAATAGTAGTTTAATGCGGCTTAGTGTAACAGATTTCAATTCATAGGGGTAATATATATATACACGATCAAGGACTGAGGCAAAGATTAGTATGGGCAGGGGTCAAGGCCAAAAAATTTAGTTGGTAGAGGCTAATAGGCCATGGCCTAAAAAAAATTTTTTTTTTTTTTTAGCCCTAAAATTATTTGTTTGCCGTGTGAATTGGGGGGAGAGGGTGGCCATGGCCTATACCGGCCCTCCTCCCATTCCTCTGTCCCTATAAGTGGTAGTTCGTGCAGGAAAATGTAATTATCTCAAAAAAGTTTATGCATGCACTTTCTCAGTTATAATGAATAAATAAAAATAAATAAAAAAATAAATAAAATTTTAAAAAAAAAGATAGAGCAGTTGATTCCATCCAACCTATTCATTCCTTCTTCTTTTCTTTTTCTTTTTTTTTCTTTTTATAAAACCACCTTATGACTTTAAGGGATTGTATATACCTGAAACAAGATATTTCCCCTCACACTTTCCATTCTGTCATCTCACAACAGAGTTAGTGATTGATTCGAATTTGATCTAGATAAGAGTGCTCAGGAGTACATGAAGAAGACCCAAGCATATGTGAGTGTGAAGGCACCCAGAAGAATCAAGACTAGATCACAAATGCGCAAGGAAGCCGAAGTCCGTCCGGACGAGGAGAGCATCCGTCCGGACACCCGTGATCCCTAGAGCTTCGTCTGAAAGCTCGTTTGCCGCACGTTCGAACAAGGCTCAACCCAAGAGTCCTTGTTTGGAGTTTGTCTGACGCAATTCCGGATGGAACCAAACCTGAGAGTCCTCGTCTGGGGTTTGTCTACCGCAAATCCGGACGACTATGTTATTTTTCGCACATTTACTGCTTTTTTTCATCTGCCCATCTGGATGGCATTATGACCCGTCCGGATGGCCAATGTAGCTTTACTAAACCGACTATAACTCTGTTTTCTTTTAGGTTTATGACTCTTGGGGCTATAAATACATGCTTATAAATTAATTAGATTTGAATTAATTTGTAATTTGGTCTTAAACTTTTATATATTTATAATTTGGTCTCTAGCTAATCAAACGAGCTAGTAATTAAATAAATAAATGGAGTAAATTAATTAGCTCCTCTACTAATTAAATAAACCTCAGTACTGCAATTGTGTTTAGTAAGTCCTAATTATTTGAAATGTTGTGATAATAATAAAAGAAATTATTATGTTTTACCTCTCTCGCTCTCTCTCTCTCTCTCCCTCTCTTATAATGTGCCTACACTTATGTTCACAATGAAATTTTTTATAGAGAAATGCTTCTTTGCATTCTATCGTCTATCTCATGTACAGCTTTGCTGAGTTGGCATACTCCATCTACCATTAATTAAAAAGGAAAAAACGCACTTAGATGTAATTTTTGCCCAAATAGATGTAAAAACTTAATGGATGATGTAATGTGTCACAATTTAATATTTTGTGGAATTCAAGTATCTCTTTTTATACTTGAGGTAAAAATGTCAAAGTTGTCATACTTTGGGAGCACTAAAGTGTATTTTCTGGAAATATATTAAGATAAGGAAGATGAGTATAAATAAGAAATATATTAAAATTGTATGAGGATTATCTGAAATTGGAATATCTGAGGTTTGTGATGATGCATAATCAACATTGACTTCTGAACCTTGTACATTTGTTTTCTCTTTTGAAGAAGTCAACTATTGTATTTGGTTTCCCAACATCTACAAATAAATCTATATGATTACATTAGGGTCTTTAGGAATGAAAATAGAATATATGTGCAGGTTAGCAATGAATAGACTAATGTGAGGAACAATATAATAAAATAGCTTTCATATGCCAAATTCTCCAATTGGTTGTTGTAAAATAATTACTATTTTTCATGCAAAGAAGAGAAAATTGTCTTAGATCTCTCTCTTTAAAAATTATAAAGATGGCTCGACTGTTCAGTCAAGTCGGCCAGGGGATGGTTCAACCGCCCCCAAGCCGGTTCAGTACATTATCATTATAACACAAATGGAGCAATATCATTATAACATTATCAATGCTCAAAAAACCATAATTTATGAATTAAAGGAAATTGTTAGCTCCATCTCCTTAATTACAAAAAATATAAAATATATTATTTTAGGGTGATTTAACAAAAATTCTAATGTGGCACTAGCAGTCTACAAAAAATTGGACGACAAAACGGAATGACTTTTCTCGAAGGACACAAATTTCCTCCAAATTGATTTGGATGAAATTTCTTTCGATCTACTGTAATAAGAGTGACAAGTGTCATTCAACATGTTTGGGCTTCTTAAAAATCAATGTTTGAGTTCTTAGATTAGTAGAGTGATAATAAATGATTGTTAAAATTTTTTTTTTTTTTAAATGCGAGAGATGACACTTGTCAAGTATTAAACTAGGTTAGAGGAAATTTATGTCCTCCATGCCAATTGATTTGCTCCATCCCCAATTTCAGTCGGGCAATCCTTGCCTAATGCCCAAAATGCCCTAACAAACTCTGGTCTTTGTGTATTGTTGTGTAAACGATTGAAGCAACCCCATATTTCAATCAATGGAAAAGTATTTAGTCAAATACTCTTATTCAGCCACGAATCCTTGAAACTAGGGAAACTTCCAAGCTACACGCTATTCCTCGAAGGCAAATCTATCATGAGATATGTTTTTGACTATGTTAATTTCCTATTTATCAAATATGAAAGAGCGAATTTTATCGTTTAATTAATACTTTTAACGCCTCAAGAGTCAAGACTTCTGCTATAATATCATGTTGTTATGATCCAGATGTCCCACATAACATGCGTGTCTAAGCTCTTAAACACCATTCATCACATGCCATTTTCAACAGTAAAATCTACTCAAAGTTTGTATAAATGAACAGGAGAACTACACATGAACCTCATCATAACATAGACAAGTCTGTAAAATTCTATTTTGGAGACGTGACAGAGATTTGGCAAGGATAAAATCCATCCTTTTCACCAATAAAATATGAGGATAACAAAACATTTGAGATCTGATCCAATCTCCTGGGTCTCTTTTTAACCTATCAATGTCTTATCTAAATGGTCAAAACCCGATCTAACACATAAACATATATAATTCATGCAGTAGTATCTTTGTATTGTTTTGATCTCCTTCCATTCCTCACAAGAACTCAAGAAAGGAGCTAGCACTTTAACTTCTTGAGAAGAACAAGTGAATCCATTAGAAATCTTAAAATGTGCAATTTAAGCATTTGGTAATACATTTTGTTATGAGCTAAAATCAAATAAAATTTGATACCTTTTCCCATAATTCTGTGATTTGACAAAAATTCTAATGTGGCACTAGCAGTCTACAAAAAATTGGACGACAAAACGGAATGACTTTTCTCGAAGGACACAAATTTCCTCCAAATTGATTTGGAGGAAATTTCTTTTGATCCATTGTAATAAGAGACAAGTGTCATTTAACATGTTTGAATTTCTTAAAAATTAATGTTTGGGTTCTTAGATTAGTAGAGTGATAATAAATGATTGTTAAAAATATTTTTTTTTTAAAATGTGAGAGACAACACTTGTCAACTATTAAACTAGGTTAGAGGAAATTTATGTTCTCTGTGCCAATTGATTTGCTCCATCCCCAATTTCAGTCGTGCAATCCTTGCGTGATGCCCAATTGCCCTAACAAACTCTGGTCTTTCAATCAATGGAAAAGTATTTAGTCAAATACTCTTATTCAACCACCAATCCTTGAAATTGGCGACACTTCCAAGCTACACGCTATTCCTCGAAGGCAAATCTATCATGAGATTAGGGGTGTCAACCCGATCTGGTTTTTCGGTTTTTGGCCAAAACTGGAACCTAAACCGAGGTACTCCGATTCTCGGTTTTGGGAAATCATAACCGAAACCGAGACCTTGATTAACTGGGGTCCCGCTTACCGGCCGATTCCGGTTTTACCCGGTCCGGTAAACGGTTTTTGAAGAAAATTGGTTTTTGGGCTTATTTTAGGTGTTGGGCCTAAAATAAGCCCTTTTTTTTTTTTTTTTTTTTCATAAGTTTGCACTTTTTTTAAAAAAATATATTAGTCTTTTTGTTTAAATTAAAGAGGCTTTGTTATGATTATTCCAAATAATTAAAAAATAAACTTAAAAAATCCTAAAAAATCAATGTTTTTAATATATATATATTAAAAACATTAAAAAATATTCATAGAGATTATCCTAAGCGTAAAAAAATTAATATATATATAAATATTATTAAATAAAATATAAACCCAGTTCTGGTATTCCTGGTAAAAATTGGGTACTGGAATTGGGGTACCCGGTTTTTGAATTTTTCAAACCGGAACCAGAACCGAGTCCCCGGTTACTCGGTTCCTGATTTCCCGGTTTCCTAGTTTTTCGATTCCGGTTCCGGTTTACCGGTAATTTTTGACACCCCTACATGAGATATGTTTTTGACTATGTTAATTTCCTATTTATCCAATAAGAAAGAGCAAATTTTATCGTTTAATTAATACTTTTAACACCTTAAGAGTCAAGACTTCTATAATATCATGTTGTTATGATCTAAATGTCCCACATAACATGTGTATAAGCTCTTAAACACCATTCATCACATGCCATTTTCAACAGTAAAATCTACTCAAAGTTTGTATAAATGAACAGGAGAACTACACATGAACCTCATCATAACATAGACAAGTCTGCAAAATTCTATTTTGGAGACGTGACAGAGATTTGGCGAGGATAAAATCCATCCTTTTCACCAATAAAATATGAGGATAACAAAACATTTGAGATCTGATCCAATCTCCTGGGTCTCTTTTTAACCTATTAATGTCTTATCTAAATGGTCAAAACCCGATCTAACACATAAACATATATAATTCATGCAGTAGTATCTTTGTATTGTTTTGATCTCCTTCCATTCCTCACAAGAACTCAAGAAGGAGCTAGCACTTTAAATTCTAAATCCATTAAACATACCTTATGTGGATAACAAGACACTAAAACATGTTGATTGAATCAATTGAATCAAATACAACAGGGATCAATTGAATCAATTAAAACATTCCCCGTGCAAAACACTCTAGAATCAATTGAATCCCTTTAGAAACTGAATCCCATTTTTGCCCACAAAACATGGTCATTACCCCCCACCCCAATGTCAACATATAGACTGTATGGCACTGCGGTTTCGCAGACAAAACGTGCGATTTTCAACAAAAAGATTTCAAGTAACAAAGAAAGTTGTTATTCAATGATTCAATACAAAGAAGCCAATAATGATTCATGTGTACACTGCAGTGAGCCAAAAGACTCTAGAGCCAATTTAGATCTCATAGAACATCAGATTCCAGAAGCTTCCATTGGAGGTCAAGAGAGAGCGAGGACTAAAAATGACTAACGACTATTTGATTAACTTCTGCACTAGAGTCACCATACGAAATAAGAATGGATTGTTCATCTAACATCAATCAAAAACATCAGAAATATTAAATTGCTACCTGAACTAAGATAATTAACAAACAAAAAACTTGGAAGCCACCACAATCAAACTACTTCTTGCGCTCATCTCTAGCCACAATCTTGAACTTTCCTGTTTGTTGTTGCTGCAAACAGAACAAAACCCAATCAATCAAACAATATATTAAGGGTTTGTTTGGGTTTACGATTTAAAAATAGCAATCTTAAAATGTGCAATTTAAGCATTTGGTAATACATTTTGTCATGAGCTAAAATCAAATAAAATGTGATACCTTTTCCCATAATTCTGTGTGGTTTTTGCAGAAACCAGCAACAATAGCATCCTTCTTCCTCCCTTCTCTGTACTCGATACAAAGATCCTCCTTCAACCCGCAAGAGACATGAAAAGCCAGAGGGCACTTGGGTTCAGAGCACTCCACAGCGCACCCACTTTTACTCTTGCAAACGTAGCACTTGTCTTCCCACCTCTTCTTTGGGACCTTGGAGCAATCGATCCCCTCCCGGCCTTCAGCGTCGGCGAAGAACACCTCCGGCACCAGCAAAGCGCACACGATATGCGCCCACTGCCCGTCTACCGTGGGCTTCAATGCACCCCCCTTGATTGGACACAGGCAGCAGCAAGAAGAGGGGTTTCCATCTTTCTTAGCTTTTGAAGAAGAAACTATGCATTGGGTACAGAACCAATCATCGTCTGGAATAGCCTTCACAAGGGGATTGCCATAGCAGGTGGCGTGCACCATCAGATCACAGCCATCACAGAACACAATAGGATCTGAAGGGTCCCCATCTGTGCTCTGGCAAACAGCACATAGAATCCCATCATCATCATCATCATCACCACCACCATTATCTTCTTTTACAGCTTCTGTTTCTTCCTCAAAAGCCGGAGGCGGCTTGTACTCGACATTGAGGTCTAGAGGCAGCGAGAGGGGCTCGTGGGCAAAGAAATCTGGTTGAAGCGCCCATACCCTTTTCTTGGCAGGCAAGCAATAGGCGGTTGCGGTGGCAGCAACTGCGAGAGGCGGATCCCGGGATTCCTTCCGCTTCTTGGCCGGAAGGCGCGAGGAGGCAGCCGCACGGCCACTGCATTGTAGTTCTTCATCTTCTTCTTGCTGTAGTTGCATGAGTCTGATTCTTTTCAGAGGAGGCAGTCCGTGGAATTGGGAATCCATGTGGTTTTCAGGGTTTTGTTTGGTGTCTTTTGATTTGGTTGAGTCGGAGTCGGGGATATGTTTTCAGGGAATTGGAAAAGTTTGGTGGGAAATCAGAAATCAGGCTTTTGATTTCTCAAGGTTTTGGGATTTGAAATGAAACGAAGAGCGAGCGGTCAGTTTATTTTGGAGTGGTGGGAATTGGGAAATTTTTCGAATTCCCGCAAAAACCCGCCCACTGTTCTGTTTCGATTTTGGATATTTTGAGGATTCGATCTGGTCCAGTCTATTATTCGCCACGTGCCACATCAAATGGTGTGGCTGAATGCTGATGTGGCATGACGGTAGCTTTTGGATCATGTGATGTTAGTTGCCTATCCTTCGAGAACTGAAAATTGCTGAAGGAGTAAGATTAGAAAAATTTTTATTTCACAATGTTATTTATCTAAAGAAACAAAAAATTCATAAAGCTAATGTGACATTTTTAATTGATTTTTGATTTTTTTACAAGAAATTATCTAAGAATTTATTGAAAATGACACGTCAGCATTATAAAATAATTTTTGAAATAAAATTATAGTTTCTAACATTACTTATGCTAAAATCAACATCATAGTATGTTCTCATTTTATAGACTGACGTGACAATGCTCATCAATTTTTTAATTATACAAAACCTAGAGTATAACTCACTCTTGAAAACCCGTTTGGAATGAGAGGATATTCAACAGCTTATATACATATTGTTAAGATTGCACTTAAGTCATGTGAAAAAGATTAGATACTACTTGGAATAGAAGATTGTGGAATAGACTAACTATTCATATTCTTTTGTTTGGTTGTAACGTTGGAATATAACACTAATTATGTATTCCTTCATTTGGTACAATGCAATATGTAGATGAATGGAATCATATTGTAATCATATTTCCTAAAATACCTTTATAACAAAAATACAATTTATATTGTTTAAGAACAGCTTTCATTATTTTTTGAAACATAAACAAAAATACAATTTATATTGTTTAAGAACAGCTTTCATTATTTTTTGAAACATAAACAACTATACTATAATTTTTTTAAAAAAAAAAATTATGTCAAGTATGTGGCCTTATTATTATTATTATTGCAATTATACTACAAAATTATTTATATAAAAAAAAAATCACATAATCATCATATTACCAATCAGAGGATGCCATAAAAAAAGAATTAAATAAATAAAAAAACTGGTACATAAACGGGGGGAGAGAGAGGGAGAGAAGGATGAAAAAAAGTTTCTACATACAACAACAATTGTTATTAATTTTGTTTACAATATATATACATACCAATCAGATGATGCCATAAAAAAAATAAAAAAATAAAAAATAAAAAATAAATAAAAAATAAAAAATAAAAAAACTTGTACAGAAACGGAGAGAGATAGAAAGAGAGTGAGAGAGAGAGAGAAAGGGGGGGGGTGAAAAAAAAATTTATTTATACTACAATTGTTATGAATTTTGTTTACAATATATATACATAAAAGAGGATGCCATAAAAATAAAAATTAAAAAACTGGTACAGAAACAAAGAGAGAGAGAGATAAGAGAAATAGAGAGAAGGGGATGAAAAAAAATTTCTTTGTAGAGAAACGGAGAAATAGAGACAGAGGCATGAAAAATTGTTTCTTTGTAGAAAAACGAAGAAAAGAGAAACAGAGGAAGAGAACGAATAGAGAAGAAACATAGAGAGATAGTGTGGGTGTGAGAGGATAGGGTTTTTTGTGGCAGTTTACACGATTAATTTAATCCCACAGAAAATGATTAGCTAAGTCACTAATTTTTTAGTGGTTTAGCTAACCATGTGTATATGGGATTAGTAGTCCCATGGGAGTAGACTATTTTTAAGAATAAAGTGTTATCAAACAAATGAATCGTTATATCTAGGGTTAGCTAGTCTATTCCAATAGCCTATTCCGCTAACCAAAGGGGCCTTAGAATCATAACGTACCACCACACTTCACAGGCAACGTCAACAACGACCCACTCTATCGATACTGCACTACAAAAAAAATAGCGCTTTCTGACGTGGCTACAGTACATGTTTTGTTGCCACGTCATTAATTTTCTGAGGTAGCAATTTTGCCACATCAGAAAATTATTTTCTAACACGTGAATAGTGCCACGTCAGAATTTTCTGACGTGTTTGTTTTAACACATCAGAAAATTCTGACGCGTTAAATATTGCAACGTTAGAAAATTGTTACAGATTTTAAAACTTAAAAAATTATATATTTTCTGACGGGTCAACATTTTCTGACGTGGTAAATGTTGACCCGTCATAACATTATTTATCTATTCATCTTTTTCTTCTTCTTTTTTCGAGTGGATTCCTGACGTGCGTCACCTGGCATGTCACAAAAAATTGGGCGGGATTTTGAAATTTTTCCCTTTTCTTGTTTCCCCTCAACTTTTTCACTCTTCTTATTATTTCCCTCTTCATTTATTTACCCCACTCTCTCTCTCTCCTCTCTCAATCTCCCTTCTACACGGCAGCTCCCCTTAGAGGAAGAAGAAAAAGAAAAGGTGAAGAGAAAAAATTGAGAAGCAGCAGATCGAAGAAAGCAGAAGAAGAAGAAAAAGAAAAGGAGAAGAGATTGAAGAAGAAAAAGAAAGGGAGAAGATCGAAAAAAAAAAAAAAAAAAAAAAAAAAAAAAAAAAGATTTTTTCGATTTGGGTTTGGGTATTTGAAAATGGAGATCAAAAAGAAGAGAGAGAGAGAGAGAGAGAGAGAGAGAAAATAGAGAAAAGGGAGAGCTGGCCGGAGAAAAGAAGAGAGAGAAAGAGAAAATTGAGAAAAGAAGAGAGGTGCTGTGCAGATCGAAAAAATTTTCTTTGCTCCATTAATGGTGCAAAGAAAAATTTTCGTTTCTCTGCACCACTCGAGTGGTGCAGAAAAACGAATTTCTCTACACCACTCGAGTGGTGTAGAGAAACGAATTTCTCTTCACGGCAGCTCCATCACGCAAGAGGGAGCTGCCGTGCAGAGAACTTCCTAAAAAAAAAATAATTTAAATTAATAAATTTTTTAATTGAAAAAAAAAAAATCCAGAAAAAATTTTTAAAAAAAAGAATTTTTTTTTAATTAATTTTTTAAAATTTACTGACGTGTCAATTTTGACACGTCAATAAATTTATGACGTGTTATATTTTAACATGTTAGAAAATTTTCTAACATGCCAAAATTGACACATCAGAAAATTCTTGACGTGCTAAACAGTAACACGTCAGGAAAAAAAATTTCCTGACTCCTATGCGTCTGACATTCAACACACGTCAGAAACGCCATGTCAGAAAACTCCAGTGAGGAAAAAATTGTTTTTTTGTAGTGCTGATCCGATGGTAGCCCTTTCTTTTTTGGCGGATCCATTCATTTATTGATATTCACTAGATCCATTCATTTAAGAAATTTTAATCCAGCCTATACGTTGCCCCCTTTGTGACTCAACCACAAAAGTTGCAACCTATTTGATCTCATATTCAACAAACTACTTCTAATCCTATACTTAATGTGGTGGTTCGCTCTAATACCAAATGATACAAACTTTTGGTAAAACTAATTAGTTGTTATTCAATGATTATAATCATTGAAAAACAATGCGTAAGGAAAATGTGCTCAAAAATTTAGATACACATAGTTAAGATTGTACTTAAACCATATAGCATGTTTAGGATCATATCCTAAAGTATCACATTTCAAATAGTTTTCGAACACAAACACGAAATTTGAGTGACAATTCAGATTTTTGTTCAGTTTTTGTTATGTTTCGTTTCCTTTTAAGGGTTGATTTATATTTTTAATTTTTTATAACTGTGAATTTGAATTGTAACCTTTATAAATGCATTATCAACTATTTTCAGTAAAACTAGATTTTTTTTTCTTTAATTATCCCTATTGTTCTTGTAGATCAAGTTTTTCAAGGAAGAAGACGTGCTATTCTTTTCTAAGACCTTCCATTGTTCCAACAATTCCTTTTTTTCTTTTATTACCTGAGATGACACTAATTAAGTCAAAAAAAAAAAAAAAAAAATTATGTCATTCTAAAAATATACTATTGTCACAAGACATGAAACCTCAACTTTTTTTTTTTTTTTTTTTCTTTGCATATGGTTCTAAAATCTCAACCATATAAGAGTACACTTGTAACCAACTCGTTTTGTTTGTTTTGTTCGGGTAAAATCTTTCATACTTTAATTAAAAATCAAGAAGAAATATGTTGTACTCCAAGTATAATATTTTGAATAATGACTAGATACTCCATCCGAACTTGCTCCAAAGATTGGTGAAGAGCAGTTTTCGTTAAACAATAAGCTGTCTCATTGGCTTCTCTATTAATATGCCCTACAAACCATGCCTGAAAACAATTCAACATAATTTTTACGTTCATCAACCAGTTGGCCGTACATACTCCAACAACAACTATCGTGTCGCAATTCATACACAATTTCCAATGTATCACCTTCTACGATGATATGGTGGGCACTTGAAAGCAATTCTTTTATAAGTAACATTAAAATCATAGTTAAGAAGAAATATTCTGGTTGGTGAACATCGTTCTTGCACATATGATTCAAGGACATAAAGTATCTAGGGAGAAAATAAATAAGTAAAATGAACAGGGACAAAAGACTTAAAGAAAAAAAGAAAAAAAAAAAAACGTAGTTAAAATCCCTCAAATATGCATAATTAGAACAGGCTGATCAGCCTTTATGATTCCAGGACATATTGGCATAATAAAATGTGGACACCTGCAAAATTCTGGTGTTTATTGACTAATTTTTTCAGAAAGTATTCGCAATATTCTTTGGGACAAGAAAAGGAGAATTCCAAATTTTATCCAAAGCCTATAGTACAATACTATTCATGAAAATTTAATCCTGAATAATCAAAAGTACAACTATCATATAATTGAATGACATGTCAATAAAATTCAGCCCCATGTCATTCAAAATCAGCCACTGGGTCAGAACCTGTCAAAAAAATAATAACAAAATCAAAGAAGTCCCTCTTGTGTCCCTCTTGAGTCCCTCCAAGAATAACGTGACTAGTAAAATCATCATTTGATCAGAATTCAATAATGATTAATCACAAACTCAATTGTAATTTTAATAACCACATCATTCTTAAAAAGACTCGAAAAGGATTTGTTGCACTACTCCTAATTTTCAGTTGAATGATAGTCGAGAGTTTACTAAATAGAATTACTCTCTAATCCTGCTTCTGGGCGGGCATGCGTCGCCAAATTCCTGCCAAGACACTACCAAATATTGAGTGACAGACACTGGAGACTGCACATGGTACGGCTGTCAATGGATTTCCAAAATGCTGACTAGCAAGAACTACTCCAAGCACTGAGTTCTGAAACACAAACAGACAGAAAAGAGACAGGCAGATAAGAGACACTGAACTTTGTGAAGACAAAATACTAAGATTAGTGCTCAACCAGTTCACTCGAAATTTTTTTAACATTGGCCATCAAACCATTCTAAAATATGATTCTATCCTTATTCATTCAGAATGAATCGAATAGTTGACTAAAAGTCTTCACTTGGATGATAGGAGACTCTTTATCTCTCAAGAGTATCGAACCTCCAAATATGCTCAAGACCAAATTGCATTCTTCTTCGATAGTTTGGCCATACAGAATCTACAATCTTAAATAAAGAAGAATTAAACTTATTTTGAAAATAGAAATAAATGCAGATTTGACAACATTAAAGGAAATCAAGTAAATAATGAAGGGTTTCCTAACATCACCCAGCCATTCAGAACAACCATGTCTCAAGGTTAATTATTAACAAAATGTGTCTCTAATCCACGTCCTTGATCCCATGGCGGCCACCTTTTCCTCATTAAGGATAATGTCTCATGAATGCTGTGTGGTGGAAGTGGAAAAAGTGGAAATTTTTTAAATCTATCTCCTTTTACTAAGGGCGACACAAATTTTTTTTTGAATTAACATTACCCTTCTTAGACATCTAACCCTCACAGTTTGAAGAAAACACCTCTTTGCAATCATTTGACTTTGTCAAATCAATTCCCTTCCAACAAAGCTTGTCAAACCGGATGATAACTTGCTTTTTCATCGTATTGTAGAGACGATACCTCAACTAGTTCTTTATCTACCATGTACCCTGCACTTGCTAAGGATAAACATTTATCCTTCTCATCCAACATGGGATTCAAGATCTTCTAAGTTTACACGCAGGAATCCTTGATCAAGATCATTACGAAACGTGTGTTTAATGGAATTCAGCTAGCAAGTGATCTTGATCTCTATTCTTGGTCCTTTTTGCCAATAGCAAGTAGGATGGATTCATTAATAACTTCCTCTAATTGCTGAAGAACTTCGACTCAATCCGTGACTTTAGGAAGATATTCATCTTTTGCTTTCATGTAAAGGGCATACACACCAAAAGTGCTTGAATTCCTTTTCTTTTCTTTTTCTTTTTTTTTTGGTAGTCTCTCCCTCTCTTTTTCTCCATATATATATATATATAATCTTTTTCTCTTCAGAGAAATAAAACTATCCTACAATTACAAAAAAAAAAAAAAAAAGAAAAAAAAAAAGGGGGATACAGATCAACTTATTCCCGTAACCAAACAACTTCAAATATTATAACTAAACATGAATGGAACAAGGAAAATCCTATTCTTGCAACCAAACAAACAATATAAATAGCCAAATAGTTCTATTCATGGAACAAAACAACCACTAATCTTGTTCTGAATAATGATAGGTTTAGTATACCAACCTAGATACGCACTCTTTACTACGCACCAAATGGTATTCTTCTTCCTACAACTCACGCATGGCTCATCACTTCATGACGCCACACACAGCCACCGGCCCGGAAGATAGCCTCTTCACACAGCCAAACACGAGCACAGTCACCTCGTCCATGCACGACACACGAACCACCACATACAACTCATGCACGCATGAACACCAGTTCGCGCCGCCATGCACGATGATTGCATCGCGCACGGTCACCTCCGCATGACTGCTGCTTTGTAGGTCACCCTTCATGCTGCCATGCACAGACCACCACATCACCAAACTTGCAACACCACCAAATGGCCACCCATGTATGACTCGCCACTCGTTGCAACACCCACACTCACTGTCCCACCACGAACAACCCCCGTCGCATAGCCACCACCAATGGCAAACAAACGGTGTCGCACAACGACACCACCTAATACGAACTTAGCACCACTTTTCACAAACGACACATCCCTCGCACAACACCAATTGTTCGGTTGCTTCTTTTTTCATTTTTAATTCTGAAATAAATGAGGTAATCAGATTGGCTGCTATTTATTTATTTATTTAATGGACTCAACGGAAATTGAAAGAAAAGAACAAATTAGTAAGAAAGGATCTTGCATTGATGATAGGAAGCCAAGGTTTTTATCACTCAATATTCAACAAAAATGAAGAGAAAATAAAATAAAATTAATCGTTACAGGTGTGAGATTGCTCCAGACCATATGCGATATCTGAGATGTGTCATCCTTTTTTTTTAGTAAGTAATAATCAGTCTTATTAAAAGCGTAAGGTGCCACAAAGTACACAAGGAGTATACAACAGGGATCACCTAACTAGAGAGGAAAAAGTGAACAAGAAAATCATCAAAGCTAATCGATAACAGGGACACAAAAGCTATAGTCCAAAGATACAAAGTATAAAAATAATAGGATAAAATGTCCTCCGTGGACCTCTCCAAGTCCTCAAAGCACCTATTATTCCTCTCCCTCCATAAACACCAAAAAAGGCAAGTAGGCACCATCTTTCAAACCGAAGTACTCCCCCTCCTCCCAGCAGACCACCAATTGGCAAACAACTCGGAAATCCATCTAGGCATCACCCAAGACATCCCAAAACGACCCAAAATAGTACTCCACAAAGCAGAAGCTACCTCGCAATGAAGAAGAAGATGGTCCATCATCTTCTCACTTCTCTTACACATGCAACATCTATTCATTACAATAACATGAACACTTTGTTTTGAAGTTGCCTTTGTTTTGAAGACTAACTTGGCTAAATCGGAGTTGGTTCATGTGGGTAACGTGCTCAATATGAGTGGGTTGGCTCATATTCTGGGTTGTAGGATTTCTTCCTTGCCTTTGAAATATTTGGGTCTTCTTTTGGGTGCTCCAATTAAAGGTTAAGTCTGTCTAGGATTCTATCATTAAGAAAATAGAGAGAAAATTAGCCGTTTGGAAAAGACTTTACTTGTCTAAGGGTGGTCGAGTAACATTGATTAAGAGCACTCTGTCCAACCTTCCTACCTATTTTCTCTCCCGTTTCCCTATCCCGATTAGTGTTGCTAATTGGTCAGAAAAATTGTAGAGGGATTTTTGAGGAGAGGTTTGGATGATGAGCCGAAATTCCATCTTGTTAATTAGAAGAAGGTTTTCTCTCCTATCCATGTTGGAGGGTTAGGGAACAGGAGCTTGTGTACATTCAATTAGGCACTTTTTGGTAAATGGTTGTGGAGGTTTGGTGTGGAGAGAGGCTTTTTAGCGCTGGATTGGGGATAAGGGGGTTGGTGTACTGAGGGGGTCAGTGGTGCTTATGGGGTGAGCCTTTAGAAACACATTAGGAGGGCTGGGATATCTTCTATAATTTTACTAGTGTGGAAATGGGTGATGGCTCGCATACTAGGTTCTTGCATGATATATGGTGTGGAGATCGTCCTTTGAAGGTTTCTTTACCGGAATTATTATGTCTTGCCCGGAATAGGGATGCAATGGTGGTTGACCTTGGGAGCATTAGTAATAATACAACTCATTGGGACATTAACTTCACAAGTTGGTGCATAATTGGGAGGTGGACTCCATCTCCTCTTTCTTCAATGTTTTGTATTCCGCTAGAGTGGTTCGAGAGGGTGATGATAGCCTATGTTGGATGCCCTTAAAAGGATCTTTTGATGTCAAAACTTTTTATAAGGTTCTTCTACCTAACAGTGTTTCCTCTTTCCCTTGGAAGAGCGTTTAGAGGAGTAAGGTTCTTTTGAAGTTGGCTTTCTTTATGTGGACAACTTTCCTTGGAAAAATTCTCACTTTGGATAATCTCTGTAAGCGTCACATCATAGTAATAAATTGGTATTGTATGTGTAAAAAGAGTGAGGAAACTCCAGATCATCTTTTTCTTCATTCTGATGTCACTAGAGAGCTGTGGATTATGGTTTTTCAGATGTTTGGGGTAGAGTGCGGTATACCTAAACGGGTGGTGGACCTTTTAGCGTGTTGGAATAGGGGGGTCGGCCAACATGATAGCATTATTGTTTGAAATTCAATTCCTCCGTTCTTATTTTGGTGCATTTGGGGAGAAAGGAACACTTGAAGCTTCAATGATCAAGAGAGAACAAGTGTGAATCTACTACGAACTTGTCTTGTCAAAACCTTATTTCAGTGGAGCTTTGCAACTGCTTTACCCCGTGTCTCTAGCTATGCAGATTTTTGTTCTCTTTTTTTCTTATTCTTGATTTGCTGGGTGTTTTCTTTTCTATACTTCTTATGTACTTGGATTGCACCTCTTTGCGTGTCTAATGAATTTCCTTTACCTATAAAAAAATAGTTTGTATGCTGAGCAATTCAGCTGGCAGAAGCTGGATGACTTTCTTTTGACTCCATTAGGAAGGTAGAGGCTAATTGGTTGGAGAGAGTGTTTGAGGAGGGTGAGATCTATGAGGTTGTGAAAGCCTTGAATAGTGATAAGGTCCTGACAGTTTTTCTATGGCATTCTTCCAAGCTTGCTGGGATGTTCTTAAGGATGATTTAATGAAGGTCTTCCATGATTTCCATGCTAGAGGCAAGTTTTAAAAAAAACAAACCTTAATGCCATTTTTATCATTCTTATTCTGAAAAAATCAGGGGCCCTTGATATTAAAGATTTTCGCCTCATCAGAAATGTCAATAGTGTAGAAGGTTGGGCTTGCATTTTGGGTTGCCGGATTTCCTACTTGCTTTTGAAGTATCTTGGTCTTCCGTTGAGAGCTCCTTTAAAGCCATATCTATTTGGGATGACATCAATGAGAAGATTGAGCTTTGTTTGGCTGGTTGGAAGAGGTTGTATTTGTCCAAGGGTGGTAGGATTACTTTGATCAAGAGCACCTTGTCTAATTTGCCTCCTTGTCCCTCTTTACCATCCATACCAGCGTTGCAAATCGCATTGAGCAGTTACGATGAGATTTCCTGTGGGGAAGTATTGGTGAAAAGTTCAAATTTCACTTAGTGAGTTGTTCTAAGTATTGTTCTCCAATTTTTTTTTTTTTTTGATAAGTAATATTGCATATCAAAAGCGCAAAGGGGAGAACACTGGGAAAAATAAAATAAAAAATAAAAAAAAGGCCCCATGAAAGAACCCTAAAACTCAAAGAAGCCCTAAACCCGCAAAACAAACCCCTACACCCCAAAGAAGCCCTAAACCCGCAAAGAAGTCTTGCCTTTACGCTAACTAGAGCCACTGCTTCTAGCTTCAAAATTAAAGGAGCATTCCAAATTAAAGGAGTGTTCTCCAATTTCTAATGGAGAGAGTTGGGGGTGAGAAATTTAATTCTATTAAATCATGTTCTCTTGGAAAAATGGTTATGGCACTATGCTTTAGAGAGGACTTTGTGGATAGCAGTAGTGGATTGTAAATATGGTAGCTTGTGGGGTGGGTGGTGTTTTTTATTTTATTTTTTTGATTAGTAAGTTACACACGCACCCGGTGGGACTTTAACCCATCCTCACCCTCCACCTTGCTACAAAGGGAGGAAGTACCATTTGAGCTAAAGCTCATTGGTTGGGTGGTGTTCTAGTGAGGTTAATTGGCCGTATGGGGTTTGTTTATGGAAATTTATTACGAAGGGTTGGGGGGATCACTCTAGATACACTAGATTCAAGGAGGGGGATGGACCTAAGGAAAAATTTTGACATGATGTATTGTGTGCGGAGAAGCACCTTAAGGTAGCAGTTTTGGATTTATTCAGCTTAGCTCGTTTCAAAACGCTTTCATGGTACATTGTTTACACCTTTCCAATGACTCTCATCAGTAGAACATTAATTTTTCAGAGCGGCGCATGATTGGGAGGTTGATATCTTCATTACATTTTTCAAAATTGTTGTATTCTTTCAAACTAAGACGAGGCGGTTAGAACAACTTGTGTAGGGCCTTCCAAGAGAGGATTGTTTGATATTAAATCGTTCTATAATGTCCTTATTCCCCATGACAATGACCCCTCCCCTTAGAGGAGTATTTGGCAAAATAAGGTTCTCTTGAGAGTCACGTTCTTTGTTTGGTCAACCACTTTAGGGAAAATCCTCACATTAGATAACTTAAGAAAACGATATTTCATAGTGGTAGATTGGTATTGCATGTGCAAGAAGAATGAGAAATCTGTAGATTACCTCCTGCTCCATTGTGAGATTGCTTATGCCTTTTGGAGTTCTATCTTCGGCCTCTATGGTTTAAAGTGGATCATACCTAGGCGAGTAGTGAATCTCTCCACTTGCTGAAAATGGCAGCGTGGCTATTCTCAATGGGTAGTAGTGTGGAAGATGATCATGTCTTACTTTTTGTTGTGTGCCTTTGAGTTCCTTCATATTACTAGCTTCAATGATTTTCTTGATCTTTTTTCTTTTTCTAGCTTGTATACTTTCTATGTACTTGAATTACATCCTTTCACTTTTTAATAAAATTCAATTACTTATTAAAAAAATCAGGAAATAAATGGAAAATAATGGGTTTTCTAGCATTGGAATGTTGTCAACAATCACTGGATGAACAAAAAGGAACTTCTTCGGTATATGAATTGCTTACCTGCATGCCAACCTCAATAGAGATTGTCCTTGATGATGACACATCAATCCCAAGCATCCTAGAAAGTATGTAACCAAAGAAAAATCCAGATGCATGAAGCAGAGATGCAGCTAGCACCACTTGTCTACCAGACATAAGAATTGCAGAAGCACTCTGAGCAATTGCATTTCCACATAAAACAGCTACAGTTGCAACAGCAATGGGTGGCATCACAGGGGAAATAAATTTAACCAGGCCTTGGAAATACTGATTTAAAAATGCACCAGCTAGCACAGGAAGAAGCACAACCTGTATTCATGGCACCTAAATTGATACCACTGATGACAACAAAAACTTAGGATAACACTCACGCAGGAAATCACACCTGAAGTGTTGAGAGTAGTAGCCCAATTGCATCTACTGCAACATATTGCCCAGCAAGTTTGGCTGTGAGAAATGGGGTCATGAACTGCAAAGTGGAAGGAAAAGAAAAGATGAGATACTATCCATCACAGAAAGAAAATGGTGTAAGGGGGCACTGGGTTTGAATTAAATTGACGCATTACTGAAAGGTAAAATATTCCTCTACTTCAAATGTCCCGACTCAAAACCTTTTGTGTGATATGGTTGATATCAACAAAGCTGAACAGGTAAGGATTTAATTGATAGTTTATATTCTTATTTGATAGGGAGAGGACTTTTTGTTGTCACAACTTTTAACTGGCCAAAAAGAAATAAAATTGACTGCACATTGTTTGAGATGGTGTTCACACTATGCTACCTCAAAAACTCTGTTTACACCCAACATTTCATTTGTATAACGAGGCATATAAAGCTCCATCCATATATCACCCACCCCCCACCCCCCCCCCCCCCCCCCCCCCCCCCCCCCAAAAAAAAAAAAAAAACAGGCAAAGACAACAACGCTAATTTACTAACCACAGCTGCTAAAGTACTAGCTGCTGTCATCAACACCGAAAGTGCCACATTTCCACTGGAAAAACAAAAAAGGTCATCAGAATGTCTGGCCATGGCATACATGAGGAGGAAAAAAAAAAAACAAAAACAGAAAAATTCAATGATACAATCTTGGAGAATTTGACAAACCGTGCAATGTAAGTGACAATGTTACTTGCTGTTCCTGCAACCAAATATATATATATATATATATGAGGGGCAACGAGAGTGAAATTGAAAAGTAACATTAGGACAGACTAATAAATGCATACCCCCTGGGCAGCAACCAACCAATATTAAACCAGCTGCATAATAGGGTGGCAGATTTAAAAGCTTGCTCACAAGAAACCCTGATAATGGCATCACCTGCAAAAAGTCAACCATTGTGCTTTCTTTTACAATCATATTAGGAGATAACAAACTGAAATGAACAAAATCCCAACCCCTAATTTCTACTTTAAAATAGAATACAATCTTACTAAAAGTTCTACTTTGGCCTTTGCCAAGAAGAAAATAGTATTGGAGTAAAAAGTATGGCATTGAACTTTTGAAAATATTGAAGCAGTTTAGATGGCCAGTATGCCCATAAATTTATGTGAAAGTTTGGTATTATATGCCAGTCTACTTGTGTGTAGTTGTCTGCAAAGAAATGAAAGTATTCTGCTGATACAGTTGACATAAAAGATTAAGCACCATCAGTGGTTGATTCAAGTTGTATTAGAGGAGTATTGGAGCCAAGTGGAGTCAGGACCCATTGCCCAGGCTTAGCCCAAAAAAATAAAAGAGGATTCATTGTCCAAATTCACAGGGGCAACGATTCTAACATATAAGTTCCAATTTCTTAAACTGGACTGCAAATTATGAGTGAACTTTCAGGAATAAGTTGACATCAGATGGCTTATGGAATTGAGCTAGAGCGATGGAAGTGGAAATTCGTAGAAAAGATCAATGAGACACACATGAGAGAATTTATAGGAGCATAATTCACATAAGACGCAACATAGCTACTGAAGAAGCAAATAATGCAAATACCCTCCCTCTCTGGCTCTCTGTGTCATTGTCCAACTGGAACCCCTTTAGAGACAAGAATAAAATAAAATTAAAACTATTTTAAGAAAAATTAAAAGACCATATGTCAATTCAGCACTTCCTTCAAGTGCTTGGGAAACCCTCATTGATGAAGTACCTCCATTTGTGTCATTTTGTGATTGCTACCACAAATAACCTTATTCATAGCAAGCATGAGTAAGGACACAAGAAAGATGGGATATGGATTGATTGGTGAAACAACTATTGAAACAAAAGGACAAAATATGACAAGTGTTAAATCACCACTCCCCCATAGGCTCAAATTCTCCCTCAACAAGTGAGACCGAACATATAGAATATATAACTTAAAAGTGGGAAGAAAACTGTAGAGTAAGAGTTCGAACTCAAAATTATTTCTTAACCCACTGTCGAGTTTTGTCCCATACATAATATACTTTATGGTATTATGGTGTAATAGTTTAATCATGCAATATCTAAAATTAAAAATAAAAAAAAAATAAAAAGAAGTCAAAAGCCCTTCTGATATTGCATGTACATTTAGATTCTTATTCTCCTCAAGAAAAGATCATATCCTAATGCTCTAGGTGTATAGGATACTTAATTTAAAGGGAAAGAAATACGCCATGTACTTTTCAGCCATTATCAAAATACTCCTCAAGGTTTCACTTTTATCAATTTGCTAATGCTTTGTGTGCATTGGATTGTTATAAGAATATCCCCCTATCTGATTCTGTATAGAGTTCATCCATTTTGTTTTACAGAACCCTTATAAAATTACATTTATATTTTAAAAACTTACCATAAAAAGCAAAAACAAACAACACAAAACAAAACAAAACAGAAAAGAAAAAAGAGAACCCCTTTGCAAGGGGTGGGTCATGGAAGCTTTACGCAATATTCACTCCTCACCAAAGGGATGGGTCACAGCCCCTCCACCCCCTCTATGAGAGGGATGCGTCATTGAGGCCCTCCACAACATTAACCCACCCCCTTCCAGAGGGGTCGAGGCTCCAAACCTCCACCCCTTCACAAAGGGAGCCTTCTTTTGTTCTGTTTTTCTTTTTCTTTTTTTAGCAATTCTTTTGTTTGGGATAAACATAATATTGTAACGAATCAAAAAAAAAAAAAAAAAAAGGACAAATCTATGTGGAATTGGGCTGAAGAAGTTATTTGATAATGACACAAAGCAAATGAAGCAAGTCGATGAAATTGAAACCACAAGTAGCTTTTTGATAATGGCTCAAAAAGCAAGGTGAAACTTTTGTATTTTCCCTAAATCAAAAGCATCCAAAAGAATAGATGCATATAAGGAAATATTTAAAATATATCAGAAGTAACCAGTGCATCTTTGATATGGATATGTCACCTATCTAGAAGTATCTGCATTAGATAGCCTCTCTTCAACATATGGAAAGTCTAGAACTCTTCTAATCTGCATAATGCCAATATGCCATGAAGATGCAAATTGACTAGATGGCCAACTAAGAGGGTTGAATAAAGGAGATCCCTCAAACCAAGTTTCTAGTTCCCAGAACTGGGAAAGAAAGTGGATGCCAGTTTTACTAGCGTATCAAGGTCATCTATGGAAGAAGATGGATGGATTCAACTAGTCAGAATTGTAGATGGGGCATCAAGTCTACAGTTTTACAGCCATCAAGATGAGTGCCAGTCGGCAACCACTTCCAAATCATGAACATCTACATGCTAGTTTGTCTTGGGATTACAAGTGCACTAGAAAGATTCTAGTTGATAGGATGCGGCATGTTGACAACGGTAAGGGGAGCATGAGCACCAACAATAAGCTTGGAATGATGGATAGATATTGGAAGAGTTGATTGGACTAACAATGCCTCCCATGAATGGAGTAAAAATCCATCATTCTTTTGATTTTAGAAGAAGCACCTCCCGACATTAGAGAACATAAAATTCTTATATTCCCCCATGCACATGCAGGGTAGTCGAGAAACCATTCAGAGGAAAGATGTGACTTGATCTACAACGAGGAATGAATTATAAAATTGAGTATATTTTTAAAGGATATTGACCATTTCCTTGGATGGCCTTGACTCCAAAATCTGATGAAGACACCATATACCTGTCCAGGAAACACTCCAAGGATATAAGTTCAAACTCAACCTCAAGGTTTGAATGATATTTGAGCGATTACATTGTGACATGCCAAAGCAAGAATTTCCCAAGACATTTTTTTTTTTTTTTTTGATAACGTAGGAAAACTTTACTCAGATTAATTGCACGTCGCAAACGCATACTATACAACAATCCTCACCGTTAATTAAACTCCTACGGGTAATTGACCCCACCCGCCAAAACCAGTTATTGAGTAATCCAAGAGCTTTTACCCCTGATGGGTTAAGTAGTTTATCCTCATGCCCAGGTAATCTAGGAGCTTTCCCAAGACATTTGCAACACAAAGATTCACAGATCAATCTAATGCGTAAAAGATTATAAGTATAGCCTAACACTAGGGTATAAGGGCTAGAGTATCATGCCGTACATACCTTTCTCGACCTTTTGGCTAAGATCATCTGTAGTATTTATTCTTCTCAGTTTAATATAGAATCAGGCAGTACAAACTTAAAATTGGAGAATGGGTTAGCAACAGCTTTTTGATTTGCAACAACACTTGCATTCTAATTGCCTGATTTACACAGTGTCTAAATTCTGGGATATTCAGCAATGTTATAGTTAAGCGTCTTGATATTCTCATGGGAATGTAATTGCAGAATTTGAAAGATTTTGTTTTCTATTCTTGTCTCTTATCACCTTTAGATTTAATTCTCTCTTGTTCACATAACTTATGACCTTAATCGAGCTCCTTTTCAAAGATATTGAAGATGGAATAAATTCATCCAATAACATTCGGGAACAAAAACTACTTTAAGAGGAGAGAAAAATGAATGAGAGCATAAAACTGACCGAGTACTGCAGCAAAAAGCCTGATAGTAACTGTTTGGGCATAGCCAGAGCGCCACGGAGATCGTCGAGAGTAAGCGTCATGCCCATACCAAGCATGGTCAAGGTTATGCCAACAATGGTCCACTTGGGCTGAACCCAATTGAAGGAGCTTGGCTTGATAAGCCCCAATAGGCATCCCAGTGCTACCCATATGGGAAATGCAGTCGAAACAGCTTCGCCAATGAGCTCAATCCAATCCCGGAAACTCCGAGCGCCATTGGTGCTATAGCTGTTCGATGAAACGCCGCAACGAAGTGGAGGGAATCTTGAGGCTGGCCCATCGATGACTTCTGGATGTGGAATGAAAGCTGTGGATGGGGTCCAAGTTGGTTTGTTTGGTGGGGGTGGTTGTGATTGAAAATGAGGTGATCTCAGCGCAAGTTGAACAGAAGAAGAAGCTGGTGAAGTGTAAGGTCTGGTGGAACGAAGGATGAGAAACAGTGGTGATTGAACTCTTCTCTGTGGGTACGCCCAAGCCGGGTTCGTGTTTTGCTGAAAACTGAAGCCTATTCTTCCATGATGAGAGCATGAAAGTGAAGATTGCATTTTTTTCTCTCTCTCTCTACGAGTAGTTTGCACTTTGCAGTGTACCAAGCTGCTTTGCAAACTTCAAAAGGCCATACCACTTGAGATCGAGAAATGCTACAAAGCAATCAAAAGACCACATTTTGCCCATCAAAGTCTACGCGACAATAATATTAAAATGAAAAAAAAATCAGTTCTCTCTCCCCTGTCGGTTTCCTTCCTATGAGAAGAACCCAGGCTGGTTAGCCCAACCTGGGTTGATCAGCCTTTTTATTAAAAACAAAAAAAAAAGTGAGGAAAAGATAATCACAGAGAGAGGGACGAAGAGATGAGAGAGTGAGCTTGAGGGAGAGTTACAGAGAAGGAGAGACAGAACAGAGAAGATGGACAATGAGATTCAGAGAGATTGGAGAGTGAAAGGGAGCTGTAGAGAGAAAGAGAGACGAAGGGCGGGCGGGGGTGGCGGCTCGCCGCCCCTTGGGTGGCTTCTCCTTCAAAAAAATAAATAAATAAATCGGAGCCCATCTTCTCTGAATCTCATTGTCCCTCCAAAAAATTCAATCTCTCATCTCTTCGTCCCTCTCTCTGATTCCCTAATAAAAAGGCTGATCAACCTGTCTGTTCTGTCTCTCCTTCTCTGTAACTCTCCCTCAAGCACACTCTCTCTCAATCTCTCATCTCTTCGTCCCTCTCTCTCTCTGTGATTATCTTTCCCTCACTTTTTTAAAAAAATAAAAAATAAAAAGGCTGATCAACCGAGGTTGGGTTAACCAGCATGGGTTTCTTCTCATAGAAATCCGACAGGAGAGAGAGAATTGAATTTTTTTTCATTTTAATATTATTGTCGTCTTTTGATTGCATTGCAGCATTTCTCCCTCTACACGTGAAAAATCCTAAACAATCTTTGGTTTTTTGCTTTTCTTTTTTAATAAGAGTATTGATTAGAATTACAACGTTAGTATTATTGTAGAATCATCACAAAGTAAAAATATAATTTTTAGAAGATACACTCATTTTGAAAATAATTTGAATTACCGCTAAAATACTATTGACTCGAGGTTAAAAGTGTTTTTTTTTTTAACAAAGACTAATTCTAATATTGGTAAGACCACGGTCAGTATTATAAAATAATTATGAAATAAAAATGTAATATTTAGTATTACTCATAGCACATAAAAATGTAAAATAATTAACTTACACTAAAATACTACTCATGGTGGAAGGCATGTATTAGGGACGGACAGATTAACCGATTATTGATTACCAACTTTAACCGAACCGATATTAACTATAACCGATAGTTATCGGTCGGTAATCGGTTAAAAATTCTATACCGATAAGCTTATCGGTCGGTTAAAAATTTTTTATCGAAAAATCGATATGACCGATAAGCTATTTTAATTTTTAATTTTTTAAAATTTTATATTTATTATTGTAGTGGATCAATAAAAATAAAAAATAAATAAAAATAAATAAAAAAAAAGAAGCTTCAATAAGGTATTTTAACCAAAAATATGCTCTAAAATAACTAATTTTTAATAAGCTATTTTAGGCTTTAGCCCAACAAAACGTATTTGAACCTCTAAAACAATTAATTTTTGGCTCAATTAGCAACCAGTAAAAGCCCAATAAAAAGCCCACAAAAGCCTAAACCGATTTAACCGACCGGTTAACCGATTACCGATATGACCGATAATTTTCGGTTAACACTTCTTATCGGTCGGTAATTGGTTAGGATTTGGTTAACCGATAGCTTATCGGTTAACCGACCGATAAGCCCATTAACCGGTCCTAACCGACCGATACCCAGCCCTAGCATTTATAACCCGATGAGTTATTAAGGTTCGCCCTGTTTCTTTTAGTAATTTGATCAGTTAATTGCTTTGGATCCCAATCTCCCATGGCATGATCTTTTAGAGTCTTTTCATATATATATATAACGGATAATTAAAGTCCACTTAACCCCTTCAAACTACCACCTCAATAACAATCTACCCCAAAAACTATCAATTATTACAATTTATTCCCCAAATTACCAAAACAATGATAATATACCCTTCAATGCTAGCGAAATAATGAAATTACCTATCTAAAATTTTCAATAAGACAAAAATACCCTTAAAATTTGAAAAAAAAAAAATAAATAAATTTTAACATTTTTATTTTTATTTTAGTAAGAGTAATTTTGTCATTTTATTAAAATTAAAAATACATTGTCATTATTTTGATAATTTGAAAAGTAAATTGTCGCAATTAATAGTTTTGAGAGTAAATTGTCATTGAGGTGGTAGTTTGAGAGGGTTAAATGAACTTTACTAATATATATAACCCTTTCCTATCCGTAGATCCTTAAGAACATTCAATATGGCAGATGTTGTCACTAAAGAATAGCTTAATCGGTTGAAAATCATGCCTCATAAAGCAGCGGTCTTTAGTTCGAATCTTCATCCTCCTCTTATGCGAACATGTCAAATATATATATATGGCAGATGTTAAAGTTGAAGCTTAAGTTGATATACTGCAAAAACTGCTTACGTAAAGAAATATTAATTTACTTTTGCTTGTATTTGATTTGCTTAAATAAGAGAGAGATTATGTTTAACATGTACTCAAACGCCTCTATTTAAAACTAAAATAAATAAAAAAATAAAAAAATAAAAAGCCCCTCTATTACATGTAACACAAGGACCACGGCACATGCTTTTTCTTTTTATTGTTGGGTCCAAATGAAATTGAGTACGTGAGGCTTACTTTTCCAATAATAATAGGCTTTGTTTTCATTTACGAAATGAATCCAAAAGAATAAAATTATTAGTTTGCAAATTGTAGAGGTGAGGACACCAAGAGCGAGACATTTGAGAAGGCTGGATCAAAACCCCTTTGCAGTATAACGAATTACGTCTCAGGAAACAAACTTGTATACACCTGGTGGTCTCATCCAGCCAGGCCATTGATCTTAGTGAAGGAGCCCCGCCCCGTTAACGGCCAGCGCTTTAAAGGATAACACCCTGAAAGTGGAACCCAAACTTGTAAATTTGATGATCAAAAGAAATGCTTATGAATTAATCGTGAATCAGATTGTGACAAACCAAACAATGAATGACAATTGTGATTTATCCATACAAAAATAATAACAATAATAATATGAAAAAAAAAAAAAAAAACACGAGACTGCAAGCAAGAGAGAAGAAAACAAAGAAGTCGTGATTGGCCATCAGCATGTTATTGTAAAGCAATCACCTTTCCCTGTCCAAGTGGATTTGAACAATCTCTGCAAAAAATATTTCCACCAGCAGCTTGGCCGAGAAAACACCTAATCGAAACACTAATCACAATTTCTAGTGGTTGTATAAACACTAATCACAATTTCAGACCATCAATCTGATTCGTAGTGCTTATAAAATCCTAATCAATTAAAGAGGGTATTGGCAAAATATTATCAGACTATAATGATGCATTTATAGAAGGAAAAAAAAAAAAATAGGGTTTGGTTCCCATTGCTAATGAATGCCTTGGTAGTAGGTTGAAGTCAAAAGTCCTGGGTTTGTTGTGCAAGTTACATTTGGAAAAAGCTTATGACCACATAAATTTGGACTTGTTATATTTGATGTCGTGCATAGGAAATGTGCATTTGCAGGTGAATGTCTACTTTAGTAAATGGGAGCCCAACTGGATTTTTCAGTAACTTCTCGTGGGCTATGACAATAGGATCTTTTATCCCCTCTTTTGTTTGTCATGCTAATTAAGACTTTCAGCCGTATGATTAATAGAACACTTGAGGGAGGTTTGGTGTCAGGTTTTCTGGTGGGGGAATGCAAATAATTGAGAGCTACTGATTTCCCATCTTCTGTCAGCGGATGATACTATAATTTTTGTTGGGTGAAACTGGAGGAGCTTCTTTCTTGACAGTGTATCTTACTTTGTTTGGAGGCAGTCTCAAGTGTGAAGGTGAACTTGGGTAACAGTGAACTGGTTCTAACTGGGGAGGTAGAAGATGTGTATGGATTAGCACAGTACTTGGTTGTACGGCAGGCATCCTTCTAAAGACCTGCTTAGGCTTACCACTTGATTCACCTTGTAACGCTAGACCGGCTTGGGATGTAACTGTTGAATGAATGGAAAGGAGGTGAGCAGATGTAAGAAAATATACTCACCCAAATGAAGAAGAGTCACATGAAGAAAAAGACTATCTAGTTTAGCTACTTTATATTCGTTTTTCGCATGCCGGTAGGTGTTGCCAAGAGGATAGCAAAATTGCAATGAGATTTTTTTTTTTTTTTTTTTCTGCAGAAAGATAGGGAATGAGGTGAAGTACCACTTGGTGAGTCAGTTTATAGTTTGTTCCTCAATCAATCTAGAGGTTTGGATATTAGGAAAAAGATTAGTACTTTTAACCAACCTGTTTTGGGGAAACGGCTTTGGCAATAAGACATGGAAAGGGATCTTTGAAGAAGGGTAGTTTACGCAAAACATGGGAAGCCTTGGGGTCACGGATACTCTGTTGATGTTAGGTGTGCCAACTTCAGAAAGTTAAGTCTCACGTCAAGTAGGTACATTGTGAAGGTAATACATGAGTGCCAAGTCCTACACTAGTTCCTTAACGGTTTTGCTAAAAGAAGAATTGGGAATTGGAACGTTATAACTTGCATTGTCAAACTAGAGGAGGCCAGGGAATTTTTGGGCCAGAGAGACCTGCAGGCCACACGAAGAGAGTTAGTGATGAGTTGAAGACCAAGCCGCATGGTAGTGCCTTGTTCTCTGCAAGGATGGGCTCGAATTCTTTAGACATGGATGGGGTGGCCGAGCCCAATAAGGTGAAAGTCTCAGGCCAAGTTCGTCTTTTAGAGCCAAGCTTATCTCAACCCAAGAGTTTGGGTGTGGAGGCTTCTTCAGTGGGCTTGACCGGGGCTCTTCCACTCAACCCAATGGGCTCAAGAACTCGTGAGCAGCCTCAGGAGCATCTATCCCTTCTCAGGTAGCCAATCTGCTAGGATGAATTCTAAAAGCCTAGGCCCTTTTAGGCCACATGCAGCCCAGATTCCAAACCAGTACCGACCAAAGCCCAAAGAGTCTTAAGTAGAAAATACGATTAAGTGCAAGGAGCTCACACTCAGGCCTTGGCAAGGATGGGTCTTCCCTCTGCCTAGCCAGCTGGCTTTCCAGTGGTTTCGCCACTCCATCACCACCCCCCCTCCCACCCCTGCGATCAATGTAGACCGTCCTGTTGGTGACTGGAAGGGGAATCAAGTCAATCCTGAGAACTCTGTCGACGGTTTTATGTCAAGGGTGTCTCCCTCAGCCATCCACCTGTAGACGCCACCACCTAACAGAGTTTCTGTTTCTTGCCCAGACCGCACCAGTGGTGACCCAGAAACTAGTATTTTGGATGTTTGCTTGTAAGATGCTGGGGTCTTTGGTTGTGGGTATTTTGGACGTTTGCTTGTGACATGCTGGGTCTTTGGTTGTGGGTTCACCTTTTTGGCATATATGTCGTCAATGAGGTGGCTATTGTTCCAAGTCTTGGCACAGCAGTTTTCGAGGGAGATCCTAAGGTCTTGGAGTGGGCCTTAGAGATAGGAAGAGTGTCGATTGCAGGTTTGAATCTTAGGGTCCTTTTCCCTCCTTTGGCCAACAATAAGGGGGAAAGCAGTGGTGCCAGAAAGGAATTAGAGGTTGTCTGGTCATCCCTATCAGAAGGTAGGCAAATTGGGACTTCCCTGACCAGCTGTAGTGAGGACAAGATGCCTACTTATCAGAATTGGTTCTCTACTCAAGGAAAGAGCCTAGGGACAGCAAGCCATTAAATATCAATCACCTTGCTGTTATTGAAGGGCCAGTTTTGCCTATTTCAAATTATTCAGATCGGGCATTTCAGGAAGTTAAGAGCTTCCGTGGTGGCGGCTTTGATATTTAATTGATGGCTTTGCTTACTACCATTGAAACAAGTCGAAATCGGAATGGTCTGGACAGTCCCACAAGTTCTCTTCCTAAGTTAGAGAACAACAAAAAAACTTTCTCTCTCTAGACGAGAGACTCTCACTCTAGAATTCTCCTAGTTTTCTCTATTTCCTCTCTAGCGGAGGCGCGTGCAGGCGCGTTTCCGCTAGACCTAGGTTCGGGATCGTGGGATGCGTTTGCCATGGACAGGATGGAGCGAAGATTTGCTGTGGAAGCTAAATCGTTCTCTTTTTTGGCGAAAGTGGGCAAGCCTGAGTTGCGCTTGGAAGAAAAGAGAAAAGGGTTCTCTGGCTCTTTTTCTCTGAGCCTCCGATGTTCCGATTGGCTGGCGGACATGGTGGAGGAGGCGCTAAAATCTCAAGGGTCGGAGTTCTTCGCCAAATCATTTCGGGAGGATGAGATGATTTTGAAGATCCATAAGGGCTGCAATAAGGCCGGTCGGTTTTTAGTGGCCGGGGTCTTTGCTGATGGTGTTCGGAAAGGGGTGATTTGGCTCCCTGAGGGCCGTGAAGGTTGGGGTTGGCGCTGCTTTGTGGATGAACTACGGAAATTTTTGGTGTCTCTCGCAGCGAAGACGAAGGGTTTAGGGGGTATACCGAATGCTATTTCGAATCGGTCCTATGCGGCGGTGCTGTCCGAGGATTCTGGTGATGTGAAGCCGGTTGGCGCTCAGTTTCCGATGGTGGGCTGTCCTGAGTTGGTTAAGGGTGGTGGCGGCGATCCAGCGACGAAGTTGATTAGGGTTGTGCGCTCGTTGAAGGTGTATTTGAATAATCTTAGGGCTGATGTGATTCGGGTCTTCTCTATCGGACTGGGCTTTAAGCCCAATTCTTGGTTTGAAGGCTCTTGGGTTCCTGGTCGTTGGAAGAAGCTTCTTGCGAAGCCTGGGCCTGTTCTGGACCGGGCTTGCTTTAGGACGGGCCTGAAGCCTAAACTTATTGTTGGGTTTAGGCGGAGAGCTGGACGCAAGTCTGCTTCTGGGATTCGTGCGGGTCTTGGGTCTGCCCTATCGGAGCAGTCGTCGTCGCTGCTCGTTTCTGCCTCGCCGTTGTTCAATCCGGGGTCTTTTCCGGCGACTTCTGTGGTCTCTAACGCAGTGGTTCCCGCGGGTGCGGCTGCTCATGTGATGTCGAGTTTGGGTTCTTCGTCGGAGGGTATTGGGTTTGCTTCGTCGGCAGGGTCTGGGTTTGCTTTGTCGGCGGTTTCTGGGTCGACCTCGCCGGTGACATCTCCGGTGATTCCTTCATCTGCTGAGGCTCCTGGGTTGTCAGTGCAAGACATAGCTCTGGGCGGTGATGATTATCTGTCTCACAGGGAGACAGGGGCCGCGATAGCTAAGCGGGGGGACAGAGCCTCGGATTTTAAGCGAGTGTCTCCTGTTCATGCCGGCTTCCAGCCAGTCCATGCCGGTGACCCTCCTTCTGACCCTCTTACCTCAGCCCTTTCCTCGTCTGCTGATTCTTCCGCAGGTGTGTTAGTGGCTGAGGCTGAGGAGGTTTCTGTCCCTCTTTCCTCGCCGACGCTCACCTCTGATGCCATTGTTGATTCTGGTCTGAACAAATCACAAAAATGGCTGATTGAGTCTTTTCGAGAAGTGGTTAAGGACGATGTCACGCATATGGCAATACTGAAGGACTTGGAGGTGTCTTTTCGTCAGGCAAGCAAGGAAGCTCGTGAGGTGTTGTCCCCTGAGGAGGAACAGAATTTGGCGTCTATGAAGAAAGAAATTGAGAGGTTTTTAGGAGGACGTGTCTCGGTCCCGCCCTCTTCTACACTATCATCTGGGCAGATGGTTCTGCCGGAATATCATGATGCAAATTCTGCAGGGGCGTTAGCTTTGGGAGAGAGGTTACGCATGTCTCTGGGCAGTGGGGTTCCTATATATAAGCAAATATTGAGATACTACCGGAGAGCTAAGAAAGAAAGAGGAACTCGGGTGAATGATTCTCTTCTTCTTGAGGCGGTGGAATCTTTTAGTGCTCCGCAGATACATTACCAACCAGTTGCAGGGTTTGTTGCTCAGGCTTCTTCAGAGGTTGCACACGGTCAGGTGGCTATAAGAAAGCCTGATTCTAAGAACTCTAATCCAATGAGGGGCTTTCTACGGCGAGGGTTTCTTAACCCAAGTCCGAAAGAGATAAGGGAGTCTCAGTCTTCATCGCATGTGGCTATTAAGGATGATGAAGTAGTGGGTGACAACTCTTCAGTCTTGGATGAAGCCTTCAAGTTTGGGGAGCTGCCCCCCGATCCCCTTGATTGGGGGTTGGGTTGCGGTGAAGAGGAGGATCCATATTCAGCGGATTTTCTTCAGGTTATGGACGTCGCTCGGCCTAGGGCTAAAGGAAAAAGGCCTAGGAATAAAAGCAAACGAGAGCTGTTTAATTTAGAAAGCTCTGTTAACTATGGCAATGCTAGTGCGTCGTCCAGGAGAAGGAAGGGCAGGATTATAGTGTCATAGTCTTTTGTGAAGGGATGAGGGTGTTTGGTTAGTGGGCTTTGCGTTGGTGTGTTTGTTTGAGGGTTTTTGGGTGGTGGTTTGGTTTTTTTGGGTGGGTGTGCTGGGGTTTTGCTTTGGGTTCGCTTTGGCCCCCTTTGTATACTTCGTGTGTAATTAGGGGCGCTTCTCGCTTTTCTCTTTCTTTAATAAAACTTCTTATTACTTATCAAAAAAAAGTTAGAGAACAAAAGGCACCATGAATTAAAGAGGCTAGCTTGTTCTATCAATCATGACCTTAAGGGAGGTCAATCTAGTAGAGGCAAAGGTAAGGGCCCCTACTGTTTCCTTATGAAGCCTAAGATTCTGGCTTATAATGTACGAGGGTTGAATGAGAGCAATAAGAGGTTGAGGGTCAGGAATCTCCTTAAGGAATGGAAAGCTGATATGGTTTGTTTACAAGAAACCAAACTGGAGCTAGCATCTAGGGGCGTTGTGCGCAACCTTTGGGGCTGTCATCATGTGGATTGGTGTTTTTTTGGGTTCAAAAGGAACTTTTGGAGGGATGTTGTTAATGTGAGATAGGAGGGTAGTGAATAAAATTGAGTGTGTGGGAGCATTTTTTGTTGTCTTATCTTTTAGAAACATAGATAACAGCTTTGGGTGGGCTTTCACGGGTGTTTATGATCCTAATGTTGACAATGACAAAAAGAGTACTCTGGGATGAATTGGCTGGATTGATGAGCCAGTGGAATTTACCATGGTGCATTGGGGGTGATTTCAACATCACCCGCTACCCGAGTGAGAGATCTAGTGACACCCGTTCTTCCCCAGCTTGTCGAAGTTTCTGAGTTCATATTTGAGAACAGCTATGTGAGTTTCATGTAATCCTCTTGTAGGTGGAACTTCATGGGGTCTAATAATTGTGATCCTCCATCATAGCCCATAATTGACAGATTTCTTCTCTCTCCTAACTGGGAAGCCCAACTTCCTGATGTTTCTCAGAGGAGGCTCCCTAGACTTCTTTTGAACCACTTTCTGCTACTACTTGATTGTGGTGTTGTAGCAAGAAGCAGAGGGTATTTTAAGTTTGAGAATATGTGGTTAAAGTCAAAGGGTTTCATGAAAAATGTGAAACTGTGGTGGATGTCTTGCAGTTTTCAAGGTTCCCCTACTTTTGTCCTGGCGTGCAAACTGAAAGCTTTGAAAGTCAACTTGAAGAAATGGAATGTAGGAGAAATTTGGCAATGTTGAGAAGTAGAAAAAGGTTCTTCTGGGTCAACTTCGTGATCTTGATGTTATTGCAGAAGAAAGATCCCTATCAGATGTTGAAAAGGTGCAAATGTTGAGATTACTAGTGACTTTGAGAGGATGTCTCTTTTGAAAGAAGTGTGTGGGAGACAAAAATTGATGGCACTTTCACTAAGTGAGGGAGACAAGAATACTAATTTTTTCCACCGAGTGGCCAATTCAAACAGAAGGAGCAACACCATTAAATCCTTAGTTATTAATGGCGTTGCTTCTTCAAACTCTATAAAATAAGGGACCAAATTTTGTAGTTTTTTTATGGGGAGGTTTCAAGGATGAGCCCAAGTTCCATTTGGTTAGTTGGCACGAGGTTTGTTCTCCGATTGCTGAGGGAGGTCTAGGGATTCGAAGCTTGCGCCTTTTCAATCAAGCCCTCTTGGGGAAATGGTTATGGAGATTTGCAAATGAGGAAGAAGCTTGGTGGAGAAGTATCTTGGTGGCTAAGTATGGGGTGGTTGGCGTTCAAATGTTCCTCGTGGAACGCATGGGGTGGGGTTATGGAAACACATTTGTGGGGTTTGGAGGTCGTTTCGTTGCCACTTCAGATTAGTTCCCGGTTTGGGGGAGAAGGTCAAATTTTGGGAGGATTGTTGGTGCGGCGAGACGCCTCTCAAAGAGGTTTTTCCGGGCCTTTTTAATATAGCCCGCAACAAGGATGCTTCTATTGCGGATATCCGGGAGTGTGTAAATGGGATGGTGCACTGGAACGTTACTTTTACCCGTAGTATCCATGATTGGGAGGAGATGGCCTTAGCCTCTTTCTTCTCGCTCTTGTATTCGTCTCCGATCCGGGGGGAAGGGGAGGACCGAATGTGGTGGATTCCTTCAAGTAAAGGGAAGTTCGAGGTCCGTACTTTCTACAGGAGGCTTGCCTTTAAGGAGCCTAACCATTTCCCGTGGAGAAGGATTTGGCGTACTAAGACTCCTTTGCGAGTGGCGTTTTTTGCATGGTCGGCCGCCCTTGGGAAATCCCTCACGCTGGATAATGTTCGAAAGAGAGGTATTGTTGTAATTAATCGTTGTTGTATGTGTGAGGCGGATGGGGAGTCTGTGGATCATCTCTTCCTTCATTGTGGGGTCGCGCGCAAGTTGTGGGAGGTCATCTTCTCTCGCTTTAACTTGAGTTGGGTTATGCTTAGAAGCGTCATGGAGATGTTTGCCAGTTGGTGGGCGGGAGGTAGAACTAGTAGTGCTATGGTTTGGAAGATGGCTCCCCTGTGTCTCCTTTGGTGTCTTTGGAAGGAAAGGAATGCGAGATGCTTCGAGGACTTGTCGAGGAACCTCGAGGATCTTATTCACTTCTTTTTGTACACCTTATTCACATGGCCAGCCGGTTGGCTTGCTCCTTTAGTGATCGATTTTTCTGATTTTCTCTTTATGTTCTCTTCCTCTTTCTCTCCTACTTAGTCGCTCTCTTGTATACTTCTTATGTACTTGGGTTGCGCCCCTCTGCGCTCTTAATGCATTATTACTTATCAAAAATATTTTGTAGTTTTACACTTACCTTTATTCAGAACAATTCAATAGGCGGTCTTCATTTTGATTCTATCAGTTCTAAGGAGGCTTTGTGGACGGAAAGAGATTTCGAGAAGAGTGAGGTTTTAGACTCCATCTTTATTGCAAATGATGCCTTGATAGTAGAGTTAGATCAAGGGTCTCAGGTGTGCTTTGCATATTGGACCAAAAGACTTGATAGCCTGTTACAACACCGGTTTTAGCCTGTTAGCTAAGACTTGATAGATAATTTTATAGATGCCACCCACCACGCTAACTGGATGAAACTCCTTTATATCCACCACCTTGTCTTTCTTAGGAATAAGGGCAATAAAAGTGGCATTGAGGCTTCTTTCAAACTTACTTGGAGCATGAAACTCATGAAAAACATTTATGAGATCTTTAAGAACCTCCCAACAAGCCTGAAATAAGACCAAGGAAGGATTCGTGTTGTATCTGTTGAGGAGATGTGGCTTTGGGGAGAAATGGTATGAATGGATAGCACAATGCATCTCTACACTGTGTTTCTCTGTGTTGGTTAATGGGAATCCATCCATTTTTTTGATAGCTCTCATGGCATGAGACAAGGGATGCTCTTCCCCCTCTACTACTCATCATTGTCATGGAGGCTCTGAATTGTCTGCCACTGTGAATGCAGGGCTTCTAGTGTCTCATCTATTATTTGTTTGAATCAATGAAATGAATTATTTATAAAAAAAATAGAAAGTAAAAATAAAAATGTATTATTTGTGGATGACACCCTATATTTTTGTGAGGCAAGTCATGATCATCCCCATCATTTGGGATGTTTGTTCTGATGCTTTGAAGCTGTCTCAGGGTTGAAAATTAACTTGGCTAAATTAAAGTTAGTCCATGTTAGTGCCATGGAAGATGTTGGAGACTTGGCTAGTATCCTTGGTTGTATGTCCTCTTTCCCTATGAAGTACCTGGGTCTTCCATTAGGGGTTTTGTTTAAGGCAAGATCTATCTTTTTTTTTTTTTTTTGATAAGTAAGGCAAGATCTCTAGGATAGCATTAATGAAAAGATAGAAAATTGTTTGGCAAGTTGGAAGAGGCTTTATTTATTTGAGGGTGGTAGGATCACTTTGAATTAAAGCAATCTTTCCAATTTGCCTACTTATTTTTTGTCCCTCTTCCCAATCCCGGCCGGAGTTGCTAACCACATCGAGAAACTTCAATGAGATTTAATGTTGGGCGGGGTCAGAGATGAGTTCAAATTCCATCTTGTTAGTTGGTTGAAGATTTGAACTTTGATTCCTTCAGGCGGTTTGAGGAATTAGAAATTTGCTTCTTGTTTAACTGAGCTCTCTTGAGGAAATGGTTATGGCACTAAAGAGGGAGGCATTGTGGAGATTGGTGGTGGAGGTTAAATACGATAGCATGTGGGGGTGATTGGTGCTCCAATTAGGTTTTTGAGTCCTACAGGATTGGGGTGTGGAAAAACTTTAGGAGGGGGTGGGGGTTTTCTCTAGATTTGTGAGATTTGAGGAGGGAGATGGCGCGAAGGTCAAGTTTCTAGCATGATGTCTGGTGCAGTGATGAGACCTTAAAGGCAGCATTCCCAGTGTTATTTAGTATTGCTCACTTTAAGGAGGTCTTGACGGTTCGATCTGCGATTTTCTAACAACACTTTACAGTGGAATATCACCTTTATTAGATCAGTGCATGATTGGGAGCTAGAGGTGGTCTCATCATTCTTTAATGTGTTGCACACTCTTAGGTTGCGATGAGGTGGCAATGACAAAATTTGTTGGATCCCCTCCAAAAGGCAGACATTTGAAGTCAAGACTTTTTTTATCATGTGCTTATTAGCTCTCCCATTGGCTCTCTTTCCTTGAAAGAGCATTTGAAGAAATAAGGCACCCTTGATAGTGGCACTTTAACGTGATGGATTGGTGTTGTATGTGCAAGAAGAATGGGAAATTTATTGATCTTCTGCTCCATTGTGAAGTGGCTAAAGATTTGTGGGCTTCAATTTTCTGTCTATTTGAGATAGAGTGAGTCATGACCCAACAAGTGGTGGAGTTGTTAGCAATTGGAGAGGTCAGTTTGGTTGCCACCGCAATATAGAAGTTTGGAGGACTATTCACATGTGCTTGATATGTGGTGCATTTGGAGAGAACATAACGCTCGAAATTTCAAAGATTGTGAGAGAACAATGTTGGAGTTGAAAGCTATCATGTTAAAGTCTTTTTATATTTGGATGGTTGCCTGCAATAGTTCCCACCTTTCTAATTTTCTAAATATTTTGGATTTGAGTTATTCTTCTACCTAGTTGAGTGTCTCTCTTGTAACTTCGTATATACTTGGGTTGCCCATTTATACTTCTAATAAAATTGAATTACTTAACGAAAGAGTTGGAGAAGGAAGCCTAAATTATTTAGGAGCAAAGCATGGACTTTGATTGTGTCTCATGTGGACTTTATGGCAGTATAGGAATAGCAGACTTTTGAAGGGATGGAACTTCCTACATTTTTAGGGGATGAAGGAAAGTCGAGTTTTTGAGATTTTTTTTTTCTTTTTTTGGATTCTTTATATTTTCATTTAATTTTTGCAGATACTGTAATACACAGCCTGCGTAACCTCAGTTCTCTAACCCGGTTTAATTAGTTTGCCTATCAAAAAGAAAAAAATATGAAGTTTTCCTTTTCTATACTCACTGTGTACATAGGGGCGCCTTAGGCTTTTAATGATAATTGTTGTTTACCAATCAAAAAAAAAAAAAAAACAATTAGGAAGCCAAACCAAACAAGGGGTCAGACCCACCAATAGTCAGCCAGACATCACTTTAAAACTCAATTACCATTCATAGCGTGCAAGTAAAGTTGGGTTACTGGATAGGAGAATAATCAGGTAAACTACTGCATACTACTACCACATCTGCCAAACAAGCAAAAGAGATCTTCTCTTAATAAAAAAATTAAAAAATTAAAAAAAAAAAAAAAAGAAAAAGTGGGGGGGGAGGGAAGGGGGAGAGAAAGTCCACATACCCCCTCAAACTACCACCCAATCAACAATGTCCTCCCAAACTTTCAATTAGGACAATATCCCTCCAAAATACTAAAAATTGTCTTAATGTTCCCCCTAATGATGAAAATACTCTTTAACAAAATAAAAACAAAAAATACTAAAAGTTCTAAAAAAAAAAGAAAATTAAGGGTGGCAAATTTAAAAATAGAAAAATAAAAAATAAAATTTTTTAATTTAATTTAATTAATTTTTTTTTTTTTAAGATTATAATTTTTTTTTTTTTTTTTAATATATAGGGGTATTTTTATCTTATTGAAAAATTTGTATGGTCATTTTTGTCTTTTTGCTGGCCTGTGGGACATTAACAATTTTTTGAATGTTTTGGGGGAAGCATTGTCTCAATTAAAAGTTTAGGGGCATTGTCAATTCAGTAATACCTTGAAGAGGAGTGTAGACTTTCCCAAAAAACAAAATAGAGAAAATGTCAACTTTAAATCAAAATACAAAAATAAAAGACAGAATAATCTAATGCATACACATACCTCATTGATGGATGGATTGCAGGAGGAGAAGATTTGTAGAGACAATGGGTTGTAAACCTGGAAAGCGAAACATATAAATGTCAAACACAGATGAAAACATACTGCAGACCAGGCAAGACCAATCATGCTATATACCAGATAAATATGAAGAATATGGATTTCGCACTTGAGAAAAAAAAAAAAAATTGAGTGAGATTTGAAACATAAATCTTCAAATGAGTACCAAATTTATTAAAATTACTACACAAATATGAATAGATTAAAAATTGAAAAACTCAAATTCATTAATGTCATTCAACTGAAAGGAGCAATCATGCAACATTTTTTTATTGTTATAAGTAATTCAATCACATTAGAAAGTGTAGAGGAGTGCAACCCTAGTACATAAGAAGAATACAAGAGAAACCCTATTATGGAGAAAAAGATGAATAAAAAGTCTAAAAAATAAGGAAAAAAAAAAAAAAAAAAAACCTAGACAATTGCAGACTATTATTTTTTTTAATAAGTACTGTCATATCATTAATAAAGCGTATAGGGGCGCAACTTTAGTACAAAGGAAATATACGCCGCTATCCATGTATAAAGGGATTTGAACATAATATTTTTGAGCTCGATCTTCAAACCTCCTTACATTTTGCTCTCTACAAATGCACCACATTAAGCACAAAGGAGCCAACCACCAAACTTCCAAAATATTACTTCCCACCGGAACTCTCCAACAAACTAACAACTCTCATACCCTTCTAGGCGTAACCCAATTAACACCAAAAAGATGAAAAGTGAACTTCCTAATTCTCAGGCCACTTCACAGTGAAGAACATAATCAATGGACTCCCCACTCTTCGTGCACGTACAACACCAATCTACCACAATGACATTCCTCTTCCTCAAGTTATCCAAGGTCAAGATTTTTCCTAATGTCGTTGTCCACACAAAGAATGCCTCTCGAAGGAGCCTTAACTCTCCAAATACTCTTCAATGGAAAATGAGAACTAACAAGAATCGATAACACATGATAAAAGGACCTCACTTCAAACTTTTGCCTCTCGGATGGGATCCAACATATTTTATCATCACCTCCTAGCTTCAATCTGATAGTACAGCAGTTCACAGAAAGAAGAAACCAAATCCACCTCTCATTCATGCACTAGTCTGGTAAAATATATATTCCATTGAAGATTTCCATTACAAAACTGCATGTGATCTAATACCCACGCATCCTTACAACATGCAATACTAAACAAGTCTGCAAAAGATGTCTTCAAGGGCTGATCCCCACACCACAAATCATGCCAAAACCTTATCCCGGTCCCCATCTCTCATCTCTGTTGTGCATACACTTGTGACGGTTGTGCCCCACATTGAAGAAATATAAAAAACAATAGTACTTAACATACATAATTGGACCCAAGCCAATTAGCTTAGACTTTTGGCTAGAAGTGATGTTATAATATGTATATTAATTTACTCTTCTTTTTTTTATAAGTAATAGTCAAGTTTTATTAAGCGTAAGGCGCCCCTACGTACACCGGAAGTATACAAGTTGAAACACTTAACTACAAAAAAAAAAAAACAAAGCTTACCCACATAAGAACCCCAACAGACCCTCAAAAACAAACACCTAGAGAAGCCCAATAGCCCGCAAAACCCCCACAAATCGTTGACTCCCTTGTTTGACTCTTGTTTGACTCCCTCCTTGTTTCTCTCCCCAACAACCTCAAATCTAATCAACTCGAGAAAACTCCCCACCCCCTCCTTATATATTTCCTCACTCCAACTCCAAAGAGCCCTGCTACCTCGTTGGAACACCAACCTCTAATCAAGCTATCATATTTAGTTTCCACTACCAATCTCCACAAAACCTCCTTCTTTATAGCATTACAGCATAACCATTTTCCCAAAACAAGTTTTTCACCCCCAAACCACCTAATTTCAACGAAGAACAGAATCTCAACCAATTAACTAAATGGAACTTAAACTCATCACAAATTCCACCCCATATAAAGTCCATAGTTTTTCAAGACGATTAGCCACGCCTGCAGGAATAGGGAAGAGAGAAAAAAAAATAAAAATTCTTTTGATAAATAATATATATTCATTCAAAGCATAGTGGGACGCAACCCTAGTACACAAAGAGTATCCAAGAAAACCTCTACCTCATAGAAAGACAAATAATAAGTAGGTATATTAAAAAGAATGTTGTTTTATCAAAGTCAATCGACCTTTCTTAGGCAGATAAAGCCTCGTCCAACTAGCCAAACAACGTTCCAATTTTTCTACTATAAAATTCCAAATAAAAGCATCCATATGAGAAGCTCCTAAGGGAAGACCCAAATACTTCATCAGCAAAGATGCCGCTCTACAACCAAGAATACTAGCCAAAGCTTCTACATCAACCACATCTCCAACAGGAACTAGCTCGGTTTTACCCAAATTAATCTTCAACCCCGAAACCACTTCAAAACATAAGAATAGACATCGCAGATGATAGAGTTGTTTATAATTTGCCTCACAAAAAATCAGAGAATCAAATGCTCCCTTAGCATCATAGTTGATGGAGCATTCTAAGTACATAAGCTCCCTTTTACCCTTTGCCTTCTAGGGGGTAGCCTCTAAGGTGACATTGATCCCCTCACATAAATCCCCCATCAACGCCCAGTCCAAACGGGTGGCAAGGGGAAACCACCTAGAGGGTAAGGAAAATCTCTGTCTTCCCCACCCTTGAAATCTGTGTCCTCTTCACTATCCACTAATTCCGAAGATGGACTAAATCCAATCGGCCACTTTTGGGACTGGACCAAGCATGTCACCACACCAGAAGAGACAGGCGGGGCACTGAACGCCGACATTTCCTCGGCGATCAAGCTATCGTCTACTTTCAAAAATTTGATATCTCTCATCTTGCGGTTATAGCACTTCACGGGTTGAGGAAGGTCAACAATTATTAATAAGTTATTGCATCTATCAAACATATAAGTTATTGCATCTATTGTTTGATAGATGCAATAACCTATTAATAATTGTTGAACATACTCCTAAATAAATCTCGCTAAATATAATTGAATATGGTCATACACATACAATTAGTTGCAAACAACATGGACTGCCACTACTTATCCGCAAAAAAGAAAGAAAAAAAAGAAGGGGAAGAAAAAGGTGGACTGCTACCTTAGAGTTCTCAAGGGACAACAAAACAATGTCAAAGGACTGCAAAACAAATGACCAGAAATCTACATATAACATGTAGTACACAGATGAGGCAAAACCCACAGTACTGGATTTAAGAATAAATTTTAGATAAGAAACTACTGCAAAAACTGACAGGTCTACATCACAATAGCTGCTTCACGTCCTATCACACTGGGACAAATAAAGAACACCCAATAAATTAGCTTACTTGTAAAAATATTCCATAGAAGGGTCATAAACGCTCTTGAACATATCAAAAGGTTTGTTTCTCATCATGCACCTTTTCATGAATCAAAATGATTGCACTCAAGGTTCTCTAATTAATTGGAAGCACTATTTTCAGCAACCAAACAACTGATAATGTGGTTCACTATAGAAGTTCTAGTCTTAAAATTCCGGACACACAGGAGTTGATGTTTCTTGTGATTATTTACATGCAGTATAATAGAAAACTCGGCTTCAACAAACAGCATATAATCTACCCTCAAAAGCAACTTTTTACAAATAATGCCCCTAGATAGATTATCCCTTGCTTCTAGGAGATTCTTTGCTTTAAAGGCAATGTCCATTCTTAGTTATGTATTTCATTTTCACCTTAATTGATATTGAAATTATGTTTCATATCCCTTGCTCCAAATTTTGACAAAACATAGCTACAGAAACTTGCAACCAAGAAGAGATAACCAGAATAACAGCTACGATATGGGAGGGAAAAAGACCAGTACTGCAAGTAGCACCCCATCAGTCAAAATTTGCCCATCAAAACAGCAAGTAAACATCAATAGCTCAGAATATTTTCCAAATAGCTTTTTCTTTTTAATTTTTGATCCGTAAATATACTATTCAGCCGCCCATATGGGATAGAAGCTATGACCTTACTGTCCACCCCTACTAGTGGACAGTAACATTTAGCCCAAGGACCATTTTGCAATATCATCAGAATAGCTTCCATGGTGCAAATACCAAGACAGCACTTTTTTCTCAGTATTGAAGCGAGGACCCAACAGAAAAAGGATAGAGAAGTAATGTAACGGCATAAAACCCCAGGTCAATTATGATCACAAGTAGTTCTTTACCAAATGTGACTGACAAGTGGAACTAACATACACACACACACAAACAAAAAGAGAGAAAAGTGTTTTCTATGGCACAACCAACAAAAGGGCCAAAAGAGGAAGATAAAAAGAAAAGGAAAAGAAAAAAAAAAAAAGAATTTCATATAAAAGACGGAGTCTTCGGAATAGTAAATCACTTACTTGACCAAGAAATCTGCATCTCCACTGCTGATCGTGCCTTGTCAATGAAAGCATACCTCACGCAATGAATAAACCTCACTTAATTCTTGGCTGCGTTTCCTCTAAAAGATACGATACATGGATAGGAATCTATTTATTGAAAATATACTTCTCAACCTTAAACCCACTCACAAAACCTATGGAGGTACAAGAAATTTCCACTGCATGAGCAAAAGCATCTTTTTGTCCCTGCCCCCAAGGTAAAAGCCTGTATCTCTTGTAATTTACTTCTATTGCTTTACAGATCTATACTTGCGAGTGGTTTGTCGTTCCTAATACAATGACCAAATTTGGCTTCACACAGCTCCTAATCAGAATGAGCAATAAACTGGAGGAAGATGAAGCGGCAAGCTCGCAATTTGGATGTGGGTCGCCATGGACAAAACAAGGTTGAGAGAGAGGAAGAGATGTTTTATGTGGGCACAACTAACGGGCCAAAAGAGGAAGACCAAAAAAAATAATAATAATAATTAACATTTAGAAAACAGAGGCTTTCAGATTGACAAATCACTTGACCATGAAACTCATTCTGCATCTCCACTGCTGAACATGTCTCATCAATGGAAGGATACCATTCTTGGCTGCTTTTCTTCCGAAAGCTATGGACACAGATAGGAATCTACTTATTAGAAAATAAACTTCTCCTCAAACCAAACCCCACACACAAAACCTATGGAGGTGAAAGGAAATTTCCAATGCATGAGTACAAGCCTGTATCTCCCCACCCACCCCCACCAAAAAGAGAGAATTAAAAGCCTGCAACTTTTGAAATTTACAGATCCATGCTCACAGGTGCTCATAGTTCCTAATACAATGACAAAATATGGCTGCACACCACTCCTACTCAGGAGACATAAACTGGAATCTCGCACTCCAAAGAAGAAAGAAGAGGGGGGGAAAAACAAACCTTACCAGCCATTGACAAAATGAGAAAGAGAGAGAGAGAGAGAGAGAATCTAGAATCCTTTTTACAAATTTGACCTAGGTAATAATGATCATATCATTATTGAACTACATACTGACTTGACAAAAATAGACAATTCCTAATAAGCCCAAATGTTGGCTGGTTATCAAAACCAAGATTTTTCTAATAGCTAGATCAGAGCCTAGCTAGAGCTGACAATAGAACTTCAAAGGATGAGATTTGAGGAAGAAATAATTGATAAGTGTTTTGGATTTTGAAAAGAGTTAAGAAAAAGGTAAAATTGAGAATTGATTTGGTGGGGATGACATTTGAAAAAAAGTGTTATACATGGAGTCCACAAATGGAAATTCTTTTGGTAAAATTTTGAGTAGTGCTTTTAAAAAATAAAAAATAAATAAAAGAGTGTTCCCCTAATATAAAAGAAAAACCACGGTAATTACACTCCACAGTGGTGGTGGCAGCCACCGCAGTGTCCACACCAGACTGTCCTAGCAGCCACCACGGGACTGCCGAACAAATTGAGCGGCCACTGGAGGGTCACTAGACATTCCTAGTGGCCATTGCGGGGCTGCGGGAAGTTCCTGGCAGCCACCGCGAGGCTGTCGAAAGTTCATGGTGACCACCATGGGGTTACCGGATGTTTGTGGTAATTATTTTTCGAGAACTATTTTGTGCTATGTTTTTTAGAAGTATTTTGTGAAAAGTGTTTTGAGAAAAGTGGCGGTTTATTTTGAAAAGTATGTTAGTGGTGGGAGCCACAACTGAAAATCTATTTGAATAACTAATATTTGAAAAGAGTGTTAAGCTTTTGAGAAGCAAAAACAGTTTTAAAAAAGTTTTCCAAACAGGTCCTAAGCTTTTTCTTGAAGAAGCAACACGGTTTACTAAAATCAAACATTTTCTTCTCTTCATTGCCTCAAGAAGTCAACAAAGCTACTAAACAAATCAAAATATCTACAGATAGAAGAGCAGTAAACAGAACTGTAGCCTAAGTACACATACATGTCCACACCTATGGAACCATAATGACAAAAAGTGCCAACTGCCAGAAGTGATGGTGAATACCAGCAGATACTGGCCTCACTTTAAAATCTATAGCAATCGCTATGAAAATAATATAGAATTAATTAATTTGTTATTATGTTATACTTTTCCTTACTCTAGGGAAATAGTTTGCAGTTCCATGCACTGGTAGCAGTAATATAATTTACATATTGCATATGTTTATAGTAGTAGAGAACTTTGTCTTTATAGGTAATAAATTCTTTGAAAGAACAAAAGAGTGCACCCAAGTACATGGGTGGTACACAAAAGAAATGCTAAAAACCACAACAACAAACAAAAATTATATTCTAAAATTACAAAGGTCTAGGGGATCCAAAAAAAAGGGTGATGATAAGCTACTAGTAGACATCAACGACTCAAACAGCAAACTCTCAACTGTACAAGTAAACCTCATCCAGTGCGTTACTAGCAGGGCTAATAAACAACCCCTTAATCTATGTTTTTCCTATGGAAATTAATTTTTATTAGTTCTCTCTACTACTACATTTTCACTACCCAACAGAAATAGTTCACGAATTGGTATTATTAATACAATTTGTTCTCTTTTTTACACATTCAAAACATATCTGATTGAGAATACACATCAACATCCTCTTCAAATATAACAAAAAATAAATTACATGCTTTGATGCTAGTAGTAATTGTACATGCACCCACATAATAAAATGACCGATCACAACATTAAGAACAAGACTACCTCACAAAACCCCAAACTCTATCAAAGGTGTTAATCACAAGAAGGTGCACAATATTATGTGATTACCAGTTGCATGTAGTTGACCGGAATAGTTGAAACAATGTTTTATTAAGAGATAGGTGAAATTAGTTTTAGGATCTATTATGCATTATTTTATTTTACTATTATAAGTAATCAAATTTTCATTAAAAGCGTAAGGCGCCCAAGTACATAGGAAGTATAAAAGAGAAAACACCTAACTATTATGCATTATGAAAGAATTAAACTCCAAAATTACTACTGAAGTGTTTTTATCTTATGGCTATTAGCGGTCTCCTTCACTTGCCTCCATGAAATTTTCAATGAATCAACAAATAGCATTCTGGAGATTTTATGTCACTTAGCAATCAACCAAAATCTAGTTACCATGGATTGGAAACTTAATGTATGGCCATAGATATGTAAAAAATGCTGAGGATAAACGGATATATGCAAATGCAGGAGTATAGTCCCATGTGTCAACAATGTGATGTCTAATCATTCACAACACTATAAAAATATTAACAGGTTGTTGGGGGACGTGGACGTGGCCGCGGGGAGTATTTAAGTGCCAGAATGGAGTACACAGCAGGTCTAGCCTTCACCCATACCCATAACCTCCTTTTAGCACTAACCATGATGATCACAAGGATCCTGGTCCCAGCTCCTAGGAACTTTATCAGACCTTTGCTACAATATTATATAAGAAAAGCAAGCTACTTTATCTGGCATGTCTGCTAAAAGTAGTGTACTGCAGAACAACATTCCCAAAGTCAACTGCTGTTCTGGCTATTAATAACCTTAGTTTTCTTCCTTATTCAAAGGAATATTAAAAAGAAAGGAAGAAAGAAAAGCACTCCTCCTATAGGAAATGACTTCCCAATGTGAGTAGGGGCTTGCTGTAAAACTTGGACACGTCCTTTAGACAGAATAATCAAATAACTTATATCAAGGTGGGTGCATTGTAATTTACCATACAAAAAATAATAAAATATAAATAAACCACACTGAAACACAATAACAGATAATAGAAGTAGGTTGGAAGATTTGCATCAAGACACCAATACAAAAATACCATACTGCACCATCAAGCTAATGCAAATTGTCAATTTTTCAGTACAATTTCAACAATAACAAAAAACACAAATATATAAGCAAATGTCCAAGATTTATCACGAAACAAGACTTCCATCCCAGACCTAAGTATCTAATAAGTAGCAGGCCAAGATACCAGTTAGAACACAGCTTGGCATGATAGCGTCGAGAAAAAATCTATCTGTGTCCTTGAGTGCGTTGCATTTCATAGGCACTCCAGGAACCAGGAGTGGGCCCATAATGAGGGAAATTTTCTGCAGCAGCCTGTGCCTGCAAGTTGTGAAGAAAGAACAACATATGCAATATTTAGAAAGAAGACATACAAACAGAAGATGCAGGTTATTCACATCCATTTATATAATATAGATAATAAAGATATGCAACCACACAGAAACACATAAAACATGTATAAAATAGAAAAACTTACTGGATTCAAGCCATAGCTAATAGGATAAATATTTCCTGCATAACCTGCTTCCGGATTGCCATAATTCACATTGTAGCCTGTCCCTGAATAGAATAGAGACATGAAAGATAGAGCCATAAATAAATAAACTTCAACGATCGTGAAGAAATCAAGCTTCAAGAGGAATTCTTTTTTGATAAGTTTCAAGAGGAATTATATCAGCATTTTGTGATTAATGCATCAATTTAATAAAAGGAAAAATTAAATAATCAAAAAACCTGGACTCATTTATCACTTAACAGAAACAACTCATTATATCAGTTTGTTGAAGAAGTTCTTTGCAACTTTTTTTTTTTTAATTCCAACATCTTACATCATGTGTTGACTCACTTGAACCTCACTCGAGCCGATTTGAAACGAACTCCAGTTTCATAAAAGTAGATGCAAATATAGCAACATGCTGCCACATAATTTTATTCAAAAGAAAAGTCTATCAAACCCAAACAATCATAGAAGGTCTAGACAAGTAACACATAAAGCCTGTAAACTGAAAGAATTCTCTTCTCCTTTTTTTTCCTTTTTTTTTTTTTTTTGGAAGTATTTTTTTTATAAGCAATCGAAATTTCATAAAAAGTATAAGACACCCTAAGTACATGGGAAACATACAAGAGAAAACACCTAGCTAGTAGGAGCAAAAGGATTCTTGGAAGCATAAAACCCGGTAAACTAAAGAGTCATCAATTTGATTAAAAATTTCCTACAGCTTCTAATGACAGTTTGACAATCTTTTTCTTGGTAAGAATTGAACAAAAAAGCAAAGAAAAGGAAAAAATTTTGAACCTAAGAATACCGCAATTGCTTCCGGTGGGCATAGATTTTGACATACAACAAAGGAAATGTGAACTTTCAAAATAGAGTTGCACACAGCTCCCTAAACCTCCATGGTTATCCTCAGACTTCTCAACTATACAATTATTTGCTCTTCAGGAAAGTTTTGACTATGTTGTTGATCTATGCTTGTTAGTCTTTCTTCTCCCTTCTCCATTCCCTATTTGGCTACCAACTTCAATAAGTTCGCATTTCTTATATTCTGTGAAGTGGGCGTGCAGGGGAGGGGGGGGGGGGGGGTGTTGGTGAAGGGAGGGGAGGAGATGCAGAGTCATCTTTGAATTCAAACCAAATTTTCAACCAGATAAATCTCAGAGGAGTTGCATACCTGGATTCCCAACAGCAGCAGCAGCACGAGCTCTCTTCTCTGCATTAGCAATCTCTGCACGAAGCTTCTCCAACTCTCGAGCCATTGAGAGCAATTTCTTCTCCATCAATTGACCATGTTCATAATTCTCTGCATATCCTTTCTTCTCATACTCAATGGCAGCTCTAAATGCCAACAAAAGAAAATACAAATCATCAGAAATGAACAGAACCATAATAGGAACATAAACTGAATATCACACCAAGAAAAAATAATAATTTGATGTAAACTAATACTTTGCACGCTGCAACTCCTGCTTCATAGTCTCAATTTCCGCTCTTAAAGCTGGTGCCTGTTGCAAGTCTGCTGTAAGTCTAGCCATATCTTGTGTCATTGCTTGTACCTGACCGCCTAGCTCCTGCCTTCCAACACTAAGGTCTTTAATATCTGCACGAACTTGAAGAAGCTCAGCACGCATGGCCTCCACCCCGCGAAGATCCACCTCCAAATGAACAGACTTCTCATACAATTCTCTCATCTGACCGTCCTTCTCTGCCCGAAAGGAATCTGCAAAGCGACCCATTCTTTGCAACTCATGCTGGGTAGCTTCCAGTTCCTGCTTAAGAGCAACATGGGTAGCAGCTAGCCTCTGGTTATCGACTAAGAGCCCCTGAATGTCTTGATACTGAGCATCAAGACCCTCCCGAATTATTGCAGGATGTGGAGGGAGAGGTCTAGGACCACCCATTCCAAACTGCGATTCTCTCATCTCCTCGAGTAGAACTGGATGGGGTATTGGTCCGACACCTCTGCCAAATGGCGGTTCATGGACCGCAGGGGGTAGTCCAGCATGAGGCGGTCCGCGATTTCTTCCAGACATTATTTCTCTCAAGAACTAATAGTTAAACTTTCCAATTGATGGACCTGAATAACAATTTGAAATTTCAGTCAACTTGGAGATCTATTTACTCAAAACTAAACCAAAACAAAAGAGTAACAAACAGATAAATGAGCAGAATTGAAATTAAATCTTGCAATGATAAGATTTCATAATATTACTTATAAAAAAAATGATAAGATTTCATTTGTAAGGCAAGGAAAGAGGTCGTTGCAATCACCAAGTCCACAAATTTAATCAACATATAAGAGAATTAAGCTGAACAACTAATTCTTAAGCTTGGCTACAAAGAAAATGCTAGAAAATCCTAAATCAACCATGTAATGGACCCCGTAGATGACAATCAAAAAAGGTTTCGGAGCCTTCGTTTATTTCCACAGAAACAACACCCGAGGATATTTTATCCAAGAAATACATATATTTTCAGGCCTAAAATTCATAATAACAATCCTAACCCAACGTTATAGAAAATTAAAAGTAAAACTTCGGAGAACCCAAAGCCCTAACTATCTGTTTGTGAAAGCTGCGGAAACGAAAAGAAAATCGCAATCACATTTCAGATTTCAGATATTCCTTACTTTGCGACAGCAGGAAAACAAAAAGAAGAAACTGAAGGGAGTTCCACTATCCCAAATCAAAAGGCAACATCAAACACAAACACAAAACACCCATTATCTTTTCTTTTCCTTTTCCTCCGTTTTCTCAGCAGCTAAACAGAATCAATCCAACTCCAAGAATTGATCACAAAGAAGCGCTAAAAAGAAAAACATACATATAGAGAGAGGGTGTGAAATAACAGACCTTTGAGTAGCGTAGGGTTTGGAGTCGTCGGTGGATTGAGAGAGTCAGAGAGAAAGCGCTCCCATGCCGCAGTACGATTGGAAAACCTAAGCCAACAAAATGCTGTCACAAGATATTAAAAGAACCTTAAGAAAATTGGTAAGAAAAAAGATTTCTCAGCAATTTGATTCAAAGAGGAGCAGACGCACCACATTAATTAATATCATAAAATTCAATATTATACCTCATATCTATTAAAAAAGTTCACTTTTGTAATAGGGGAAACTTTATTTACTCAAACTTTTTTGTTTTTGCATATATTTTCATTGTTCAAAAACTCTTACTTTGATATATTCAACTTTTGTTTCCTTCCACTTTGTCCTTCCGTTAGGATTTTTCCTGCTAATTAAGGAGTGTGGAATTCCAATCTTGCCCTTATTTTTTATTAATTTTTTTTTTTTTTTTTTTTTTTTTAAATCTTGACCCGTTTGGTTTACCAGTGAATCTAATCCACCCATATTGTGACCCATGGGTTATATTATTATTATTATATATTAAAAATAAATAAATAATAGTGAGTCACAAGACTCACTGGAGGTCACTTTGTGACCACTGGGGGTCGGTGGGTCTTGTGACCCCCGTTGGGTCACAAGTGACCCATCGGCGGGTCACAAAGTGAACCCCGGTAGGTCACTTTTTTATCATTTTTTATTATTATTTTTTTAATATAATAATTATAATAATAATTTTTTATTTATAAATAATGATAAATTTAGAATTTTAAAAAAATTTAGGGATATAAAAGACTTTTACTTATTTGACCGTTTGATTTAACTACAAAATCTTAACGGAATGGGCAAAGTAGAAGGAAATAAAAGTTAGATACATCAAAGTGAGAGTTTTTGAACAATGAGAGTGTCTGTAAAAAACTGCGAAAATTTAGGAGATAAGTGAAGTTTCTCCTAATTTTTTTTAACATGATTAAACTATGTTTTACATTAAAAATAATCTTTAATTTTAAATTTTGATTTTTTTAATCTAAAGTTGAATAATTAATATTTGATCATTATCGGTAATTAAAAAAAAAAAAATCAAAAAGCCCAATGACTTGGAAAAAGTTGGAATTTGTTTTAGGTAAACGTTTTAGAGTGTGTTTTCCACATTTTGGTTGTAACTTGACAAAAATAAAAATAATTTAAAGTGTTGTATATTTTGAGTTGTAGATTGGGATCTCCGCAATGGCCTCAAAATTGCACATCCCAAATTTTATAAATCTGAATCGTTAAAATCATCTAAGAGCCACCATCAAGCCACGTGTCCTACTATAAATAAATTAATAAAATATTATTTACATTTAAAAAATAAATGTAAAATAAAATAATAAAAAAATAAAATATTATTTACATCTAATAGCCACCCCCGTAAGGCCAAATCCAAAAAATTTATCGCTAGAGATATTTGATTGAAGCTGAAGCTACTAGAGTTTATTACTTTGAGATCGTTGCTTGGTCTAATTTGCGTTTCGTTGTAGAGTGGTCTTATTAGTTTGCTCTATCTTTGTAAGTTGGAGCAGAGTGTGTTGTTGCTGGGTTGTTGGTGTTGTAGTTTTTTTTACTGGTGAGCTTGTAGTGAGTTTGTGTTCTAGCTTTCATTCATCGAAAAAATAAAATTAAAAGAAAAAAAAATAGAAAAAAGGACCCAAAGCAAAATCTGCTTAATTCGTTGGTGTTGTAGTTTTGTTTACTGGAGAGTTTGTACTGAGTTTGTGTTCTGGCTTTCATTCATCGAAAAAAAAAAAAAATCCGAAAAACAGGACCCAAAGCAAAATCTGCTTAATATTTTTCCCAAGGGATCCAAAGGACAATCACACACAGTATGGTCTACCCGTCCTGGACAATCACCCGCCACTCCCCCTCGGTAGCACCCCCACTCGTACCCAGTTCTTTCCTCCACTGCCAGAGGCCAACGATTCTCCTTCCACCAGCGTGAGTTTTTGGAGTTAAAAAAAAAAATTTGGATTTGGCCTAGGGGGCGGCCGAACCACCCTCTAGGGCCATGAGTGTAACAACCTAAGAAAAAGTGCTATTCACATCTGCATATTACTCCAAAAAAATTAGTCAATTTGAAGCTTCTCTAGAATTTATTATAAAGCTAAGTTTCACCTTGTAACTAGGCAATGTGAAACTTAACACCTCTGACTATCTTTATAAACCACACACTCTATGTGAGATTCTTCATCTTCCCAATATGGTACCTGAGTGTTACAAACTCCTCCTCTTAAATTTCTGATGTCTTCGTCAAGGCCACGTCATGCAGTGGTCCAATACCACATGACCTAGTATTACTAGGTGGCTCTGATACTACTTGTAATGACCCAAGAAAAAAACGCTAGCCACATCTGCACTATTACTCCAAAATGACTAGTCAATTTGAAACTTCCCTAGAATTCATTATAAAGCTCAATTTCACCTAATAATTAGGTAATGTGGGACTTAACACCCCTGACTATCTTCATAAACCATCAATTCTATGTGAGATTCTTCTCATCTTCCTAATATGAGACTAGTGTGTTACAATGGGGGTGGCCACGGGCCTTTGAGGGTGGCTTCGGCCACTCCCTATGACAAATATAGGGTGGCCCGCCACCCATATTTTTTTTAAATTTTATTTATTTATTTATTTTACATTTATTTTTTAAAATGTAAATAATATTTTATTAATATATTTATAGTGGAACACGTGGTTTGATAGTGGCTCTTAGATGACATTGGACAGTTCATATTTATAAAACTTGGGATGGGCAATTTTGAGGCAATTGCCGGAGATCCTATTCCTTGAATTGTTTGTTAATGCTTTTTAGTTAAATAAAAATTTGTCCTAAAAAGTGTTACCAAACATGATTATGTTTGTTAAAAGGATGTGTTTAGTAAACTTTTTTGTAATTTTTTTTAAATGATTAATTTCATATAAATGTAGAATAAAAAGTTGACTTTTGTGAGAGAAAAGTAGCTTTGAAAAGACATTAATTTTTTTATTTTTCATAAGTGAAAATAAGGGGAAGAATTCTTCAATAAGTGAAAATGCCAAGATACATACAAGAAAATGTGTGAATTTTACTCCTAACTATTAATGTATAGTTTGGGATTGCATTTTTTAAAAATTACAATTTGAAAACTTAAGAAAAATGTGTTTTTTAATTGCAAGCAAGGGAGTGCGTTTTTTTAAAAAACGTATAATTTTAAAAGCCAAACTGTGATTTAAAATAGCAAACTGCAATTTTTTTCAAATACTTAACTGCATTTTTAAAATTCACCTTTTCAAATCGTACTTTTTAAAATCGCAAATCAACAGACCCTGTGACACGTCACATTACATGGGTATAGAGATAGATATGTGCTTATATGTATACTTACACCATTCATGACAACAACGCGTTTTAAAGTCGTGATGATCATGATCCCATCAGAACTCTCCAGTTAAGTGAGCTTATGCGATAGTAATATTAGGATTGGTGACCTCATAGAAAGTCTAGTTTGAGAGAGCCAAAAGTGGACAATATTGTGTGTCATTGGGGCTGAGGCGTTACACTATGTCTTGTGTTCATTCAAATTTATGGGTTCAACTTATTTTCTGGTGTACTATGGTCAGGTTATTTGAACTTACCTACATTCATTTCTTTGTAGACTAATTTGAAGCTTGCGTCCTGTCCAATTATTTTGAGCAGGTCATCTATTGTGTCCAAACGTGAATTAGGTAAGATTATTAGCCTTTCAAGCCGCATGCCTTTGTGATTTAGATTTTATTTACTACCTAATCCGAAATAAACAAACTAAGTTACTAACAATTATGTGTGTAGATGAGTAACGAAATACATGGGGAAGATTCGGTTGAAGTTGAATTCGACTACGATTTGGTTGAATTAAATACAATAGAAGATACTTCTATTTCTATGAGAAAGAATAAAAGGAATGTCCAGAAGCGTAGGAAGACCTCAAAAGTTTGGAATTATTTTGATGCCATTCCTAGTACGGATCCAAATGACGACAAGGTATTGGCAAAATGCAAGTTCTATGGTGTTCAATATATGGCTCAAAGTTCATATGGAACCAAAAATCTAAAGTGGCACATACAAAATTGCTTGAGGAGAAAAACTTGCGATGTTGGGCAGTTGCTTATATCTGGAAATCAAGGATCTCTATGAGTAAGTGCCTCTAAATTTTGTCCTAAAAGATATAGAGAATTATTGGTTGCTACAGTTATTAAGCATAATTTGCCTTTTTCATATATTGAATATGATAATGTAAGAGAAACATATCAATACTTGCGTAGTGATATACCACTTATCTCTAAAAATATTGTTAAGGTTGATTTGGTTAAGATGCATCTTGAGGGATAAATGATGAGGGCTAAAATATAGATATTTTAGCCCCTTAATTTACGTGTGTTAATTTCTTAGTCATGTTATTTTGTGTTGTTTTACTTTCTTTTCGTGTTTTTGTCTATTTTTAGGTGTTTGAAGGAAAAGGAAGTGTTTTTGGAAGTTTGAAGCATAAAGGGCTAAAAGTGGAACAATCTGGAGCTAGGATCGAGTGCAGATTGCGATTGAGCACACTACCTTACGATTGAGCGCACTTGGGGCGCTCAGTTGCGGCAGAAGCCTTTTTCCACTTATTTTTGGGAATTAAGAAGCCTAATTGTATTAGAACTTAAACCTACTATGTTATTAGGTTTTCTAAGGTTTCTAGGTTTTCTTAAAACCTATAAATAGACCCTTAGGCCTATCAAAAAAGACACTTCTTCTTGAGAGAGAATTTGGAGGCGACTTCAAGAGCGATTTCTAGTTTCTTCTTTCCCTTTTCTTTTTAGTTTTAGTTTCATTATGTATAACTAAACACTTGTTAAGGCTAGATTGAAGCCCTAATTGTGTCTTCTTAAGTTTAATATTAGTGTCTTTGTTCAATCACGTGTTTATTTTACTTGATTATGCCTATGAAATTGAATGCCCCTTGTGAATGTGTCTCACCATTATTTACATGAGAATGAAATCCGTTAGTTAAGTCAATTTAGATGACTAAATCCTGAGCTTAATAAAGTGACAAAAGAACCTCACATTGGGTTCTTAGCTTGATCAACATGGAAAATAGGAGTAGATACCATGCCCTAGGATTTATGTGTTTGTCGATCTTCATAGAATTATGTTTCCCTAAAGAACAACTTAGTAAATACCATGCTAAATCCTTTAGGGAAGAAAATAATTAAAATAGATAACATGCTTAATTCGTTGCTTAGGAAGATCAATAATTTAAGATGTAAATACCATGCCCTTAGATTGCCAAACGATAAAATATCAAGTGATTGGAACATTGACCTAATATTTCTTAATGAATTTGATTTGTGGTGGATATCAAAACCCTAACCTCTTTATTAGCTTTTATCTTCTCAAACATTGCATCTCTATGACAATTTTGCAACGTTAATTGGGAAAATATATTTTAGATAAAATCAACAACTCTCATGGGATGATCTCGTATTTGCCTGACTATACTACTAGTTGATTTCGTGCACTTGCGAGTTAAAATGTGCTAAGTATTTGCCTATTAATTTAGGTAGATATTTGTTACAACAAGTTTTTGGCGCCGTTACCGGGGATTGTTTGATTTTGTTTAGAATCTGTTTTCCCTTAGATATTCTGTTTTGTTTAAATTTATTTTGTTGGAATTTTAAATCTGTTTTCGTTTCTTTTAAATTGTTAAATTTCATTTAGATTCTTGTTTTTTGGTTTCCATAAGTACAGTCCCATTCTACAGCAGTGCGATCGAGCACATCTCTGGTGCGATTAAATGCACTATTGCAGGCCATTAAATCTGTTGAGTTAATTGTGTCTCCGTTCTACACGAGTACGATCAAGCATACTCAGCTATATGCTTGGCCGTACTCTTGCCCATGCAATCCTCCATGCACGAGCACGCGTATACACACCCATATATCTGCACAAGTGCGATCGACAACACCTTGTGGTGCGATCAAGCGCACTTGTGCAGACTTTCATGTGACTTACCCTAGGTCACACAACCCCTGTTTCTCTTTCTTTCTTCTATTTTTTTCCTGTTAGTGCGATCGAACGCACTCGTCAAGATAACATTATTAACCCTATTGTAATTTAGATTTTAACTCTTTTCGTTTATAACATTACAGGGTTATAATCTCAGAAGTAAATCAATTTTCAGACCATTCAAACTATTGAAATGGTGGGAAGAGAAGAAGAAGATGTTGAGAACCTCCCAGTGCTAAAACCAATGAAAAATTCATACATTCCTCACAGCTTTGATCGACCATCATGCATTGACTTCCAGCTCATTGTACAAAGCAACTATAATCTATCACCACATTTGCTCAGCATGGTCCCACACTACAAAGGTGCACCTTCTAAGGATCCATACTTACACATTAGGGATTTTTTTCGACCTCTACAAGACTCAGAACATACAGGGCTTAAATGCAGAAGGAATCAGGTTAATTCTTTTTCCTTTTTCCTTGAAAGATAATGCTAAACTCTGGTCGAACTCTTTTGCTGCAAGATCCATTCATAACTGGGAAGAATTGGCTACAAAATTTCTGAAAAAGTTCTTCCCAGCCTAAAGGACAAGACAACTGAGGAAGGATATTCAAAACTTCCAACAAAGAGATGGAGATTTGTTCTTTGAAGCATGGGAGCATTTCAACTAGCTACTTCTCAAATGCCCACACCACAGCCTATCTCAGGAGGATTAGGTACATGCCTTTTATGAGGGTTTAAATGAATCTAACAAAAGCCTTGTTGATTCAGGATGTGGAGGTGTGCTTATGGAGAAGAAGACTGAGGAGGCTAGAGAACTCTTTGAGTGAGAATTCTCAACAATTCTCAACTAGAGCAAAACATGGACTCAAGGGGAAGGGTGTGTATGTAGTAAGCGCTATTCATGAAGTGCAGACCGAGATGGCAACTATGGAGAAGAAGCTCGACATAATCATGAAGGCCATGACAAATCACAGCATTGTTCCGGGTCAACAAGTAGCTCAAGTCGAGGTATGTGCTATATGTTCTAATTCTGAACATACTACTGAGACTTGTCCTATGTCTTCAATTGCAGGACAGGAGCAAGTAAACTATGACGCACCCACCCCAACTTTTCTTGGAGTAATAATCAGAATGTTCTGAATCCTCAAGGCCAACAACGAAATTTCCAATAGGGAAACAACTACCAGGCTCCACCACAAGCGGCCCAATCAAATCAAGAGCTGAAAAAGAATGATGTTGAGAGTGTTACACTCCAATTCTTGAATGCGCAACAACAAACCAATACTCAAATAAATCAAGCCATTCAGAGACTGGAGTCCACCATTAGTCAGGCTATTCAGAAATTGGAGGCATAGGTAGGGCAGTTAGCTAAAGACCTAAGTGAGAGGAAGAGAGGAGAATTCCCATTTCAGAAAATTCAGAACCCAAGAGGAAAGAGGAACTCAAGTCAGTGACTATCCTTAAAAGAGGAGAAATCATAGACATCAACGGGGCATCTTCTTCGGGACGGCAATGAGAGGAGTACAACAGTCTGACTGAAGACGTTAAACTTAGCACTCACGGGAGGCACCCCACAACATATCCTTTATTATTATTTTTATTTATTTTTCATGTTGTTTGGTTTATGTTTATTTTGTTTTCCATTTAATTGTAGTAGTTTGTTTTTAGGAAAAAGTGTGTTTTCATTCAAGTTTGGGGGTGTGCTTTCAACTATACCAATCCAGACAATTTGTCCATCTCCCAGGTGAGATCCTTCCATGATATATACACATTGAGGACAATGTGTAAATTAAGTTTGGGGGTATGGGAGACACGTTACACACACACACACTTTGTCCCTAATTTTGTTAAGGTTTTTAAAGCAAAATGCATGTTCATGTTGTCTTGAAAATTTTTGTTGATCTGAAAAATTTTGATTTGACTTTCATTGGTAGGCTTAAAATTGTGAACACATGATTTGATGATAGACTTTTTGAAAATTTGATTACTTATTTTGGGCATATGAGAATTCACTTGTTTAAATTGATATAACACAAGCACATTAGCACATCTTTTGTGAGGTATGACATGTAAGCCTAATGTGTATGTTCTTGATGTCTTGGAGAAGTTGGGTGACTTGTTAGATGTTACTTTCACACACACACACACACACACACACACACACACACATATATATATAATTGATCAATTTTAAGTTTTTCTTTAAGTAACTGGACCTCCTGCCTCATTAAGCAATGAGTGTTCACGTCAAAAAGTAAGAAGTTGGATTTGATTAAATGTCATGGTTAGTTTAGTTCTGTAGCTTTTTCCTTGAGTTAGTAAGTCCTTAGGAGTGTCTTTACACCTAATGACCTAAAACCATATAGTTTGGGAGCCATTGACTTAAAGCTCGTTACATAAGTCAATATGAAAGCTTAAGGGAACTAAGCCAAAACCTGACTAAATAAAGAAAATAAAAGTATGCCTTAGTTTTTCATTCTATAAGAATCCCTGGGAATTTTGAGATATTAAAACATTGCACATTGGGAATAAATTGGAAGCTTCATACTTATGTGCTAGTTCACTTTACAAAGTTTTTGAGCTTGTGATGCCTTGCCTGCCTTTTGTGAGTAGTTAAATTTTTGAATTTTGATTCATTGTGAAGATGGGGTTTACATTTTAAAGTCTGTTAATGAATTAAAATCATGATTGTAAGTATACTTAAGTTTTTAGGGTGACATGGACGTGCATAAATGTTTGTGGGTAGCAACTTTGAAAAACCCTCACGAGACTTCACTCGTCCTCTAGGGAACACCTATAGGTTTAAAAGGCTTGCTGCATATGTTAAATGCAATTGTGTTTCCTACGACAAAGGAGATAGATAGTTGATTTAGATTTCTTTTTGTTCTTTTTAGTTTTCGTATTACTAAGGGACTAGCAATATGTAAATTTGGGGGTGTGATGAGAGCTAAAATATACACACTTTATCCCCTTAATTTACATGTATTAATCTCTTAGTCATATTATTTTGTGTTATTTTACTTCCTTTCGTGTTTTTGTCTATTTTTAGGTGTTTGAAGGAAAATGAAGTGTTTTTGGAAGTTTGAAGCATAAAGGGCTAAAAGTGGAACAATCTGGAGCTAGGATCGATCGCACCAGCGCAGAAAAGCTACGATTGAGTGCAGATTACGATCGAGCGCACTACCTTACGATCGAGCACACACGGGGCGCTCAACTGCGGCAAAAGCCTTTTTTCACTTATTATTGGGAATTAAGAAGCCTAATTGTATTAGAACTTAAACCTATGATGTTATTAAGTTTTCTAAGGTTTCTAGGTTTTCTTCAAGCCTATAAATAGACCCTTAGGCCTCTCAGAAAAGACACTTCTTCTAGAGAGAGAATTTGGAAGCAACTTCAAGAGCAATTTTCGGTTTCTTCTATCCCCTTTTTTTCTTAGTTTTAGTTTCATTATGTGTAACTAAACAATTGTTACGGCTAGATTGAAGCCCTAATCATGTTTTCTTAAGTTTAATACTAGTGTCTTTGTTCAATCACATGTGTTTATTTTACTTGATTATGCCTATAAAATTGAATTCCCCTTGTGAATGTGTCTCACCATTATTTACATGAGAATGAAATCCGTTAGTTAAGTCAATTTAGATGACCAAATCTTGAGCTTAATAAAGTGACAAAAGAACCTCACCTTAGGTTCTTAGCTTAATCAACATGTAAAATAGGAGTAGATACAATGCCCTAGGATTAATATATTTGTCAATTTTCATAGAATTATGTTTCCCTAAAGAACAACTTAGTAGATACCATGCTAAATCCTTTAGTGAAGAAAATAATTAAAGTAGATACCATGCTTAATTTATTGCTTAGGGAGATCAATAATTTAAGCTATAGATACCATGCCTTTAAATTGACAAACGATAAAATATCATGTGCTTGGAACATTGACCTAATATTTCTTAATGAGTTTGATTTGTGGTGGATATCAAAACCCTAATCTCTTTATTACCTTTTTATCTTCTCAAACATTGCAACTCTGTGACAATTTTGCAACATTAATTGGGAAAATATGTTTTAGATAAAATCAACAATCCTCGTGGGATGATCTCGTATTTGCCCAACTATACTACTAGTTGATTTCGTGTAATTGCGAGTTAAAATGTGCTAAGTATTTGTCACAACAATAAACAAATGGTTAAATCTATGTTAAATGTTTGTCTTGGGAAGATTTGTTTAACATCTAATTTGTGGACTTCTTTGATAACTGATGGATATATGTGTCTTATTGCACATTTTGTTGACAAAGATTGGGTATTAACTAAACGAGTGTTAAACTTTTCATTCATGCCCCCACCACATAATGATATATCTTTGTTTGAAAATATATTTAATTTGCTACAAGAGTAAAGGATTGAGACCAAGGTTTTCACTGTAACTTTGGATGATGCTTCTTCCAATGATATTTGTGTTGGGTTATTAAAACAAACTTTGAACATTAAGAAAGCTCTTCTTTGTGAACATGAGTTCTTTTGTCTTCATTGTTGTGCCCATATTCTTAATTTGATAGTGTAAGATGGTTTAAAAGAGATCAATGATGCTATCCAAGAGATTTGAGATAGTGTGAGGCATGTTAGAGCATCACAAGTGAGAAAACAAAATTTTATTCAATCTTTAAATCAAATGTCATTGTATAGTAATAAGGGGTTAAGACAAGATGTGCCAACCAGATGAAATTCTACATATCTTATGCTTGAGAGCATTATGTTGGGGATTGTGCCTTGAATCTCAATGATTTTATATCTGTGTTGACATTCAAATGTTTGTAATGAATATATGTTATATTCACTGATTAAATGATTTGAGCATATGACGTATATAATGTGTTTTACATGCTTATTACCAAGTTCATCATATTTGGTATGCACGTAAAAGGTCCTAGGATTACATTGAATATGGTTATGGGTGTGAACAACGTGATTATCACACAAGGTCTTACCCATAATCCTTGTATCCTTAAATGTATAAAATTTGCACTGGGCATTCCATTTTTAGTAAGACTGTTACATATCGAATCTTGGTGATCTATATTGATCAAGCGAAGTGGTAACTTCGGGATTGATGTGTGGTGTGCTGAGATCCTAAGGCACTAAACGACCAAAGAGTTGTCTTGTCATAAAGATATTGTATACTAAGGAAAGACAATAACTCCTCAAAGACTATTTAGACTTTGATTCTAAATTATGAGGGAATTGTGGACTCAGATATTTTGTGTAGATTACTTTGATGTATCACCGAGTGAGACCTATCATTGGTCAAACTAACCTCAATGCGTTGGGTAATCATATAAAATATTGTGGGAGAGCATTTTCCAAGAGGGAATCCAAAATCCTTTGTCGGTGATCAACGAGATAAAATTTTTTTCTTTGAGATAGATTTTATGGTTATTATTCTCAGAGTCTCAGGCCGAGGCATTTTGGTTGGCATACTAAAATATATACATGTGTTTTTCACTTGTATGAGTACATGTGAATAACGTAAAATCAGTGACTTCAAGATAAAGAGGTAGAATTAAGTGACAGTATCCTTAGCCTTAATTCAACTACGAAATATTTTATGAAGGAATCACAAGTCAGCATTAAGTAATGTCAAATAGATTAATTGTTTAATAAAAAATATTTATTAGAGTGCACTCACAGTTATTTATTGGAATTAATTGTGATTAAAATATTGTTGCGTAATAAATGTCAATTAAACATGGTTACGAATATATTTAAGTTAATAATATTTTTCCTTTTAGGTCCTTCACCAAGTTGATTTTATTTAACCATAATAATGCTTTCTTATTTATTGGGCTATATTTTTTATTTATTTAAAACATTGACTAAAAAGATATGGTGCAGTTGGCTTAGAATAAAACTTAGAGGCTCAATGAGCATAAGTGGAACACATAAAGGCCAGAAAAAATTCACTGGGCATATGTGTTGAGTGCAAGGGAGAAGGGATTGGAATAAAATCCAAGCCCATATCCACTGGAGTGGACGCATGGACCAGGGAGGAAACTCCCTGGCCCATTCGTTGGATGCAAGAGGAATAGGCTAGGGCTTTTCCCTAAGCCCTAGCTGTCCCCCTTTCTTAACTTGGCTAGGAGTTGCTTTTCCTAGTTATAATTTAATTAGAACTATTCATTTGTCCCATATTGCTTAAATCTAAATCCATGCTTCCCTATTAAGCCTATAAATAGAGAAAGCTTAGGCTCTCAAATCATTCAACTCATTCTATCAAGTTCTTTTAATAATTAATTATTAGAAACTCTTTGAGAATTAATAGTTCTTTGTGTCTACTCACGAAGAACAAAAGTTTAAGATTTGAATTGCAAAGTAAGAGAACCCTAAACCTAAAGTAAAAACAAAAGAAAAATAAGTATATATATATATATATATATATATATATATATATATATATATATATATATATATTAAAAAAATATGCACCTGGTTCTGGTTTCCTAGTTATAACCGGATGCCAAAAACAGGGACCGGAATCGGAACCGGCTCCTCGGTTTCTTGGTTCTTGGTTTCTCGGTTTCTTGATTTTCCGATTCCAGTTTCATGATATTTTTTGACACCCCTAATTCCTGTTAAACTCACACGAGACTTCACTCATACACTAGGAATGCCTACGGGTTGAAAAGGCTTGTTGCATATGCTAAATGCAATCGTCTCTCCCACGACAGAGGATTTATGTTTCTTGCTTTCAGTTTGTTTTTCGTTTTGTTTTGCTAAGGGACTAGCAAAATGTAAGTTTGTGGGTATTTGATGAGTGCCAAATATTGTATACTTGAGTCCCTTAATTTACACTTGTTAATCCGTTAGTTGTATTATGTTGTGATGTTTTGGGTTAGTTTTGGTGTTTTAGTGTTTTGCAAGTTCTTAAGGGAAAACTGCAGTCATAATGTAGAAGATGCAAAGACGTTGAAGAAAAGCATTTCTGAAGCTGGGATCGAGCGCAACACACTGGCGCTCAAGTGCTTGTGCGCTTAAGCCCAACAGTCTTACACTCGAGCGCATTTGCACTCGAGCATGGCCACAGCAGTGCACGAGCGCAGCTGCACCCCTTAAGAAGAAATCATGCATGAGTGCGATTGAGCGCACCTTGAGTGTGATCGAGTGCACTCGTTTGACTTGGAAGAGCTGAAACCCTATCTTAGAGTTATAAATACCATATTTTTCTTGGGAAACGGACGAAGGCGTGCTAGGGGGCTATGTTCTTTGTCATTTTCGTGTTTTCTGGGTTTTTGTAGCATTGAACACCAATTCTTTTGTAAGTTTTTTAATTTTAATGAAGTTAATTAGTTTCTTTATGATTCCTTTTGTCATGAGAGGCTAAACCTTTAACTAAGATTGAAGATGAAGCCTCACCATTGATTTGTTTGCATATTTTTATATTTTGTTCGTACAATCTCGACGTTTAGTGTAATGCATGTTCATTTCAATTCAATTATTTGATTAAGTTCTTGTAATTGATTGTTTAGATTAATATTTGTGCCAAAGTTGGATATTCAATGTGTTTCATCCAATGGATACATTGCATCTTTCAATTTAAATTGGATATCCATTGTTTTTCGTTAATCAAATGGATACATTAGATGATTTTGATTTAAGTTGAATATGCATATTGATTTGTACAATGGATGGATTCATGAAATCTTTCAATAGAATATTTTTATAAAAAAGAAAAGAAAAAGAACACGCATAGGATTTTATTGAAATTTGGATATATGAATAAACATAATAATGTGTGCTTTGATTTGGTGAGTGTGAATTCTGAAACCTTAGTATTTATCTTTTGATTAATTTTATTTTGTTTTGTTTTCAATTTCAAAATCAAAAACCTTTTAGAACTGGGTTAGGATTTAATTAGTTTAGATAAAAATTATTTTAAAAAACACAATTCCCTATGGATTCGACCTCGCACTTGTGAACGCTATATTGCAAACGACTCATGCTCTTGCGAGTAACATTAAAACTCACAACACTCGCATTGCACGTTTATTTTATATATATCAAACATGCACATTTTGCAACTCTCTTGAAATACATTTTGGAACTACTGTGAACTCTCTTTTGGTGAAAATCTGTGTTGATTAATATGATAACAATGAGGCTTGTAAAACTATGCATGTAAAAGACTGATAAGATTAATTGTATCGTATGATATGGTACACCGGTACATGCGGGATAACAAACATGGGCTTACTATACAGGTTAACTTTATGGTCAAATGTGTGGATGTGTGAGCTTTGGATCCAATGGTTTTGTGATCAAGGCGCAACCATTCCCGAATGAGTGGTCAATACAGGATGCACATCATTAGTGGTGTGGGCCATCCGAGGTCGGACTTGGTCGTGCCACTAATGTTATCTACGGTAGCGTACACTATCTGGGACACCGTTGTTGTATTACAGGTCTCTTGGATAAGCGCCAACCTTGCTAAGAAGGGAAAATATCTCGGGTAGACTATACGGTTGAACTATTACTGTCACTCATGATTATAAGCATATATTATATCTATACCACCTCTATGATAAACTGTCATCTCATAGTATTGCATGTACTTTATAAACAACTGAGTTCACCATTTAATGACGGGTATGTCATGTGCATTTATACTCACTAAGTCGTCGGGCTTACCCTTGTATTATTTCTCTTTTTTCTCTATATGTACGACTATACTGTTATAGATAGTTTAACAAAGATGAATACCGCGAAGCATCCGATTATCTTGGAGGATTCGATCCGGGAGATGGTTGATGACTTATTGCAAGCTTAGGTGGGTACTCATGGTAACTATTACTTTTGAGTTATGCTGTAAACCTAGAGGCTTGATGTATGCTTGTATATTAAGGTGTAGCATAGATTCCTTGTAACAATGATGTGTATAGTATGATTTCAGCTACTTTGATGTTCCTTGGTAGATGCTCTGGTTGTAATGATTAATGTTTATAGAATTTTAATACTTTCCGCTGCTTAGTATCCTCTCTTTTGAGAAGTAAAGGTCCTTGGGTCTTGTTAAAAATAAAATTAAAAGTAAAACTTATGAAGATGCAGACTCAATTGACCCTGCATGAAATAAAAGATAAAAAATCAGATCTATAATTAGTGCAGTAATTGTGTTGCTGTCTGGATGTGTGATTGATCGCACCGTGAAGTGCGCTTGATTGCATTGATGTGCTCGATCTCCTTGGTTGGGCGCTCGAGCGCACCTCCAGAGGCAGAACAGGAATTGAGGAAAAAACTAGAAAAACAGAAAGAATTAAATAAAAAATAAATTAAAAGAAAAAAAAAAATTCCAAACAAAATAAAACAATCCCCGGCAACAGCGCCAAAAACTTGTTGTGCCGAATACTACCTAAATTAATAGATAATATTTAGTACGTTTTACTAGCAAGTGCACAAGATCAAACGATAATATGGTGCAGCAGGTACGGGATCGATCCCACAAGGATTGTTGATTTTATTTAGAATTGATTAAAAATATCAAGTTGTCACTAAATTGATATTATGAAAAGAAATAAAAAGATATAAAGATAAGGTAAAGGTAGGGCTTTGATATCTACCACTAATTATGCTTAGATAATATAACAATATGTCAATGATCCAATCATATTATGAATACCTAATGTTTGCCAACCTAAAGGCGTGGGTGTATACTCCTTAAGCTATTGATTTCCCTAAGCAACGAGTTAGACATGGGTGTATACTCTAACTCTTTTCTTTCTCAAATGATTTAGCATGGGTGTATACTAAGTTATTCTTTAAGAAATCATAAATCTATGGAAATCGACAAACACACGGAACCTAGGGCATAGGTGTATACTACTGGTTTTCCATGTTGATTAACCAAAGAATCTGGTGTAGATATTTTTTGTTACTCTTATTAAACCTAGGACTCGGTTATCCAAATTGATTTAATTAACTAATACATACTACATGCATATAATGGTCAATCACATACATATGAGGAATTCAAGAAAACATGAATTAATAAAGTTAAGTAACACAATATGATTATCACAAAGACGTCAATATTGAAATATCGAATAAACATAATTAGGGCTTTAATCTAGCTCTCCTTAAGAGTTAGTTATACATAATAAAACTAAAAAGAAAAGGGAAAGAAAGAACAGAAAACCGCTCCTAGAAGTAGCCTCCAATTCCTCTCCCCAAAATTGTGTCTATTCCAGGATGATTATTCTCAAGGTCTAAAGGTTTATTTATAGGGCTTTAGAAGTCCTTGTTACACTAGTAAACCTCGAAAATTCGTAAGGTTTAGTCTTATTACAAGTGGGACTTGGAAAACCCTAATATGGAAGGAAAGGTCATTCTGGCCGCAGCTCTTTGTTCTCCAGCGCACGGGTGTGATCGATCACAGCCTGTGTGCGCTCGATTGCAGGTGCGATCGATCACAGGTCTCCTATGCTCGATTGCAGGTGCTATCGATCACAGGTCTCCTGTGCTCGATCGCAGGTGCAATCAATTACAGGTCTCCTGCAATCGATCGCACTACCAGGCCTTTAGCTTTTGTCAAATTTTCTCTTTAAGCTCAATACTTCCAGGTTTTCTTCCTTTTCTTCCAAAGGCCTACAAAGACACAGAAAATACAGAAAATGAATAAAATAGCATAAACTAACACTAAGGAATTAACACATATAAGTTTAAGGGCTAAAATATGAATATTTTGGTACTTAACACACCCCCAAACTTACATATTGCTAGTCCCCTAGCAATATAAAACTAAAACAAAATGAAAAACATAAAACAAAAAGATAAATCCATCTTTTGTGGGATGTACGATTGCATTTAGCATATGCAACAAGCCTTTTAAACCCTTAAGAATTCCTTAGAGGACGAGTGAAGTCTCGTGAGGGTTTTTTAGGAATGTTACCTACAAACATCATGCAAGAATTCATGTTATCAAAAAATTAAGGTATCACTCAAAAACCATGATTTTCATTCATTAGCAAGCTTAAAAAGATGAACTCCATACTTACAAAGAATTGAAATTTTAAAGTTTAACCACTTACAAAAGACATACTAAGGCATCACAAGTTCGAAACAGTGTAAAGTGAACTAGCACATAAATATGAAGTTTCCCATTATTTCCAATGTGCAATGTCTCAATATCTCAGTTAACTGAAATCCCTATTAGAATGAATAACAATGGCATTTTTTTTTTCTTTTTCGTCAGGTTGTGCAATGCTTGGTTCCCTTGAGCTTTCTAACTGACCCATGTAACGAGTGTTAAGTTAATGACTCCCAAACCAGTTAGTTTTAGGGCATTAGTTCCCCTAGGACTAACTAACTCAAGTCAAAAAGACTACGAAACTAAACTAACCATGACATTAACCAAATCAAAATTCTTCACCTTTTGATGTGAACACTCAATGCTTTAAGACAAGAGGTCTAGTTACTTAGTGAAAAGCTTATATATATATATATATATATATATATATATATATATATATATGTCAACGTATCCATCTAATAAATCATCTTGTTTCACCCAAAACTTAGAAACACACACATCAGACTTCATGTCATACCTTCTAAATTATGTGCTAATGTGCTTGTGTAAGATCAGATCAAACATGTGAATTCTCAACTATCCTAAGCAAGTAACCAAACTGAATTATTAGATCATGTGTTCAAAATTTTAGGCTCACCAATGAAATCAAATCACAATTCTTAAGATCAACCAAAATTTTAAGGCAAACATGAACATGCATATTTTTTTTTTCTTTTTATAAACAACAAAAATAAAATAAAACCGGGACAATTTTTTTGTTTTTTCTTTTCATAAAAATAAAACTGGGACAAAGTGTGTGTAAAGTGTCTCCCATACCCCCAAACTTAAATTACACATTGTCCCCAATGTGTTTATAACATGGAAAGAATTTACCCGGGAGATGGACAAACTATTTGGAATAGTAGGGCTCCTAGCACACCCCCAAGCTTGAATTGAAGCACACTTGTCCCTGCAAAACACTAAAGTAACAAAGGAAAACAAAAACAAAATAAAATAAAATAAAATAAAAATAAAAATAAAACAAACAAACAAACAAAATAAAAAAGATATGCTAGGGGGTGCCTCCCATGAGCGCTAAGTCTAACATCTTTAGCCAGATTGTGGCACATTAAACTTGAAGCACCAGTCTTTTCTTCTCTTGCACCAAAGGGAATGAATTCTTCCTATTGCAAGATGCTTTCGAATATCTATAGATCAGGGAGGACCCCTTTGAGTTTTCTCAAGTAGTTTCTCATCCGGAGGGGAATCATGAACTGGAATAAAGTAGGAAGAAAACTCAGGGAGCTTTTCTATCTTGATGTCCTCAATTTGCTCATGTGGTAGCTCTACTAGACTTCTCTCATGGCCTTTTGGTGTTTCAGGAATAAGAGCTAATGGTGAAAAAATCTTAGTGCTTTCTTCTCTTTCCTAATGTGGCTCCAGTGGAACCGGTTTGCTCCTCCTTTTCCTCTTCCACTTGATTTTCAACCACCTCTTCACTCCTCAATATGACAGCTTGCTCATGATAGTAGGTGCACTCTTCCTCCATGTATAGTCCATTAAGATTTGCCATGAACTAACCTTGACACTCTTCTTCTTTGAGGATATTTGATATTTTCTTGAAATGATCCTTTATTTTGGCCATGGTGGATTGCAACCGTTGATTACAGGCCTTACTGTGGCTAAGAAAAGCTGACACTGTTTCTTCTAAGGTAGGCCTTTTTGGAGGAGGTGGTTCTTCTTGGTATTGCTATTGCTCTTGGTATTGTTGAGGCCAATCAATAAGAGAAGATTGATCATAAAACTGTGGAGATGTCTCCTCTTCATGATAGCAAATACTCTCTTCCTCCATTTAATGTCCATGAAGAGTGGTAACTGACTGACTTTGGGGCTCTTCCTTTTTGAGAAAATCTATTCTTTGTGTACAGTGGGCCTCCGTCCTTTTAATTGATTTCAAATGAGAATTCTTCATGTCCTCAATTGCTGAACTGATCATAGCTAATGTTTTCTCAGAAAACTGAAGAAGATGTGGTTCAGCTTGATATTGCTGTTGTCGAGCTGATTGAGAGGAATATGCATGATCATAGAGTTGCTGATATGAGTGATGTTGCAGTCCATGAGATTGTGGAGCATGAATTCCAGGAGCTTGAGCTTGCCATGAGAGATTGGACTGTTGGCTCCATGATGGGTAACAGGAATCAAAATAGCGGTCTTTCGCCAGTCTAGAGAACGATGTGTTCATGTGCCCATAAAATTTGTTAGAAATTTGTCTCATTGTAGGACATCCTCTAACATGGTGATAAGGGTCATGGCAACATGAACATAGTTTATGGGATGTCGGAATGCCGCCCCACTTGTGTGAAAACAAGAATAAAATAACAAAAAGAAGTTAAAATTAAAAGGGAAATAAAAACAAAATTAAAAATAGAACTTACGAAGATGCAAACTCAACTGACCCTGCATGAAATAAAAGAAAAAAAAATTAGATCTATAATTAGTGCAGTAACTGTGCTGCTATCTGGATGTGTGATCGATCCCACCGCGAGGTGCGCTCGATCGCCCTGGTTGGGCGCTCGAGCGCACCTCTAGAGGCAGAACAGGAACTGCGGAAAAAACTAGAAAAACAAAAAAAAAAAATTTAAAAAAAATTAAAAGAAAAAAAATTCCAAACAAAATAAAACAATCCCTTGCAACGGCGCCAAAAACTTGTTGTGACAAATGCTACTTAAATTAATAGATAATATTTAGTACGTTTTACTCGCAAGTGTACAAGATCAAACGATAATATAGTGCAGCAAGTGCGAGATCGATCCCACGAGAATTGTTGATTTTATTTAGAATTGATTTAAAATATCAAGTTGTCACTAAATTGATATTATGAAAAAGAAATAAAAAGATATAAAGATAAGGTAAAGGTAGGGTTTTGATATCCACCACTAATTATGCTTAGATAATATAACAATATGTCAATAATCCAATCATATTATGAATACCTAATGTTTTCCAACCTAAGGACATTGATGTATACTCCTTAAGCTTTTGATTTCCTTAAGCAACGAGTTAAGCATGGGTGTATACTCTAACTTTTTTCTTTCTCAAAGGATTTAACATGGGTGTATACTAAGTTGTTCTTTAAGAAAACATAAATCTATAGAAATCGACAAACACACGGAACCTAGGGCATGGGTAGTCCTAGTTTTCCATGTTGATTAACCCAAGAATCTGGTGTGGATATCTTTTTTTACTCTTATTAAACCCAGGACTCGGTCATCCAAATTGATTTAATTAACTAATCTATACCACATGCATATAATGGCCAATCACATACATATGAGAAATTCAAGAAAACATGAATTAATCAAGTTAAGCAACACAATATGATTATCACAAAAACGCCAATATTGAAATATTAAATAAACATAATTAGGGCTTCAATCTATCCCTCCTTAAGAGTTAGTTATACATAATAAAACTAAAAAGAAAAGGGAGAGAAAGAACCGAAAACCGCTCCTAGAAGTAGCCTCCAATTCCCCTCTTCAAAGTTGTGTCTATTTCAGGAAGATTATTCTCAAGGTTTAGAGGTCTATTTATAGGGCTTTAGAAGTCCTTGGTACACTAGTAAACGTAGAAAATTCGTAGGGTTTAGTCTTATTACAAGTAGGACTTGGAAAACCCTAATATGGAAGGAAATGACATTCTGGCCGCAGCTCTTTGTTCTGCGCACGGGTGCAATCGATCGCAGCCCATGTGCGCTCGATCCCAGGTGCGATCGATCACAGGTCTCCTACACTCGATCGCAGGTGCGATCGATCACAGGTCTCCTACGCTCGATCGCATGGGCGATCGATCACAGGTCTCCTGCGATCGACCGCACTACTAGTGCCTTAAGCTTTTCCCAAATTTTCTCTTTAAGCTCAATACTTCTAGGTTTTCTTCCTTTTCTTCCAAAGGCCTACAAAGATACAGAAAATACAGAAAAGGAATAAAATGGCATAAACTAACAACATTAAGGAATTAACACATATAAGTTTAAGGGCTAAACTATGAATATTTTGGCACTTAACACTTATTATCCTCTCTTTTGAGAAGTAGAGGTCTTGAGTCTTGTCCCACGAGAGATAAGGCTCGGAGATGAACCGTGGAGTTAATTACTAGTTGATTAATTTCTGGGGCATTGCAGTTGGTATCAAAGCAGTTGCTTTTCAGACCATAGGAATTGATCTATTAGTTATTAGGTCATGATTTATATCAGAGCTTTTGGCTTCGCTGACTATATGAACTGATATATTTGGTGGTAAGAGATGATCTACCAGAGCATAGGGTTGATTTAACGTATACAAGGGGTATGGAGTTTTGACACATAGGATCTCGTGGATAGTAGACTTGAGGATTTTAGGAATTTGATATGGTATTAAAGTCAGAACTAGGACTGTTTTGATGATGCAACTTTGGAAATTAGAAATGATCTGCACTATGATAGTTACTTAAGGTCTTAAACTTAGATCTACATTAGGACTTTGGATAAGGTGGTAGTAGTTTAGGCCCTTAGTAAGGATAGGTTTGTGTGAGGTCAATCCACAGGAAATTGCGTTGCAAAAAATAGATTTCTATCTAAACTAATCATATCTTAACCTAGTTCTGCATTGTGTGTGCAAAATGGTAAACTAAATAAAAACTAAAATTAAATCAAGTGATAAAAACACTAAGGTTTTCAAAATCCACCTCACCAAATCAAAGCACATATAATTATGTTTGTTCATACATCCAAATTTCAATAAAATCCCATGTATGTTCTTTTGTTTTTATAAAATCCCATTGAAAAATTCAATGAATCCATCCGTATTTACGAAAAACAATTCATCTCCAGTTTACTTTCAAAAGATCCAATGTATCCATGCTTTGCACAAAAGACAATGGATTTCCAAAGTAAACCAAAAGATGCAATGTATCCGTTGGATGAGATACAATGAATATCCAACGTTTTCACGATTTATAAACAACAATCAATCACAATTACGTCCCACAATTGATTTGAAACAAACTTACATTACATTAAACGACGGAATTGTACAAATGAAACATAAAAACATAAAACTAATCAATGGTGAGGCTTCATCTTCAACCTTAGTTGAAGATTTAGTCTCTCATGACACAAAAAATCATAAAGAAACTAAATTAACTTCATTAAAATCAAATACTTACAAAAGAATTGGAGTTCAAAGCTCAAAAAACCCAGAAAACACGAAAATTGACAAAGCACGGTGCCTGCGGTGCATCTCCGTCTATTTACAATAGAAAAGAATAATCAAAAGCTAATTTTAAGGTTTCAGCCCTGTCAGGTGCGATTGATCCCACTCTAGGTGAGATTGATCACACTTGAGCATGCACTTTCCAATTTCGATAGGCACGAGTACGCTCGAGCACACTACTTGCATAATTAGCCAAATCTAGTGAAATATAACTTTGTAGATCTTTGAGTTAGCTTTCCAATGACACCAAGATCGTTTCAATCTGAGCTCTACAACTCTAGATATTGCCTTTTTAGTGGGACTCATTGGGTACGAATCATCGCTCGATCCAAATTTGCTGCTAATGCTCTCTACAGTGTCTTAAGCCCCATAATTAATAGATTTTTCCTTTAAAGGCTTCAATTTCCCTTAACAACCTACAAAACACTAAAATGCCAAAATTAATCAAAACATCAGAAAATAATAAAGCTAAAGGCATAGCAAATGCAAATTAAGGGGTCCAAATATACAATATTTGACACTCATCAGTTTGCAATTATGATGCAGCGTAGGATTGTAGTGAACAAAAAAACAGCAAGTAGAAGGGATGAATATTTCTAAGGCTCCGTTTACTTCGACGTAAAATGGTTTTCAGAAAATGATTTCCGTATTTTACGGTGTTTACTTCGACGTAAAATAGTGGTCAACGGAAAATATTTTCCTTTTGACCGAAAATTCTTCTTTAATTTTAGGAAAATGGTTTACGGTTTTGAAAACCGTAAACCATTTTCCGACTATGAGCATCTCATTATTAAATTGATGGATCTTGCCAAGACCCGCCTAGAACCTCGTCGGGACTTGACTGGGTCCCACCCGGGACTTGACCGGGACCCGCCCGGGACCTGAGCGGGACTTGACCGGGAATCGCCCGGGACCTGCTCGGGACTTGACCGGGACCCGCTCTGGACTTGCCCGGGACTCCGGAGGGACCTACCCGGGACATGACTGGGACCCGCCCAGGACCTGCCCGGGACTTGACCGAGACCCTCTCGGGACCCGCCCGAGACTTCATCGGGACCTGCCCAGGATGTAACCGGGATTTGCTCGAGACCTGATCGGGACTTGACCGGGACCTGCCTGGGACTTGCCCGGGACCCCGGAGGGACCTGCCCGGGACCTAACCGGGACATGACCGGGACTTGCTCGGGACCTACCCGGGACTTGACCGGGACCCTCTCGGGACCCGCCCGAGACTTGATCGGGACCTGCCCAGGACCTGCTCGGGACTTGCCTGGAAACTGCTCGGGACGTAACTGGGACTTGCTCGCGACCTGACCGGGATTTGCCCGGGACCCGCCCGGGACCTGCCCTGGACCTCGAAGGGACCTGCCTGGGACCCCGGCGGGACTTGCCCGGGACCTGACTAGGACCCTCACGGGACTTGACTAGGACCTGGCCGGGACCTGACCCGTCAAGTCCTGGGCGGGTCCTAGGAAAGTCCCGGTCAAGTCTCAGTCAGGTTCCGAGAAAGTCCCAGTCAGGTCCTGCCAGGGTCCCGGCCAAGTCTCGGGCAGGTCTCGGTCAGGTCCCGAGTAGGTCCCGGTCAAGTCTCGAGCAGGTCTCTGTCAAGTCCCGGGAGGGTCCCGGTTAGGTCCTGGGCGGGTCCCGGGCAGGTCCCGGGCGAGTCCCGGTCAAGTCGCGGTTAGGTCCCTCTGGGGTCCTGGTCAGGTCCCGGGCGGGTCCCGGTCAAGTCCTGGGCAGGTCCCGAGCGGGTCCCGGTCAAGTCCCGGTCAAGTCCTGGGCAGGTCCTGAGCGTGTCCCGGTCAAGTCCCGGGCGGGTCCTGGGCAGGTCCCGGGCGCGTCTCGGTCGAGTCCCGAAAGGGTCCTAGTCAGGTCCCGGGCGGGTCTCGAGCGTGTCCCAGTCAAGTCTCGGGCAGGTCCCGAGCGGGTCCCGATCAAGTCTCGTGCAAGTCCTAGTGGGGACCTTATTGGAAAAAATATATATATTAAAAAAATTTATTTTCCATGTGCAAGGTAAACGCCGTAAAATATTTTCGACGGAAAATATTTTCAGGGAAAATGGATTTCCTGAAAATATTTTACGAAGGAAACCATTTTACATCGAAGTAAACGGAGCCTAAGATTGTGAGGCTATCACAAGAATCAAAGAAACCTTCTCAAATCAATAGATGCTATCTATGAATTTAAGGAAAAGTAATGAAGAAACTCAACTCTGAGTATTCTTATTGAGAAAACCAAATAATAATCATAAACTGATAAATTAGAGGCTATAAGCATGTATTTATAGCCCCAAGACTCATAAACCTAATAAAATATGACATAAATACCCCAAAAACCCAAAACTTAATAAAATAACGCAATATTGACTCCCCAAACCCTAATTCTACTAAAACAAGGAAATAAAAATGGCTTAACCTAATTAAAATGCAGAGAATAAAATAAAGGTCCTGCATGCGCTCGATCGCAACATGCGGGCGATCGATCGCAGGCCAAGCACTCGATCGCAGTCATAGCGTGCACTCGATCACAGTACCAAACGCCCGACTATTATCCAACCTGTATCATTCTCCCCTGGTTGGAGAGAATTCATCCTCGAATTCGGCCGATTCTTTCCACGGTCCTTTGGATGCCCCGTCAACTCATTCCATTCTCCTCTGCTCAAAATCACAACAAGGCTACACCTCATACTAAACGTGATGGCCTTATTCATCTACACACCGCCACACTTATATTGAAGACCCTGCGCCTCTCCTTGCCGTGTAGGCTTGCCATGCTCTTGTTGTGACTTTCTCTTCCCACATGCTATGAGAATCCCCAAAGTATTCACAAAAACCCATTCAATCTTTGATAGACAAGTCGCCTCCGCCCCATAGATCTCATCACAACTTTGGTTAAAAGTTTTTGATAAGATAACATCTACTCCAAGGAAATCAACTTCCAAATCAAAGAATTCTAGTTTAGGACTTTCATCAAACACTTGGTGTATATAACTCACCTCTTCGTCGGGATAGGTGTCATAGATTAGTGGAAATGCCCAGTCTACCAAGCAATCTCCTTCAATAAATCCATCTTCCTCCACCTCAATCGGTTGACTCCTAATCTCCGCCGCCTCTCTAGGCACCACATCCGCCATCTCCCTAGGTACTTCTTTTTGAGAAAATTTTCTATTTTTTCCTTTTTGGGTGTTGAGCTTGACGCCTGCGTCCCTTGATATAGCATGGGCTTGTGCCGTTGAAAATTCCTTCTGCACTCCATTCCCCCATGCCCCGCATAAGGATTGACATGTTCACCCTCAAGGATAAATTTGTCTCCTGCCCCCGCGTACCGTAGTCTTGGTTGATGACGACGAATGCTCAGACCATCCATGTCGGTCAAGTGAACGGTAGGAACACCGTGTTGGGTGCGTGCATGCCCCTTCTTCCACACAGATAGACTACCAAACCTCTCCTCCATGTGCCGCAAATGAATCGCCGGTTGCTCCTTATATACTGCCTACGTGCGCATGTGCACCTTGTTCATGTCTGCAAAGCGGTTGCTCCTCCCCATTCATGGAAAGTAATTGAGCTCTGATACCAACTGATGCAAGGTAGGATTGTAGTGAACAAAAAAACAACAAGTAGAAGGGATAAATATTTCTAAGATTGTGAGGTTATCACAAGAACCAAAGAAACCTTCTCAAATCAATAGATGCTATCTATGAATTTAAGGAAAAGTAATGAAGAAACTCAACTCTGAGTATTCTTATTGAGAAAACTAAATAATAGTCATAAATTGATAAATTAGAGGCTATAAGCATGTATTTATAGCCCCAAGACTCATAAACCTAATAAAATATGACATAAATACCCCAAAAACCCTAAACTTAATAAAATAATGCAATATTGACTCCAAAAACCCTAATCCTACTAAAACAAGGAAATAAAAACGGCTTAACCTAATTAAAACGCAGAAAATAAAATAAAGGTCCCGCGTACGCTCGATTGCAACACGCAGGCGATCGATTGCAGACTAAGCGCTCAAACGCAGTCACAACGTGCGCTCGATCGCAGTACCAGATGCCCGACTATTATCCAACCTGCATCAGATTAGGTTTGACATTTTAAGTGAGATGCGACGTGACGCTTCGAAGTAGGGATTGATGATCGTTGTGACTGCAGAGATGTCACTGCATGATGACATTGAGAACAACGATGGTAAGAGACCATCCCAATCCGATGAAAAGATGAGGAACATTCTGGATGCCACCAAGCATTGGAAATTGTGGCAAGTCTTCTGGTGGAGGCTTTGGTCAACATACGAGGAGAAGGGACTTCATGTGGAAACAAAGGTTGCTCTTTTAAGGAATTTTATGAGGATCCTTTCCCTGTGTTCAAGGAGAACCTGAACTTTGGAGAAGCGAGGGATTGGCTTAAGAACTTGGACGAGCTGCTACAAGTTATGGATTGCACTGAGCAGCAAAGAGTCAAGTACACAGCTTACAAGTTCTCTATCGGGAGCACTCATGGAGCTTAAGGAAGAGGACACCCCAAAAGTTGTGGTCGAGCAAGAAATAGAGTCGCTTGTGCCATATGTGTGGCAGGCTGCATTTTGGGAAATATAGATTGAGGAAGAATTTGTGCTATGGATGTAGCAAGATGGGACACTTTGTTCGAAACTGCGACCAGGCCAAAAGGAATGGTTCTAGTCTACTTGGAAGGAAATGATGGCAGGACATGGGATAAGTGTAACCATTAGAATTGTTTAAGGCATGCGGGTTTGCTTTGTTTTGGAGTTCGGGGCTAAGTTATTGGATGTATACTCAGACATCAACTAGTTGTATTTTGTTTTGTACTTGCACTTGACTTTGAGCTTTGGACCTAAAAGTGTAACATTAACTAAGAGTTTTGTTAATGCATAATGTTTGTTACACTATGATTGATGTGTCGATGGTACTCTTCATGATTTTGTTAATTACCCATTAGAAGGATTGTAAGGCATGATATTTTTGAACTTGGATTCTAGTAGAGGGCAATTGGTGAATCCTATACCTTTGGATCTTGTATGCATGGATTACCTGATTTTAGGTTACATATGAGCTAAGAGATTCTAGAGGATCTTTTTCTACCTGAATGGACTATGGTGTTATCGGGTACATATGTCTATTGAGGCAAAAGAGGGTGGCTAGAGTTGAACTAAGGATTATGATCGCAAGATCGATTATTATCCTGTCAAGGCTAACGTAGTCGCTAACACATTAAATAGGAAGTCGACGGTAAAGCTTGCCGCTCTTGAAATTTTCCAACCCCAGTTTGTTATGAAATTCGCTAGGATGAGAGTAGAAGTGGTAGATGAGGGTGTGCCTGCACGCTTGTTTAACCCGGTGGTTAAATCAAAAATTGCTTGCTAGGATTAAGGCTGCTCAGTTGAAGGACCATGAGTGCACCAAGATCAAGGAGTTGCTAAGGCACAAGGGTTTTGCCTTAAGGATGATGGGTTGCTCACCCATTTCAAATAAGTATGTGTCGAAGGATGAAGGACCAAGAAAGAAGATCATGAGCAAGACTCATCTTTCTCCGTATACTGTACATCCCGGACGTACCAAGATGTACAAGGATGAGAAGGGGATGAAATTGGAGTTTAGTACTGATTTCCACCCACAGATGGATGGTGAGTCAGAATAGACTAACCAAACCCTGGAGGACATGTCACGGGCTTGTCTGTTGGACTTCAGAGGTAGTTAGGATAGCACCTTGTTGTCACAATTACCTACTAAATTAATAGGCAAATAATTGGATGTTTTACCCGCAAGTACACGAGGTCAACATAGTAGTATAATGTGCAAATACGGGGTCATTCCCATGAGGATTGCTGAATTTTTGTCTAACATTAAATTTCAAAAGTAAAATAAAACAAAGATTGGATTTGAGTTGATAATAATAAAAAGGTAGGGCTTTGATATCTACCACTAACTATATTTAGCTAATATATATGCCAATGTTTTGATTATGTTATGAATATCTAATGTTTGTCAACCTAAGGGCATTGGTGTCTACTCCTTAAGCTATTGATTTCCCTAAGCAACGAATTAAGCATGAGTGTCTATTCTAATTCTTTTATTTCTTAAAGGATTTAGCATGGGTGTCTACTAAGTTGTTCTTTAAGAAAGTATAAAATTGTAGCAATCGACAAACACATGAGGCCTAGGACATAGGTATCTACTCTCGGTTCCCCATGTTGATTAACCCAAGAACCTGATGTGAATTTCTTTTGTTACTTATGTTAAACCCAGGACGCGGTCATCCAAATTGATTTAACTAACTAGTCCATACCACATGCGTATGTCGATCATGCACACACATATGAGGAATTCATGAAAACAGGAATTAATCAATTTAGATATCACAACAAGATCATCATAAAGGCACGAATATTGAATATCAACTAAACATAACTAGGGCTTCAATCTAGCCTTACTAAATAAATTAGTTACACATAATAAAAGAAAAAGGAAAAGGTAAAGAAAGAACCAAAAGGTAGCCTCCAATTCCTCTCCCAAACTTGTGTCTTTTCCCAGCTTTATTATTTTAAAGGTTTAGAGGTCTATTTATAGGGCTTTATAAGTCCTTGTTACACTAGTGAACCTAGAAAATTCGTAGGGTTTTAGTCCTATTACAAGTGGGACTTGGAAAACCCTAATTTGAAAGGAAAGGGAGTCTGTCCGCAGCTTCTAGAATTCTCCAGCGCACAAGTGCGATCGATCGCAACCCATGTTCGATCGATCCCAGGTCTGCAATAGATCCTCCTTGGTGCTTACGCTCGATCGTGGTTGCCTTGCAATGCGCCATCCTTGCCTGTAGTGCGCTCAATCGCTCTACCAGAGCCTTCAAATTTCCAAAATAGCTCTTTTTAAGTCCAAAACTTCTGAGATTGCTTCTTTTTCTTCCAATGACCTTCAAAATCAAAGAAAACACAATAAAGAGTTAAAATGACATAATTAACTAAAACTCAAGGATTAAAACATGTAAGTTAAGAACTAAAAATATGAATATTTTAGCACTTAACACACCCCCAAACTTACATATTGCTAGTCCCTTAGTAATAAAAAACTAAAAACAAAAATGAAAAACAGAGAACAAAAACATAAATCCATCTTTCGTGGGATGTACGATTGCATTTAGCATATGCCACAAGCCTTTTAAACACCTAGGAATTCCCTAGAGGACGAGTGAAGTCTTATGAGGGTTTTCCAGGAATGTTACCCACAAACATCATGCACATTTCATGTTATTCCAAAAATTTAAGCATCACTTCAAGATCATGATTTTCATTCATTAGCAAGCTTAAAAAGATGAACTCCATCTTCACAATGAATTGGAATCTCAAAGTTCAATTACTTACAAAGGACATGCTAAAACATCAGAAGTTTGAAAACGGTGTAAGGTGAACTAGCACAACATTATGTGGCTTCCAATTCTTTCCAATGTGTACTGTTTTTATATCTCAAAATTCACTGAAATCCCTATTAGAATGAACAACTATGGCATATTTCTTTTTCTCCTTTTTTTTTTTTGGTCAGGTTGTGCAATGTTTGGTTTCCTTAAGTTTTCTAATTGACCCATGTAGCGAGTGTTAAGTCAATGACTCCCAAACTAGATGGTTTTAGGGCATTAGGTGTAGAGACACCCCTAAGAACCTACTAACTCGACTCAAAAAGGCTATAAAACCAAACTAACCATGACTTCAATCACATCAAAAATTTTCATCTTTTGATGTGAACACTCAATGCTTTGAGGCAAGAGGTCCAGTTACTCAATGAAAAGCTTATCAATGATCATTTCTTTTATATTTTGTTTTTTTTTTTTTTTTTCATCATATATATGCCAAAGTGTCCATCTAATAAGTCATCCAATTTCATCCAAGATACAGAAACACACATATCAGACCTTATGTCATACCTCACAAATTATGTGCTTGTGTGATCAAATCAAACATGTGATTTTTCAACTGTCTTAAACAAGTAATCAAAGTAACAAATTCTCTCATTAGATCATGTGTTCAAAATTTTAAGCTCACTGATGAATTCAAGTCACAATTCTTTTAGATTAACTTAAAATTTTATGACAAACATGAACATGCATAATTTTTTTAAAAAAATTTTTTTAATTTTTTTTTCAAATAAACAAACAAACACACAAAACAAATAGCATGAAATTGGGACAAAGTGTGTGTAAACAACATGTGTGCCCATACTCCCAAACTTAAATGACACATTGTCCCCAATGTGTCGAAATTAAGGAAAGAGTGTACCCGGGATATGGACGACATAGTCGTGGAAAGCGTGGCTCATAGCACACCCCCAAACTTGAATCGAAGCACGCTT